>NC_135798.1:3348750-3660000 GCF_051106095.1 Pogona vitticeps
GAAGACGTTTTGGTGATTAGCTAACACAGACTCCAATATCTGTCCTGGGCTAAATTGATCAAAGCCTTCCACGCCAGTATCTACCTCCATATCACTTCCTCCACCTTGCTCATTATTCTCTTGGTCTATCTCTGCAACCACAGGTACAATATTGGGAACGCCTTGGTCCAGAAATGCCACACCCCTGAATACCTGTATTGCTGAATTAGCTGTGCTATCAGGTTTGGTCACAAGAGGCCGCTGTTGCATCAAAGTTCCCTCGGGAGTACTCTGCATAGCCTCAGAAACAGTATCAGCATTCTCACCACTTCCTTGGAAAATAGGCTGTTGAAAATAAGTATGGTCCCAAACCTCTGCTTTTCTTTCTAAAGATCTTTCTGAGAAGATTAACTGTGGTACTGGGCCAAAGTTTCCAGATATGATTTCAGTCTCTGGAGAAACATCAATACTTTGTAATCCCAAAAAGTTAGCGCTTCACCCTTCATTGGTTGTGTTAGAAACAGTCCCACAACCCGACAGGTTTAAATGCAATTTCTTATCTTTAAGCAAGCTTACAGAATTAGCCCCACATTCACTTGTACTATTGAAACAATGTGAAAGTCCATGCTGCAAAACTGCTCCACCATCAACTTCTATGGCACTTGGCAATGACTCTGAGAAAACCTTCACTCCTCCAGCCTATTTAGGGCTCTTTATTCTGTGAGAGCACACTATGACGTCTCTGCATAATGGCATATACGTATCTAGCAGTTGACAGGGTAAGTTCCTTAATATTGCCACTTAAAAGATGCTGCATTTTCCTCAAATCATCCCATCCAGAATGAGAGGAGAAAAAAGCACTCAGATGAGACAGGCGAATATCCTAGTACAGAGTGCAATAAAATAGCATATGCTGCAGGGATTCAACCTCTCCATGACCACACGGGCAGACTCTCAGTTCTATTGGTCAGCCCTTATACCTGCCCTGCGCTAAGCTCGATGGTACTATATTGCATCTGGCAAGGGTAAATGCCCATTGATCTTGTGGCTGTTCTAAGTGATAAAGATAGCTTGGTCTACAGCCATAGGTGAGGGGCAAAGTGAAGTGGAGAACAAACTCTTTGGGCAGCCCTATGCAAAGTTTGCCCTTCTATATCCAAAACCCTTTTTTAATTGTTTGAAGCACCCTGGATGGGGGGTCTTGAGCCCAGTAAATCTGGTGACAGCCCCAGGGTCTTGATTTTCTTAATAAATAGAGCCAGACCTTTTGGAAACAGACTGTCGGCAAGTAGCACTTGGCATAAGGTGTCCTTGGGTGAGAAGAAACAGATTTTGATCCAATATTTCAGGAATCTGAGCCAGGCCTGGGTCTTGATCCTGTGTTGACCACCATCAAGGCATAGAGCAGCATAAGGCACACAGTGGGGGAGGCCAAAGATTTTATATAGAAATGTAGATTGGACTCTTTCCACAGAGCTGTGTAATGCAGACATCTAAATGGGGACACCATATAGAAGCTGTGATGCTGATTTCACATTAAAAATCTGCAGTGCGGCAGGGATGTAAAAGTGGCCCCACGTATGATGGAAACGTAAGATAGCCTGTGCTGAGAGGTTTGAAGACTTAATCGCTGCCCGTTGGTGAGTTGTCCAGCAGTGTCGGTAATGAAAAAAGACACCCAAGTACTTAAACTCTCTACCTGCTGGATATAATTGCCACTGAAGGACCACGAGAAGGATTTCCAAGCTTTGCCAAAAGCTATAATTTTAGATTTCTCAAAGTTTATCTGGAGATTATTGTGCATCAAATAGTCATAGCAACCGGTAACCAGCCGCTTTAGGCCAACCCTTGTGCGGGAGAGGAGAACCATGTCGTCCGCATATAATAGAATTGGAATCTGTAAATGGCCTAATTTGGGGCTATGACCATTGATATTAAGTAGGAGTGCGGTGAGGTCATTAATAAATAAATTGAACAGAGCTGGAGCCAGAACACAGCCTTGCTTCACTCCTCTGTTGGCGAAAATCTGATTGGAAAGTGCCCCCTGCGTCGACTTTTTTATGCGACATGTGGAGCCCTCATGGAGTTTTTGGATTAAGAAAAGGAGCCTCCTGTCAATACCCAGCCTGGTGAGCTTTAGCCATAGGATATCTCTATCGATGGAATCAAAGGCCCCTTTTAGATCTAGGAAGGCTGCATAAAAGCAAGTATTATGCTGTGAAGTGTATTTAGAAATCAGATGGGATAAAATCAAGCAATGGTCTAATGTAGAGTTCCCTGCCTTAAAACCCGCTTGTTCAGGTCCCAGAATATCTTGATTTAATAGCCAGTCTTGTAGTTTGTGGAGTAAATGACTGGTGTACATCTTCCCAATGATAGCGAGAAGGCTTATTGGTCTATAATTTGCAGGGGATTTCTTATCGCCCTTCTTATAAATGGGAATAACTATGGCCTGTGTCCATGCTCTAGGCATGATACCAGATCAATTAATGGTGGTAAATAAAGCAGCAAGCACAGGCGCCCACCAATCGGGGTAAGCCTTAAGCAGTTCCGGAGGAAGGGCATCTGGACCCAGAGCCTTTCCAGTTCTAAGGTGTCCTATAAGTTTTGTTATTTCACTAGTTGTAACTGGGGCCCAGTCCGGAAGATCGCTGGGTGGGAGCGAGTCGGTTGGCATTGTGGCCAAGAAGTGCTGTTCCCACGTCTCAGCTGGTATATAGGGGAGGTCCTGTGAGTTCTTATTAAAAATGAAAGAACCTGAAACCACTCCCAACATTTTTGTTACCTGAGTTGATAGCCTGAGCTAAATGAAACCAACAGTCCATTATAGAGCGATGATGGAGCTTCTTAATGGCTATTCTGAGGTGGTTTTTCAACTCGAAATACTGAGAGGGGAGCTTGAAGGCCTTTGAGGATCTATAGTTATTATAGATCCTCCTCATATCCTGCTTCAAGGCAAGACAATCCTTGTCTAACCTAGGACATGTGGCGGGGGCCTGTCTTTTCTGAGGTTGTTGAGGAAGCTGGCCAAGGCTAACTAATATGGTGTCTATTAGGTTCTCAAAACCTTTGATGTGATCTTCGGGCTTTGATGAAGATCACCAGTTGAGGAAGCCTTGCGATGTCATCTCTAGATTAATTACTTTTTCAAAGAGATGTTTTGCTCTATGGTTCCATTTGATTCTGGGCAGGATCAATGTGCACTCCTCAAGGGCCAAGTTGGTCATAACAGTAGAGTCTGTGTTGAGAGCAAGGCTACAACATAAGGGGAGATAGTCACTAGCTAAGGGCTCACCCACCCGGAACTCAGCCACGCATGATAAAAGGGAAACAGGGATCAGAATATAGTCTATTCTGCTGGATCCGTAGGGGGAGATGTACGTGAACTCACCCTCGCTGTCGGACTCTGTAAGGCCATTTAGCCAGATTAAACCTCTAAGTAGACAGAGATTTGCCAATGAATCCCCGCGTCATTAATTTGGTGGTCTTTAGACTGCCTCTCTGAAACATAAGGATGTAAGAGGGAAGCATCACGAAATGTATCCAGGACACAGTTGAATACTACCTCACCCTGGCCTACTCTAGTCTCCTGCTAACAGCAAAGGGATCCCTGGAAACCTAAGATCAAGATTGTCTAAGGCGTGGCTCAAGGCTTCCCATTGACAGGCCCTGTGAGACTTGGAAGAGACTGGGGGCATGTAGTCATTGGCTATCAAGATTTCTTGGTTCCTGGTTTTAAGTTTTATACCCTGGATTTTACAGCTACCATCAACTGTGGGAACGGAATCTGAAGATAGGGAGTCAGCAACTAATATTGCTAGGCCCCCAGATGGGTGGCCCTTTGCTATGAGCCTTTGTGCTGGAAGGGAGTATGAGGCATTTCCTGTTAGTAGTATAGAATGAACTGCCAATTTCTTGGAGTTGGATAATGCTAAAGCCTCGGAGAAAATCACGGAACTCAGGGTCCTGCAGTTTCCTGTACCACCCCGCCACATTCCAGGAAATCAATCTAAGGTCAGCAGAGGGGCCAAAGGAGAGCAAGTTGGCTGTATGCCAGTTTGCAGACAGCAGTGGGGCACACATCATCGTATTCAGCGGCAGGCTGTCTGCGTAGGGGACCACCCTGGATAGGTTGTCTGCAGCCAAGGTAGCCGAAGGTTCTAGCAGAACCAGTAGGACCATAGGGCAGTCACTGAGCTTCTTGTGGTTGTGAATGTCCACACTCACCTTAGCTGGATTAGATGAGGAGCAGGGCACTTGCAGTGGTGTCAGTAGTTCCTCGCTCTGCCTAGACTCTTGGATATTAAGTAGTTGAGGGAGAGTTGAGGACTGAGAGGAATTACTGTGGCCCCTGGTGTCATGTCCTGGCTGGTCATCCTGCAGTCTCTGTGCTGCTCTGGTGGTTAATGACATGGGGCCCACTGGTGTGTAGGTAGTTGTAGGCAACTCTGCCTGGATATATTCCTTATGTGGGGAGGACCTGCCCTTGCAGGCTTTTAACCTAATTGTAGGCTCATGATAGAGACGTTCATCCCCTGAGGGGATAAGGATCCTTCAAGGGTGCTCTTAGGCTGGGAGGATTCGACTAGGGTCCTCATCTCCTGCCTTAGTGCCTCTATCTTCTTGAGCACCAGGTTCTGGTTTTCCCGTGGCAGCACTTTGAACCCATCAATGGCCTTGTTAGGCAAAGTCTCACTGTCTATATCAATATCACGCTGCAGTAGAAGTTCTCCTAGGTCGGGACCGTTGGTGGAGCTGGAGCTGGACCGTATGAGTGATAAGGTGGACAGTGGCTCATTCTGAGGACACACGTCAATGGACTTCCAAGAGAGGTGCTCCAAGGTCGGAATGGTTTGGGCTTCATCATAGGCAGTCTCTCCCTCGATGCAACTTTTTTTGAGGAAATGCCAATTGTTTCCGGTTGTCCCGGTGTTTCGATTGAGGGTCTGGCTGGCGATACTAGTGACATCAGATCTACTGATGTGTCTGGATCAGGAATGATCAGGTCCTTAGTGGCGGTCTTTTGTTCGGACGAGAGGCTTGGTGGCTTTGGCCCAGGGAGTGTATTTCCCAATGCATCAGCTGTAGACATGGATACTGAAGGGTCAAGAGGAGAATCACTGCATAATTCCTTACTTTTCCTCTTCCCTTTGCCTTTTTCAATGTCCTGGGCACTGCTTGAACTGGGACGGGGCGGGTGTGTTTCCACGCAAGGCTCAGGATGAGATGATTTTAGCTTAACTAAGGAGCTTCCGATATTGTTAGTTGCTGCTTTTAGTTCAGATAATAGAGAAGGAACACCTGGGCTCTTAGCAGATGGAGAGTCAGCTCTGATGCTTGTATTCTGACGGCCGTTGTCTCTTAGCTGCAGGCTGGGCAGCTGTACAAGACTTGGCCTTGGAGTTTCAGAGGAAGCTGATAAGGAGCATTTCAGCATGTTCTTTGGTATCAGTGATTTAATAGACATGTCGCTGAACACTCTATGCAAGAATATATTGTAAAATTCAAGAAGATATTTTTTTCTCATGAAGTAAATGGGGAATTCTGAGACTTTTGAACTTCAGCAGCACACGGAAGCAGCGCGGCCACCGGAAGCACCACGGGAGACGTGTCATTTCTAATAAATCAATCTTACGACTATCCAAGCATAAAAGGCTGCCCAGTGAATTGAGCACATGTTGTTTGTCTGTCCATCTACCCTTGTTTAGCGGAGTGTCCCAGACCTCTAACACAGTTTGATTTCTCATTAGGGAGTGGCTTGTCTCCTTGGAAACCTCTGCACACATCCGAGTATCAGGTACAGTTAATTTTCTGGTTCTTTCTGGGCAATTAGAGTGAGGTCCTGTGTCTTGTCCGGGGCATAAAGATATGGGCAGAATAGTCTTGTTAAGCTTGTCCAGCTGAACTATGATAGAGTTAAGCTGTTGACATATATATAAAATTGTCTTTCCAGTAATTGTGCAGTGTTTGCCAAGCAGAGTTAAAAAGTAATTGCTAAAAGAATTCTCACTCTGTGAGGACTGGGTATCTTGTGAAGTCAAGGAGGGTGACAACTGGTCTTCTGCGAAATCTCTGATTAGGGAACCAGGAGAGCCAGGTCTAACAAACTCACCCTCTGGGTCTGCAGCGTCTGACCATGCCGGGCAGTCTTCCAGCCGCCTCTGTTTTGATGTCTTTATTGGCAAGTTCTCTTGCCTGAGAGGGTGTTTGGATCTTCTCGTCTTCCCCATAGTTTCAAAGAACGTTATCCAAAAGGAGAAACAGAAGCAGAAAAACAGGGAAGAAACTTCTGTTTGGCTTGGTAATCTACCAAGTAATAGAGATTATGCCGGAGCTGTACAGAAATGTGTCTGCTCACAGTGCCATCTTTTTAAGCTCCTCAAAAATAATAATAGTAATTGAGTTTTAAAGAGGGTACTAATGAATTTGTATTCTCTATTTTTAAAATATAGAAATACCTGGTTCTTCATGGATAAAATATTCATGAAGAGGGTACCAATGAATCTGTATTCTCTATTTTTAAAAAATATATCGTATTGAGAGTACAGTGGTGCCTCGCTTAACGATGTTAAACCATGCCAGGAAAATCGCTGTTAAGCGAAAACACCATAAAGCGAAAAGAAAAACCCCATTGAAACGCATTGAAACCCCTTCAATGCATTTCAATGGGGTCAAAACTCACTGTCCAGCGAAGATCCTCCATATGGCAACCATTTTCGCTGCCTGTCTTGTGAGGAATCCGTCACAGGAACAGCTGGGAGCCATTTTTTGGTGGCCATTTTGGAACCACCAATCTGCTGTTCAGCGATCGTTGTTTTGTGAAGAATTGGTTCCCAAAGCAGGGAACTGATCTTCGCAAAGCAAAAAAAAAAAAACATTCTGACCATCGTTTTGCGATCGCTTTTGTGATCACAAAAAGATCATCGTAATACAGTTTTGTCGTTATACGAGGCAATCTTATAGCGAGGCACAACTGTATGCTGCTTTGTAATGGTAGGGATTGTTGGAAGGAGTGGAAATTTTGGTTTTTCAAGCTCTGATCTCTTCGGGCCCTGGACTGCACTGGGTCAGAGGTGACCAAATCCTTTGATCCTTAACATCTGAGCTTCTTGGAGGCTGGGAAACCAAAGCCTTAGGAAGATTTGGTTTTGCTGACTGATGCAGAACAAAGACATATAAAAATTGGGAGAGACCTCCCACAAACTGTTCTTAGAAAGGAACTGAGAACCGTAGATTTTTGGTTTCATGGAGTACAACAGATGATGGAACTGATGCCGGGTGAAAGTCCTTGGAAGAGCGGAAAGATAACCATGTGGAGGTGACAGCCGGCAATGGATTTTACACATGGCTGGGTGAGAACAAAATTTTCTGTGTTAACACACAGCCAAATAGTGCTTTTAAACTTTCTATATATATATTTGTAAAGTTTAAATACTTTTGCATATTTGTTGTGCATTTTTCAGGCTCTTTGGCCCTGTTCTGAAGGTTGCTCTTCCTTCGCCAGTCTCTGTGGCCGGCATCTTCAGAGGACAGGATTCAGAACTCTTTGCTCTGGTGCAGTTCTGAATCCTGTCCTCTGAAGATGCCGGCCACAGAGACTGGTGAAACGTTAGGAAGAACAACCTTCAGAACAGGGCCAGAGAGCCCGAAAAACCCACAACAACTACCAACATGAATCTGACACAACTCCGGGAGGCAGTGGAAGACAGGAGGGCCTGGCGTGCTCTGGTCTATGGGGTCACGAAGAGTCGGAAACGACTTGGCGGCTAAACAACAACTGTCATGATGATGGTTTATGTGGTTTAGATCTTGTACTGAAGATGGGATTTGTAGTAGTGTACAATATAAAATGGATGGCATTTTGTTTCTCTGTATAAATGATATCTGCAATGCTGACAGTGTATTTTTCCAGAAAGAGGGGGGAATGTTTTTCTGTAGGCCTGAGAAGAACATTCCTAGATAAGAAGGATGGACCTTGTTGTGGCAATTGCATACGGCCAGGACAAACCACACCTGTTACCCTTGGGAAGAAGACAGAGCATAGAAGAAAGAAGATAAAGGGGGACTGTTTACTTAATTTCATGCCGTGATTGGATGACAGCGTGAGAGATGGGAAATCAGGGATGTGCCAGCGAAGCTTGAAAAAGGAATTTTTTTTTATTTTTTACTATGGACAGGGGGATTCATTGATTCGGGGTTCAGGATTCATTATTCATTCTTTTTCTCACTTGGATTTATTCCTTTTACTATGGACATTCTTTGGGACATACTTTGACTCATTCATGGATTCTTTCCTGTGGATTATCTTTTTGGACTATGTAGTTTTTCTAGGTCTGGTTGCTTGCTACTCAGTGCAAGTAAAAGGACAGTGCAAAATGTAGGGAATTTTAGAAGGAGGGGGGCTTTTGCTTTTTTGCCTTCCCTTAGGTAGCTTTTTATAATTTTGGGGGATTTGGGGGATTTTCAGTGTTTTTGTATTTTAATGGATTCATTGCTTCATTTCTACAGTATTTTGTAATCAACCTGGAAAATGATCTTTTGCTTGCTTATGCATAAATTTACTCTTCTTTATGGAATTTTCTATTTTCTTTAATAAAATAATAATTATAAAAATCAATTGGTCTCTTGAACAGTAAAGCTGTCCTAGTGTCACCCTGAGGGGGAAACTTAGGCCACTTCATGCTACTGAGTCCTAACCTGTTGAGCATATTGAGTCTAAGGACTACAAAGCTCATATGTTTGGCTTTTTGAATTTTCCTAAGGTACAGAGGTGTTCTTATTAGGGCAGACTTGTAAGAGGGTGTTTGGCACAGGCCTTTGCTGAGTTACCAGGACTCAACCCAGCAACTTAAGGGTGTGCAAACTCCTAATTACTCTCTGTCCAAACGATCTAGCATCCTCTAGGGCAGTGGTTTTTAACCTTTTTGAAAGAAACGCCCCCTTGAGCCATTGAGGAAGTTATCATCGCCCCCTCCCCGTGGTGATGATATCTTATTTATTTATTTATTTATTTATTTATTTATTTATTTATTTATTTATTTATTTATTTATTTACAGTATTTATTTATTTATTTATTTATTCATTCATTCATTCATTCATTTAAGACACTTAAATCCAATGACCCCTGAAAACAAAATTCAATTCCAAGAAAATGAAATGCCCCCAAAAAGTAACATTTAATGATTTAGTTGCAAGGGAATTTTAAGACTCAAAAAGAAATATAAAAAGGGCATAAAAACAAGCTGCAATGCAGGAACTACAAATTTCAAGACAAAAACTCTGAAACTAAATTAAAATTGGAGGAAAATATATATTCATGCACACTAAAAAGGCTGCAGCCATCTTCACAGGTTTGGCTTGCTCCAGCGCCCCCCTACCGCCCCCCTTCTGCTCCAGTGCCCCCATGCCGCACCTTTTCGTTCTACCGCCCCCCTGAAAAATGAAATCGCCCCCTGGGGGGGCATTATCGCCCAGGTTAAGAACCACTGCTCTAGGGGAGCTGATCGCTTACAACAACAATATATACAGTATGAGATATACAGGCAAAGGGGAAACCAAGAGGAGATTCAGACAATTTCCTGAGAATATTTTTTAACCCAAAATCATCACTACCAAACCTCACACAAGACTCCACCCACCCACCCACACAGTTTTCCTAGTGTAGGAAATGGGCAGCCCCTCTCCCAAGGGGCTCTCCTGCCCCCATTGCTATGGGGGGGAATGGAGGGTCAGGATTCAGGTCAGGGCCTGGTTCCTGTGCAGGGAACTTCCCTCCGTTGCAGGGGCATCAGCAGCTGCCTTGGCTGCCAAATGGGTGGCATAGAAATGAAGTATCCATCATCAACAACATTCCCAGCTATCATCCAACCTACCCACTCCTGCTCTTCCCTCTGACTTCACTCACAACCCTGGCAGGAGCTGGGAGGGATGCAGGTGGTGGGGTCTTGTGGCTGGCTCCCCCCCTCCTATCGTGATGCCTGGGTTGTTTTGGAATGGACGCTTCAGAGCCATTGGCTTTACAAAAGACCTGCCTCTCACCCACCCCCAGATGCAAAGGCTGAAATGATCCCTGTGAGGAGGGACTCTTTCTGGGTTGCATTTCTCTTTTTATTTTCTCCAGCGCTCCATCTAGGAGGGACGAGTCTTCTTCTTCTGTCTCTTCCCAAAGCCCCCTCCGTCCGTCTGTCAAGAGGAGCCTCCAAAATCAGAGGCCGCAGGAGAGGTGGTTCGTCTATGGAAACAAGGAGCCGGCCTTTGGGAAACGGGCTGGCCCTGAAGGCGGCCTTTGGGACCCGACCCCCGGAAAGGGCTCTTCCTGGCAGCCAGGAGAAAACTTTCCAGCAGAGATCCCCTTTCTTGGGGGAACCAGAGGAACTGGCCGGCAGGATCTACCCCTCCAGTGCTGGTTGGAGGGGGTGAGGGAGAAAGAGGCAGAGGCCACCTGGCCGGAGGGCAGACTAAGGGGCCTGGATCTAGCCTCCCTCGTTCCCAGTTGACCCCTTATCTTCTCTCCACCTCCAAGCCCCACTTCTCTGGGGCCCCTCGTATGCCCCCACCCCCTACACAGGAACTTTGCCTGAGGACCCAGATTGAGGTGGGCAATGGCCCCGGGGGGAGAGAGAGGAGAGAGCAGTGGGGGATGTCCCTAGATATTCCCCAAAGGGGAGAAATATACCCCCCCACTCCTCCAGGGGGCGGGGGGGCTCTCCATTCCTCATTTCCTCCTGGGGCCGAGGGGGATCTTTAGTGGGGCTTGTTTGTGTTTATGTGTGTTGTGTGTTTGTGTTGGAAAAGAGAGATGGGAAGTCAGGGTGGGGGCGAGATCCTGATACTCTGAAGGGGCAGGAGGGACCCCCCAAGAAAGGCACCTGGGCCCTCTGTGTGCACGTGTGTTTGTGTATTTTTCTTGGTGTGTCCATTCAGGCTTGTGGTTGTTTGTCTCCCCCCACCTTCTCCATCCAAAGTCTGTGTATGCCCCCCCAAAACCCCTTTTGTTCCAAAGCTTGTCACGGTCCAAGCGCTGAGAAAATAAGAACTGAACTCGTGGCACAAATAAAAGCCAACAGCGATATATGTTACTTCCTGTTGCAAAGGCCGGGCAACTTTGGTCAGACAGAGAGTCAGATTTTCGCTACATCTGGAAATAGCCAAAAAAAATTTTTAAGTAAAGTGGTGGCAAAGCAAAAAAAGCAAAGCTTGCTGCTTATATACCGCCCCATAGCGCTTCAAGCACTCTCTGGGCGGTTTACAAATTAATTATGCAGGCTACACATTGCCCCCCCCCAGCGAGCTGGGTACTCATTTTACTGACCTCGGAAGGATAGAAGGCTGAGTCAACCTTGAGCCAGCTACCTGAGATTTGAACCCCCAGGTCATGAGCACAGTTTTGGCTGCAGGACAGCGGTTTAACCACTGCGTCACGAGGCTCCAAAACATCTCCTTCTGCTTCTGATTTCTTTTTAAGGTGAGGGATGTGCCCTTGGAGGGGAGGAAATAAGGCAAGACAGCTGTGTGATTCCTTGAGAAAAAACCAAATTGGGCCCACTGCACGTTTTGTTTGTATTTTGATTGATTGATTGATTGATTGATTGATTGATTGATTGATTGATTGATTGATTGATTGATTGATTGATTGATTGATTGATTGATTGTCTTGTCAGGATGGGGAAGGGGTCAAAACAGTTTTTGATGTTGTGTTGGTTTAGGAGTCCAGGTTAAGAGGTTGCTGTTTTTGCAGTGGCTCCAGGAGTGAAAGTAGTTCACAAAAATGGCCATTTATGGTGTCGAGACCCTCATTGGCCACATTCGAGGTTTCTACCACAAAGCGATTCATGCCACGTAGAGGAAGAACGGAGGGGGCTTGGATGCTGAGACTCTCCACAGGGACGTGGTTCCTAACTCAGACGGGACCTTCCACACCTGGCTCAGTACTGAGATTGACCTGGAGGAGAGGGACCAGTATCATTGCACTGCAAGCATGGCAGCCTGCTCAGGGATCCTGACCCAGCTGTGGAGAAGCCTGGAAAGAACCTGGAAGGGACGAGGAGGAAGGCCAGTTGAAGGCCAGTATCTCAGGGTGTGTGTGTCTGGTGTACACCTGGTTGCAGAACTGGATGTGCCATCAGCCATGCAACAGACAAACACCTTCCTGAACGGAGAAAATGATTACCTTTCTGAAGCAAATTGAACAGGATCCTGGGCTAGGATGTTCAGAACGGCTCAGTGGATGGGAACACAGGAAAGGCCCTGAAAGAGGATCAGGTCATCTTTCTGGCTGTGACTGGGTTCAATAAACAATTTGAGCAGTTCCTCCTTTTCGGCAGGAACGAACAACGGAGTCTCTTCATGCATGTTTAACTCTTTATTTAACTTAACATCAGGAGAATCTACAATAACTTCAACAGGGTCCGTTGGTTTAACATTTAAAGGGGACTCAGTCCAAGATAACATCAGTTCTTCCTTTAACTTCCCTTCATTCATTTTGGGGCTGGTCCAAAGCCTTCTTGATCAGTAGGTTTCCTCAGCAATGAGTAAGGGGAAGCAAAAGATGGGGAGCAGGGGGAGGAGAGAAAGGAGGTTTTGCAGACGTCACCCCTCCCAGATCCGGGCAGCTGGACTCCCACGTTGCTGATCACTGACCAAGGACACATTCTCAGCTAAACTACTTAGTTGCAAACAAGAGTAATCCAGGCAGCCTCCCTTCTTTGTTTACTGTTCAGTAAACAGTTTGAGAAGTGCCTCTTTTTTTGGCAGGAATAAATAATGGAGTCTCTTCATGTGTGCTTAACTTTTTATTCAGCTTAACATCAGGAGAGTCCACAACAACTTCAATAGGATCAATTGTGCCAACATCTTTGTTTAACTTTTCATTTACCTGGGGGGGGGGGGACCCGGGGGGGGAGCTGGTCCAAACTGCTCCTGGTCAGCAGGCTTCCCCAAGGGAATGCTTTGGATTGCACAAATCATCCTGCAGCATGGGTGACGGGCCCTGTCGCCTTCCGGCTTGATGTTGGTATGAATGGGTCCCGGCCGAACCCCATTCCTCCAAGGACTGTGGCCATGTGGAGAGACTACCACTGTCCATTCCACTGGATCTGGCAAAAACTCTTCAGCCTTCACCTTAGGGGGGTCCGGCAATTGTTCTCCCCACCTTGAAATTAGGAAAATCTTCTAGCCACTCTGGAGTCTTCACATAAGTTTCCTCTCTCTCTTTTCTTGTCTCATTATTATCCTCTTTTTCTAATCTCTGTTTTATTGGTGCTCCATACACTTGGGATCCCTTTCTTTCTCCTTCCTCTTCCTCTTCCCAAACTGACAGTTGCTCCACCTTCCCTGCACCTTTTTTCTCCTCCCCAGTTAGGAAAACCTCTACCCTCCCCTTTCTTCCCTCTTTGACCCCACCTCTCTCTCTTCCTTAAGGTTCAGGTCTTTTCCCCCTTCTGTTCCACCCTCTGCTGTCTCCTCTTTCTTTTCAGTCTTTGTGGTCTGAGGGGATGGCTCACTCACTCCTTTTTCCTCTATTCCTACCACTCCTTCACACTGACCTTAGCATTTGGTCCAGGCAGGGATCAGCCACCAGCCCCAACAGGAAGCCCATCAGAACGGTGGGCGGGCGTGTGGTTGCACTCCCAGGCCAAAATCCTGTCCCTTAGTGTTTTAAGGTACAGTGGGGTCTTGACTTAAGAACTTAATCCATATTAGAAGGTGGTTCTTAGGTTGAAAAGTTCTTATGTCAAATCTGCATTTCCCATAAGAATGCATTGAAAACCATTTAATCCGTATCTGCTCTTTTCCGTCCATAGAAACTAATGGGAAGCTGCTATTCCGCCTTCTGCCATTAGAGGGGGATATTTTGTTTCTTTTTTCTTTTTCTTACGTCAATAGGGGGGAAGCAGTTTGCAGAAGAGTTTGCAAAACACATCTCAGCCAAGCCAAGCCCGTTTGGGGCAAGCAAAGGAGGGAGGGAACACCTTTTAAAGCAAGCACTTTTCAGACAACAGAACAGTTTGGAAAACACGTTTCAGCCAAGCCAAGCCTTAAACCCCCACGCACACACACAGCAAGGCACAGAATCCAGCAACCATTCCTCCAGCACAAAAATGCCTGCCTTCCAGAAGAAACACCACATCGCTCTCTGCCTAGAGAAGTCCTCCCAGTCTCGGTCCTTCCTTCCCACTCCCCCGTGCCAGTCTCTCCTACCTTTGAGCTGGTCTCTTGCCTCCGTTTGGACCTGGCTGCCGGGGGGGGGGGGACTTTGCTCCAGCTCCCGGTGGCGGCGGCGGCCAGATTCCTTGCCGGGTGCAGGTGAGGGGAGAGGAGAGAGAAGAGACGGCCGGGGAGGGAAGTCAGGCAAGGCATGGGTGGCCATGGAGCGAAAGGGGCTCCCTGCAACCGTGGGCGGCCAGATTCCTTGCCGGGAGCAGAGAGGCAAAGCACGTGGGAGCGGAGGGAGTGGAGCCCCCTGTGGAGGGCTTCTGCCCCACTGCCACCGCAGGAGCAGGTCAGGGGGAGAGAGCAGACGGCAGGGGTGGGGTGTGGCTGTGTGGGGAGGGCCTGCCCGAGCACGGAAAAGCGGCAGCCAGAGCAGAGGCAAAGCTTGGCAGGGGTGTGTAACTTGAAATAAAGTTAGTGGGTCGAGGAAATATTTTCCTCTCAGAGCAGTTCATAAATCGAAAAGTATGCAACTCGGGCCGTTCGTAAGTCAAGACCCCACTGTACACTCGAGGAGGCCCCTTGAATCCTTGGGGAATTCAGTGATTCAGCTCATCCAAAAATTCCAAGTTCCAGCCTTGAGAGATGCAGCAAAATGCAGGCTACACAGACAGAGAGACCGTTTCAGCGGCAGCATCCTCACATTGCATTTCTAAGGGAACAGGGTGTGAGGAACGCTCACAGTCCTGCTCAACAAACTGCCATCAGACAACCACAAATTCAAGCAGCTCTCCTTTATTAAAAAGCACTTTTGCAAATGCAGGTGTAGTTGTGAACAATGGAAAATGGATTCCATATTGGTTCTCTGTAGAAGTGATTTTGCATGCTGGGAGTGTATTTCCAGAGGGCTGTGGGAATGTTTTCCTTTAGGCCAGGATAAGCCATTACAAGATGAGAAGACCAGACTCTTGTTGTGGCGTAGAAGGAGATGGACTGAGAAAAACAACACCTGTTTCTCATGAGAAGGAGGGACTGTTTCCATTACCTCATGCTGTGATTGGATGACAGCTTGAAAGACGGAGAAGGGTGGCTCCAAAGAAGCTTGAAAAATGAACTTTTACTATGTGCAGAGATCTCTTCTTTGTTTTACAATTTTTGGTCTGCTTTTTCCATCGTAGTTTTTCTAGGTCTGGTTGCCTGCTGCCCAGCGCAGGTAAAGGACTGAGGGAGATGTAGGAAGACAGGAAAGAGAGGAAGGGGGGCTTTATGTCTTCTGCCTACCCTAAGAAAGCTTTTAGAGATTTTTAGGGATTTTTAGAGCTATTGTAATTGAAGGGAATTATTGCTTCATTTCTATTTTGTAATAAGCCTTGAAAACGGTAATATGCTATGCTTTTGCATCAAACTGACTTTATTTTGTAAATCTATATTTTTTCAATAAAATAATAAATATAAAATCCTTTGGTGTCTTGAACAGTGAAGCTGTCTTAGCAATACCCTGAGGGGGAAGCAAGGCCACATTAAGCTACTGAGTCCTACTTTATTGAGCAAAGTGGGTCTGAGAAATACAAAGCTCATCGGTAATTTCTTCTTGTTTTTCTTATGGTTGAGCAAGTATCTTTTTAGGGCAGACTTGTAAGACGTTTGTTGCATGCCTTGGCTGAGGTCACCTAGGACTCAACCCAGCTGCATGAGGGTGCACAGACTTCCAATTACTCTCGGTCCGACCGGTCAAGGATTCCGTTAGAGGAGGCGGATCGTGACCATCTCAAAATGGCTACCGCCTCTCCAAACTGGCTGCCGCCTCTCTGCTGGTTCCTGACTGTCAGCTGTTCAGCGCTAAAGTCCAACTGTTCCGGGGCTACCAAGGAGGAGCGGGCCTCAGTCTACTCAGTCTTACTACCAGGTAAGTGATTTTTTTCTGACTTCCCCCCCATAGAAATGCATTAATTAAATTTCAATGCGTTCCTATGGGATACCCACGTCGCAAGACAAAAAATATTGCAAGACGGCCTGTCTTGCGAGCCACCAAAAAACTCACAAGACCTGTTCATCTTGCAATTTTTCTCATCCCGCGAGGCATTTGTCGCGTGAGGCACCACTGTAATAGCATAAAAGAGCCTAGTTCTTCATAAATAATACAAAATATATAAAATTTGTTTCATAAAAAATAAGTAATACAAATTCATTGGTACCCTCTTTAAAATTCAATTACTATTATTATTTAGGAGGATAAAATAAATTAGTTTTTCTCTCTTCACGACTTGTTTTTCTTTCATCAGTTGGCCTTAAAAACGTCAATCATGAGGACTTCTGGCTCGATGCTGCGACGTGACAGCAACAGGAGGACAGAGCTCTGTCCCCTGGGCTGAAATTCTGACCTGCTTGGGACACCATACGGGTTCGGAACCACCCTGGAGGGGTGGTGAACTGGGGGGGGGAAGCCTGTTGCTCACGGGGGGGCGGCGGCCACCCCGTTCGATCCAGGAAACTCCCTAATCAGCCAACGGGCAGAAACAAGCAATCTTTGCTTGCGAGTCGTCGGCAGCCGACTAATAAGAACAACAATCAAGCGATACAACATCAACGTTACTACGGGTGAGATAACTAATTGCTTCTGATTACCCCTGGACAATACAATTCCTATATATAGGAAAAAGAACCTTCTATCGCTCTCATGAATTATTAGCGGCAGATAATCTGGAGAGAGGATAGTTGATATGGAAAAATATTATGAAGATTAATTGAAATTAACTACTGTACTCATTCAAATACATTTAAATACTTTAAGAACATTATAATTTGGGAATTTTCTCATAAGTTATTACTAGACAAGTTTTGATTCATGTTCCGACTCTTGTTTTGTCTACCTGAACTCTTTTGGCATAACGCCTAGAAACACTGACCTTGAACATTCCTGTTCATCTCTCTTTGATTTTTTTTATGCCCGGCTGGATAAAATTAACCCTAAAGTGGTTTTTTCTTTAAACTGCACTGTGGGAATATGTTTGCTATGCTTGCTTCTACACATTGCATTTGCTGGTCTTTAGTAAAACTATGTAACAGTTATGTTGTAGCACACATACATGCTAGCTTTTTGCTTCCTTATATGGAATGTATATAACTCACGCATGCGCCTAAAATTACACAGGTAATATGTTTAACGAACATAGTTGATTGGTTTAGAAATGCCGCAGTATGAGGTGTATCTAAGATAATAAAGAGAGGCACAGAAAGGGTTTTCAGATTCCTTTCGGACTCTGGACAAGATAAGAGTCCGGCTGAGCTGTTCCCTATGCTGCTTTGCCTATTAAACTCATGCGTTAGTCCTTGTGTCTTCATTCCTTCATCGACCTGTATGGCAGCTGGACTGCTATACTGCACCTTGGCCCAAAGTAAACCTTTTGGAACTATCTCCAGAGACTTGGAATCTCAGTTTTTGTCGATGCAGAAATGTGGAAATTAGGCTACCAGGACATGGCTACAAACACAGAATTGAACTGTAAGACTTGGTGCTTCTGAATTTTGGTCCAGGCCTATTTAGCCAAACTGACTAGCTGGCATAAACCCGTGGAAATTAGGCCATCTGGCCATGGATACAACTAATGCATTCTACATTGAATTGGACTGTGAGACTTGGGGGCCTTGAACTTTGGCTTAAGCTGGTGGGCATCTGGAACAGAATGGCACAAGGACAATTTTGGGAGGAAACAAAATCTGCTCTTCAAACAATACTAGAGAAAGTGAGATCCCACTATCAAGAGGCAAAATTATCCAATCAACATCGGGAAAATTATAGTCAACAAGCAATTGGGAACAACGAAGAAGGAAATGTGCCAGATGATGTATACCAATCAAAAGAGGAGCCGGAGGAACTAACCTAAAAGAAACCTCAATTTTCGACCAGAGGAGAGTACTAAGGGAAGACAAGGGGACAAAAATAGTAAAATTAACCTAAAGAAGCCTGGAAAACCCATCGAAGATAGACCAAGTGCTTAAAGAGCTAGTGGACATAAACCAGATGCACAAAATAGTTTCAGAGGGCATGAAAGATGGCATAATGCTTAGAGATACAAGAACACAAAGTGAAAATAGGGAAATGAGAGGGAATTACTTAGAAAGATGAAAGGGAAAAACGAAAAGGGGCCCTTTAATGTTGGAAAACATGTATATATTTAACAGCAAGAATTGTAAAAGGGTATATTGTATTCTTTATATTAAAAAGTAGAACTAAATTGAAACAAGGGAGCCCTAATCAGGATAGATGTAATATGGTGGTCTTTCATTTTAGGTAAACTAAACTAGATATAAAGCTGGAGTATGGACCTGGAACTACCTTTAATAAGAATGCTATTAGAAGACTTGAGAATATTGTATATTATGAAAGTAGTGTTATGATAATAGCCATACTATATATCAAAATATGTATATGAATAGTTTGAATGTTTGAAAGATGTTTGGAATTTGGGGGATAATTGGGAAGACACTGAGATGTTAAAAACAAATAACTGTAAGCAAACATGTAACACGATGTTTGACAAGCACAAACTAATGTAGATAGGTTGAAAAACTAATAAAATGTTTATTTTTTTAAAAAGTCAATCATTTTCCCTTTTTACACCAATTTTGTATTCTTGCCACCTCTTCTTGATGTCTTCTGCTTCTGTTAGGTCTCTCCCATTTTTATCCTTTATCTTGTCCATCTTTGCATAAAACATTCCTTTTATATAGCCAATGCCTCCGGTACAATGTTACGAGCCTCTATCCAAAGTTCTTCAGGCACTCTGTCCACCAAATCTAGTTCCTTAAATCTGTTCTTTACTTCCACTGTGTATTCATAAGGGATTTGGTTTAGATTATACCTGAGTGGCCCAGTGGTTTTTCCTACTCTCTTCAGTTTAAGCTTGAATTTTGCTATGAGAAGCTGATGATCAGAGCCACAATCAGCTCCAGGTCTTGTTTTTGCTGACTGGTCCGTGCGGACCAGATAGGCGGGGTATAAATCAAATAAATAAATAAATAAATAAATAAATAAAAAACTTATAATTTTCAATAAAAGACATGCAAAAGTATTTAAATTTCTAAAATAAATATATACAAAGTAAAAAAAAAAGCACTGCTTGTCTCTAGGTTGTTCTTCTCTCCCAGGTATGAGTAAAATCCATTGCTGGCTGTCAGTGCCTCATGGTTATCATCCAGCATCAGTTCCATTTTCTTGTACTCCTTGAAAACAAACATCTACGGTACTCTGTTCCATTCTAATAACAGTTTTTGTGAGATATCTCCCAATGTTAATATTCCTCCATTAAGTCAGCAAAACCAAATCTTCCCAAGGCTTGGGTTTCCCAGCCTCTGAGAAGCTCAGACGTTAAAGATCAAAGGATTTGGTCACCTCCGACCCAGTGCAGTCCAGGGCCCAAAGAGACCAGAGCTTGAAAAACCAAAATTTCCACTCCAACAATCCTTGCCAATACAAAGCAGAAAACTCTCACTACAATAGCACAGAAATGCCTAGTTCTTCATAAACAATACAGAATACATATTAAATGGTACCCTTTTAAAAACTCAATTCCTGTTATTATTTATGAGGGTAAAGCCTTATAAAACAAATGACAGCTTTTCTCTCTTCATTACTTGCTTTTCTTTTATCAGTTAGCATTAGAATATCCACCTTTTTCTTTTTACACTAAATTTGTAAAAGTTTCCATGGCACAATATATGCTTATTTTCATTTATCACAAGGCTCAAGTGTATTTTGTGATATCTCTGTCAACTAATGATAGAAGTAAAATGAATCACAAGTGGTACTTCAAAATACACTCCTTTTTTCTATTTTCTTTCAGTTTTGCATTATGTCAGCATTTGGTTGCTTAGTATTTTCAAAGGAAACCAGAAGAAAACAGAATGACCTCCTACTGCGTACTCAACTTATCAGGAACTCTTTCCACATTCTGTGCATTTCTATAGTTTCCGCCAAGTGTGAGTTCTTTCATGTTTCCTAAGGTTACTACTGCAACTAAAGCTCCCACCACATTCCATGCATTTATGAGGTCTCTCCCCAGTGTGAGTCCTTTGATGTGACCTTAGGGTACTGCTTTTACTAAAGCTCTTTCCACATTCCATTCATTTATGAGGTTTCTCCCCAGTGTGAGTCCTTTGATGTAACCTAAGTTCACCACTTGAAATAAAGCTGTTTCCACATTCCATGCATTTATATGGTTTCTCCCCATTGTGAGTTCTTTGATGTAACCTGAGGTGATCACTGCGACTAAAGCTCTTTCCACATTCCATGCATTTATGAGGTCTCTCCCCAGTGTGAGTCCTTTGATGATACTTCAGGGTACTGCTTCGACTAAAGCTCTTTCCACATTCCAGGCATTTATGTGGTTTCTCCCCAGTGTGAGTCCTTTGATGTAACCTAAGTGTGCTACTCCAACTAAAGCTATATCCACATTCTATGCATTTATGAGGTTTCTCCCCATTGTGAGTTCTTTGATGTAACCTGAGGTGATCACTGCGACTAAAGCTCTTTCCACATTCCATGCATTTATGAGCTTTCTCTCCAGTGTGAGTCCTTTGATGCAACCTAAGGGTGCTACTCCAACTAAAGCTCTTTCCACATTCCAGGCATTCATGTGGTTTCTCCCCAGTGTGAGTCCTTTGATGTAACCTAAGGGTGCTACTCCAACTAAAGCTCTTTCCACATTCCATGCATTTATGAGGTTTCTCCCCAGTGTGAGTTCTTTGATGTGACCTAAGTTCACCACTTGAAATAAAGCTCTTTCCACATTCAAAGCATTTATGTGGTTTCTCCCCAGTGTGAGTCCTTTGATGTGAGTTAAGATGACTACTCTTACCAAAGCTCTTTCCACATTCCATGCATTTATGTGGTTTCTCCCCAGTGTGGGTCCTTTGATGTAACTTAAGGTCACCACTCTGACTAAAGCTCTTTCCACATTCCATGCATTTATGTGGTTTCTCCCCAGTGTGGGTCCTTTGATGTAACCTAAGGGCATAATTGCTACTAAAGCTTTTTCCACATTCTAAGCATTTATGTGGTTTGTCCCCAGTGTGAGTCCTTTGATGTGACCTAAGTGCACTACTTGAAACAAAGCTCTTTGTACAGTCTATGCATTTATAAGGTTTCTCCCCAGTGTGAGTCCTTTGATGCAACCTAAGGGTGCTACTCAAACTAAAGCTCTTTCCACATTCCAAGCATTTATGTGGTTTCTCCCCAGTGTGAGTTTTTTGATGTAACCTAAGGTGATCACTGCAACTAAAGCTCTTTCCACATTCCAAGCATTTATGTGGTTTCTCCCCAGTGTGAGTTCTTTGATGGAACCTAAGGGTGCTACTCCGACTAAAGCTCTTTCCGCATTCTATGCATTTATGAGGTTTCTCCCCAGTGTGAGTCCTTTGATGTAACCTAAGTTCAGCAGTTGAAATAAAGCTCTTTCCACATTCCAAGCATTTATGAGCTTTCTCTCCAGTGTGAGTCCTTTGATGTAACCTAAGGGTGCTACTCAAACTAAAGCTCTTTCCACATTCCAAGCATTTATGTGGTTTCTCTCCAGTGTGAGCCCTTTTATGTAACCTAAGGGTGCTACTCCAACTAAAGCTCTTTCCACATTCCATGCATTTATGAGGTTTCTCCCCAGTGTGAATCCTTTGATGTAACCTAAGGGTGCTACTCCGACTAAAGCTCTTTCCACATTCTATGCATTTATGAGGTTTCTCCCCAGTGTGAGTCCTTTGATGTAATCTAAGAACAGCACTGCGACTAAAGCTCTTTCCACATTCCATGCATTTATGTGTTTTCTCTCCAGTGTGAGTTCTTTCATGTGATCTCAGGGTACTGCTTTGACTAAATCTCTTTCCACATTCCATACATTTATGTGGCTTTTCCCCAGTGTGAGTTCTTTGATGTGATCTAAGGTGATCACTGCGACTAAAGCTTTTTCCACATTCAAAGCATTTATGTGGTTTCTCCCCAGTGTGAGTCCTTTGATGTGACTTAAGATGACTACTCTTACCAAAGCTCTTTCCACATTCCATGCATTTATGTGGTTTCTCCCCAGTGTGAACACTTTGATGTAACCTAAGTTCACCACTCTGACTAAAGCTCTTTCCACATTCCATGCATTTATGTGGTTTCTCCCCAGTGTGGGTCCTTTGATGTAACCTAAGGGCATCCCTGCGACTAAAGCTCTTTCCACATTCCATGCATTTATGTGGTTTCTCCCCAGTGTGGGTCCTTTGATGTAACCTAAGAGTACCACTGCGACTAAAGCTTTTTCCACATTCTAAGCATTTATGTGGCTTCTCCCCAGTGTGAGTCCTTTGATGTGACTTAAGGTGACTACTCTGACTGAAGCTCTTTCCACATTCCGTACATGGATATACTTTCTCCCCTTCATGTGATCTTTGACGTCTACTGAGGTGACATGCATTTACGTGGTTTCTCCCCTGCGTTACTCCTTTCATGTGAAGTCCATGCCTGGTCATTCCTATTTTCAGTTCTCTGTTTTCTTGCTTGATTGCGAGTTCCTGCCCAGGTTGCCCCAGATGTTACTGGGCAATTCTTCTCTTGGCCATCATCTGGTAGATTCGAAAAAGAAGAGAAACAATCACTTCCAAAATCTGGAGGAATCAAGAATGAGGTGTTCAGGTAGGATCATTTCCACACCCAAGTAAGTACATCAAATTCAAAGTATTTTAATTTTTTCCCTTCTCAAATTCTCCCCAATGATTGTACTTAAGTTTCCAGAAAATTAGAAAGGAATTTCTCAAAGTTGATTAAAAACAAAACAAGTAATTGAATTAAGGGAATTTTATAAGAAAAAAAGAATAACGGGAGAAGGACAGTTAGAAAGGAAGTATAAAAGTTGATGAATGTAGTTAGATTATTAGACTCGAGAACTGGTAAAGAGAAATTAGTGGCAAATGCCAGGAACTGACAACGTCTGCAGAGATTATTATTCAAAAGGTGAAGAGAAAGGACAGGTCCAAGAAAGGGATGGGATGTAGAATTTATAAAATGCTATTATGTGTAGAGAATCATCAGGAACTTCTGAAAACAGGATAGGAAGCAGAGATGGTAAAGGAAATAGTTAGTATAATCTTAGACCTGGACAGCTAGAAGGGAAGTCAACTCCGAACATCTGGCTCCAGAGTTAGGTACTTAAACCAATGTGTATGGAAAGAGGGGAGCGAAGAATTTGATAAATCACATCTGTGAGAATAAAAGCAAAGAATTTAAACATTGAAATTCAGAAGGTATTTGACCCCAGCTAAATTAAATATTACAAAATCTAGAGGCTACATATTAAAGTTGTACCTCCAGGACATTACATTATGCAAAACAAAAAAACAAAAACCTGGAACATAGGTTGTCATAGGGATGGTCGTGGCACTACAAGCCTCCAGGCACAGGGAAACTTCCATCACAAAGTGAAAGTAATGGGGGGGAAAGACATTTAAACCAAGACATTCTTTTGAACTGATTTCTGTTCATAACCCAGAAATTATGTAAGCCAAGGTGTACATAAAATGAGATACTACTGTACCTCAAAGGTATTGTTCTTGGAAGTGCTACCTGTTAATCGCACAGGGCCAGCTATTGATTGATTGATTGATTGATTGATTGATTGATTGATTGATTGATTGATTGATTGATTGATTTGATTGATTGATTGATTTTATTCCGCGCCCATCTAGACCAAAGTCTACTCTGGCAGCTAACATTAAAAAAGGAATAAAAAGAATATAATAAAATAAAAAACAACAATAGTAATACAGTTCAAGATGGAGGGGAAGAAATTCAAGTGATGACAACAGGGAAGGCCTGCCTAAATAGCCAGGTCTTACATTTGCTCTTAAAAACACCCAGCGAGGGAGCCAGACAGATCTCGGAGGGGAGACTGTTCCAAAGCCGAGGGGCCACTGCCGAGAAGACCCAGTTTCTTGTTCTTTCTTTCTGGACCTCCCTCTGTGTTAGGCCCCACAATCATCCTTCCTGGCTAGAACAAGTGATTCGGATATATCTAGGTGGGAGGAGGCGTTCTGCTAGATATCGAGGTCCTGAACCATTTAGTGCTTTATGTCATCATTAACACTTTGAAATCAGTGTGGAAATGAATGGGCAGCCAATGCAAGGCAGCCAGAGTGGGGAAAATATGCTGATATTTTCTCATCCCACTGAGAAGTCTGGCCACCTCATTATGCACCATTTGAAGCTTCTGCGTCAATATCAAAGGTAGCCCCACGTAGAGTGCATTGCAGTAGTCTAATCTCGAGACTCAAAGCACATGGACCAGAGTGGTGAGCACCCCAACATCAAGATAGGAACGCAGCTGGGCAATCCGCCACAGATGGAAATAGGCGGAGCGGAACATAGACGCCACCTGGGTTTCCATGGTGAGCGCTGGATCCAGATGGACCCCCAAGCTGTGAACCTCACTAATGATGGTGAGAGTCACTCCCCCAAAAGAGAGGGAGTTTCCCAAACCACTGATGGAGGGGATGACCACCCTCAGGAGCTCCGTCTTATCTAGGTTCAGCCTCAGTCCATTCTTCTGCATCCATTGCAGTACAGCCTCCAGGCAGCGCTGAAGGGAAGGAACGGGATCCATTGTGGTTGGAGAAAAGGAGATGTAGAGCTGGGTGTCCTCAGACAGGTGGAGCTCAAGGGTCTCCACATCTGGTTGAGACGATGGTGTCAAGAGGAGGGGTTTAGATTCATTTGGCACTCAGGAATTTTTTGGGACAAGCCAGGCTTGTACAAGAGGGAGGGGCTTCACTTGAATGAACACAGAACTGAACTGCTGTCACGTAACATTAAAAAGGTGGCAGAGCAGCTTTTCAACTGAATCCCGGGAGAAAGCCAACAGGAGCCGAGAGGTGTTCATTTCGAGACTCCTCATCCCTGTGGAATGAGGGTGGAGAGGATAGAGAAAAACAAAGTGATGATAGTGTAGGAATTAGGCCTGGGAGCGTGATGGGATGGGATTGTTGGTCCACTGGAAGGAAAAGCAAACATGCCGCCCTTCTTCGGGGACCCCAGAGGCAGGTGCTTTTAGGCAAATGCTCGAAGCGTCTGACCAAAGATGAGAGAACTGGAACATTGGGAGGATAGATAGAAGATTGAGAGTGGCCATAACAGAAACCTGGTGGGATTCGGAGAACCAGTGGGATACTGCAATCCCAGACGATAAACTCTAGAGGAGGGACAGGGAGGAGTGTGTGGGAGGCGGGGTGGCCGTCAAGGTCAAAGAAGGGGTAGAATCCAGCAGAAATGGAGATGGACGGCGGGTCTGACTCCATCATAGAATCACTGTGGGTTAAACTGCCAGCCCCAAGGAGTAATGTGATAGTTGGGGGGGGGCTTGCTATCATCCTCCAGATCAAAAACTTGAGGGGGAAATGTTGGGAAAAATTTGAGGGGGGAAATGGAGAGAAATCAGGGAGGTGTCCAAAATGGACAGGATTGTAAACATGAGGAACATCAATCATCCTCACATCCACTGGGCCAAGGCATGCTCAGGTCAAGAAAGAGAGACCGGGTTTCTTGACATGCTAAATGATACATCTTAGAGCAATTTCTCATGGAGCCCAAAAGAGGACAGGGGCGGGAATGTCGCTGAGTCACTAGGGAATAGCGACTACGCTGCCATCTCTTTTGCCGTGCATGTTGGGGGGAGAGTGTCATGGAAATTTGACACAAAAAGCCTTAATTTCTGAAGTGTGGACTTCCCTCAGATGAGGAAGCAAGTAAGAAAGAAGTTGAAAGGGAAGTTTACAAAAAATATCTCAAGAGTGCCTAGTCTTTTTAAAACAACGGTAGTAGAGGCCCACAGGAAGTGTATACCGCAAAAAAGGAAAGGGGGGGCTCAACTAAGTCCAAGAAAGTGTTGGAATAGTTAACAAGCAAAGTTACAGAGGCCTTAATGGGAAAGGAGGGGTCCTTCCGTAAATGGAAATCTTTCCCAGATGAGGAAAATAAAAAGGAACATAAATTCTGGCAAAAGAAATGTAAGAAGATGATAAAAAGGCAAAGAAAGACTTTGTGGAACATATGGCCAGCAATATAAGGGAGAATAACAAAAGCTTCTTTAAATATGTTAGAAGTAGGAAACTTGTCGGAGAAGCGGCTATCTGTCTGGATGGTGAGAGAGGGAAAGGGGAGGGAAAGGGGTACATGAAAATTGCAGAGAAATTAAGTGAGTTTTTTTGCAACTGTCTCTATGACAGACTTTGGGCAGATTCTGCTTCCCGAACGGCCCTTCTTGAATAATGAATTAAATCAGATACAAGTTATTCTACTCACGCCACACGTGTCACCAGGAGGTCTTCTCTGGAGGCCTGGAAATGGTTAACAGGGACTCAAATGGGAAGGAGCCTTTTTCCAGCAGTAGAGGTGGCAGAAGCCTATAAAGAGATTCACACCTTGGTAGAATTTGTATATAAGACTTCAGGAGCCATAGATCTCTTGGGGAATGTCACTATGGAAACACAAGCAAAATTAAAGGCTTAAGTAGTTTCCCTGAAGAATATGGTTTTGCAAAAGAGGTTAGCCACTCGTAGGATGCTCCTGCATCATGGCGGCCTGTGTGCGTATATAAATCAAACACGTCGTATGTACCATGAAGCCTCAAAAGGACTAGCATGGGATCATAAGGCGCTAGCAGTCTGCGATTAAGGGACAAGTGTTAGGACCTTCAGATTTCCATCACAAATTCCATCGAACCACTTGATAAAAATAAAGCATTTGATTGATTAATGGAACATCTCCACTGGTAATTAGGACAAACTCCTTCAGCCCAAAGGCACTGGAATCCCTCAAAACAAAGAACTTGGGTTTGATCCTAATTATAGTGAAAGTACAAATCCACCATTCATATAGGGAATATAGGAGGACTGGCTCTGTCCAAAGCTGGCACAAATATCTCTTCCTAAAAACACAATTAAAGAGTTGCGTAAAACACTGGTTCTTAACCTTGGGTTACTCAGGAGTTTTGGACTGCAACTCCCAGAAGCCTTCACCACCAACTGTGCTGGCTGGGGTTTCTGGGAGTTGCAGTTCAAAAACATCTGAGTAACAAAGGTTAATTCGGGACGTGGTGGTGCTGCGGGCTAAACCGCAGAAGCCTGTGCTGCAGGGTCAGAAGACCAAGCAGTCGTAAGATCGAATTCACGCGATGGAGTGAGCGCCCATCGCTTGTCCCAGCTCCCGCCAACCTAGCAGTTCGAAAGCATGCAAATGCAAGTAGATAAATAGGGACCACCTTGGTGGGAAGGTAACAGCGTTCCGTGTCTAAGTCCCACTGGCCATGTGACCACGGAAGATTGTCTTCGGACAAAATGCTGGCTCTATGGCTTGGAAACGGGGATGAGCACCACCCCCTAGAGTCGAACACGACTGGACAAAAATCGTCAAGGGGAACCTTTACCTTTACCTTTAACAAAGGTTAAGAACCACTGGTGTAAAAGAACAAAAGGCAGACATTTATTTGTGAACAATAGAACAAGCTCCAACAGGAAGTGACCCAGAAAAACAAACATTTGATGCAATTGTGGCTGGCTCCTCCAGGCTAGAAGTACAAGACCCTGCCATAATATCTCCACAAACATGGGTCAATATTTTTTATCCCTTCTTTTTGACAAAGATAGAGCTGTTAGACCCTTTATGGATTGTTGCCTTGTTGTGGTGAAGGGGCTTGAGTAATTTATAGAATCTATGGGCTATGCCGTGTAGGGCCACCCAAGATGGATAAGTCATAGTGGAGAGTTTTATTTATTTATTTATTTATTTATCAAGCGGCGACTCTATACATGGAAATCACCAGATGGGCAATATCGAAATCAGATTAATTATATTCTCTGCAGCCAAAGATGGAGAAGCTCTATACAGCCAGCAAAAACAAGACCTGGAGCTGATTGTGGCTTTGATCATCAGCTTCTCATAGCAAAATTCAAGCTTAAACTGAAGAGAGTAGGAAAAACCACTGGGCCACTCAGGTATAATCTAAACCAAATCCCTTATGATTGCACAGTGGAAGTAAAGAACAGATGTAAGGAACTTGATTTGGTGGACAGAGTGCCTGAAGAACTATGGATGGAGGTTCGTAACATTGTACAGGAGGCGGCAACAAAAACCATCCCAAAGAAAAGGAAATGCAAGAAAGCAAGGTGGCTGTCCAACGAGGCCTTACAAATAGCAGAGGAGAGAAAGGAAACAAAATGCAAGGGAGATAGGGAAAGTTACAGAAAATTGAAAGCTGACTTTGAAAAAATAGCAAGGAGAGACAAGAGGGCCTTCTTAAATGAACAGTGCAAAGAAATAGAGGAAAATAACAGAAAAGGAAAAACCAGAGATCTGTTCAGGGAAATTGGAGATATTAGAGGAACATTTTGTGCAAAGATGAACATGATAAAAGGCAAAAATGGGAGGGACCTCACAGAAGACATCAAGAAGAGGTGGCAAGAATACACACTGGAATTATATCAGAAAGATTTGGATATCCCGGACAACCCAGACAATGTAGTTGCTGACCCTGAGCCAGACATCCTGGAGAGTGAAGTCAAGTGGGCCTTAGAAAGGCTGGCTAACAACAAGGCCAGTGGAGGTGATGACATTCCAGTTGAACTATTTAAAATCTTAAAAGATGATGCTGTTAAGGTGCTACATTCAATATGTAAGGAAGTTTGGAAAACTCAAGAGTGGAAAGAGGATTGGAAAAGATCAGTCTACATCCCAATCCCAAAGAAAGACAGTGCCAAAGAATGCTCCACCTACCGTACAATTGCACTCATTTCGCACGCTAGCAAGGTTATGCTCAAAATCCTCCAAGGTAGGCTTCAGCAGTTTGTGGATCAAGAACTCCTAGAAGTACAAGCTGGATTCCGACGGGGCAGAGGAACTCGAGACCAAATTGCTAACATGCCCTGGATTATGGAGAAAGCCGGAGAGTTCCAGAAAAATATCTACTTCTGCTTCATTGACTATACAAAAGCCTTTGACTGTGTGGACCACAGCAAACTATGGCAAGTCCTTAAAGAAATAGGAGTGCCTGTCCACCTTGTCTATCTCCTGAAGAACCTGTATGTGGGACAGGAAGCAACAGTTAGAACTGGATATGGAACAACTGATTGCTTCAAAATTGGGAAAGGAGTACGACAAGGCTGTATATTGTCCCCCGACTTATTTAAATTATATGCAGAATACATCATGCGGAAGGCTGGACAGGAAGAATCCCAAGCCAGAATTAAGATTGCCGGGAGAAATATCAACAATCTCAGATATGCATATGATACCACTCTGATGGCAGAAAGTGAGGAGGGATTAAAGAACCTTGTAATGAGGGTGAAAGAGAAGAGTGCAAAAAACGGCCTGAAACTCAACATCAAAAAAACTAAGATTATGGCCACTGGAAGAATAACCAGGCATTGCTAGGCCCTGAACAAGCTGTTTTCAGGAAAGGTAAGGCCACAGTAAATGAACTGCTAAAAACTTTCGCATCTTATTAACAAAACAATTAAGCATGAAAATTCTAAATTGGATGTGGCTTTCCTTGACTTAAAGGCAGCTTTCGATTCGGTAGACAGAGAGCTTCTCTTGGAAAAACGTGAAAATATGGGAATAGATAAAAGACTCCTTTCCCTCATAAGAATGTTATACTCTGGCACAACATGCCAAGTTTGTGTCTCTTGGAAAGTGGAGTTAAGTAATCAGTTTCCAACCAACAAGGGAGTGAAGCAAGTCTTCATTCTTGCTCCCTCCCTATTCAACCTTTTTACGAATGACCTAGCCCCCTTTCTAGCCAGTGTGGAGGGCCATCCACCAAAATTGGGGATGCATCGTGTCCCGTTATTGCTTTATGCGGATGATGCTGTTATCATCTCGCGCTCCTGTCTGGGTTTGAAATGTTTAATTAAGAGAACTGTGGAATACCTGGACAAAAGGAAATGCAACTAAATTATGATGGTTTCCTACTGCAATGGAATCCCGATGGGCTCAAAATCGAACAGGTGAAAAGGTATAAATTCCTAGGCATCCTGTTCCATTACAAACATTCCTGGTCTCCCCATCAGAAAATGGTTATATATGGAGCTAGACTCACTGGTCAGGCAATACCTTGTTTCTACTATAATCCTGGCAATTGTTATGTTCTGGTGGCTTTACAGGTTTTTAAATCCTAAATTATCCCACAAATTATGCATGGCATCCCACTCTGGTTAAATGCCATGGATAGGTCAATTGAACGGGTGTCATCTCTATACTTACATAAAGTGCTGGTGCTACCAAATTATCTTCCCTATTCGGTGGATTTTCCTCTTTGGAAACGATGGCTTGGCTGAGATCATTTCAATTCAATTCTGGCTGAAACTTTTTTAAAACTCTGACCCAGATAGTTTATTATATCAACTATTTCTGGACTCTAAACCTCCCTTTGGGACTACTGCCCTTTTTAAAAAAATGATATATATTGGCTTAGGTAGTGACTCCTTGGGCTCACTAAATCAAGGGAAAGCTTTCCAAATGATTGGAAAACCAGCTGCTTTCCTTTCCCTGCTTAAATGTCCACAAAAACGCAGGGCCATTCTCCCTAGCCAGATGCAATGTCATGCCTGCAACCTTACTATACAGTAGGTTCAAAGGATTCCCGTCCCTCAAAAGACATTGCTCATGCCAGCAGGGTGCATTGGAAACCCTTGCCCACATGTGTCTGCGCTGTCCACACCACCAAAGAGGTCGTTCCAAATTTGTGGCACTGATCCTGATAAAATTGGAGAGAAAATCTGATGTGGACAAAGTCCATTTTATGTTATCTGTGGAGGTGCCTGACATTCTGGAAAGAATTGCAGATTTCATCAGCTCAATTGTCAGAAAGTGAAGTTTCGCTTTCAATTAAATCTTTTTAGGGATTGGTCTTCTGCTTTCCTCCCTCCAGGATTTTGTATGCATGGGGCACTTAATGAACCAGCTTGGTTATGTTTTATTCTCTTTTATGCCAATAAAGGTTTGTCTGTCTGTCTGTTAGCAGACTTGATTGGCAGGAATCGTGATGATAGGGAGAGAACTTATGAAGAGCTGAATTCAAGTTCATGGGATTGGTCTTGGATAACTTCATAGATGCTGGACTTCTCCACCCTACTATATATCTTGTAATTCCAACTGTGGTTATTATATTGGGATTATTTGTATGTGTTGTATCTAGACTTTTGCCTCTCTGTGTTGCTTTTTGTTCAACTCAAAGCCCAGGAAAGGCTAAACAAAAATGAGAAGATTTAAATTCAGCATTGTTTCTATTGTCAGAATTTAAAAAGGGGGGAGTGATACCTGGATATGGCCAAAATTAGTTTTATTCTTGGTCTTGGAGTAGAACATTTTATTCTACGTATTATGTTTTCAGCATTACTTCTCTCTTGACCTTTGTATCAAATCAAATGCCTGTATTTCACACCTTCCTCACCTTTCAACTAGTGCCTAGGTTCTTAACCTTTGTTACTCGGATGTTTTTGAACTGCAACCCCCAGAAACCCCAGCCAGCACAGTTGGTGGTGAAGGCTTCTGGGAGTTGGAGTTCAAATCTCCTGAGTAACCCAAGGTTCAGAACCAGTGAACTAGCAGATGGCCCATTTAGGAATGCTGCCCAGAGGCTAAACACAGATAGAATCATAGAATCAGGGAAAAGTGAAATTGGAAGGGGCCGACAAGGCCATCAAATCCACCCCCCTGCTCAATGCAGGAATACAGTCAAAGCAGATCTGCCAGGTGATATAAGATAAGGAAGTTGGGACAGTGTGGCATGTTCTAAAAGAAGGTCATTAAGGGGAGGTGGGCACACCCCAAGTATCTATAGGGGACCCATGTGTTTGTTTTGCACATGTGTGTACCAATTAGATGTAGGATCTCAATATTAAGTAGATTTTAGCCAATGGGTTTGTAGAAATCTAAGACTCTGTTATGGTATAAAGTCCCTGTACACTGTATTTTGGGGGTATTCTCTGCTTAAGAGAAGTTCCAAATGACTTTGCATTGGAAACAAGAGAGGAAATGTCAATGTGCAATTTTCCCCATAGAGAGAGGGGAAGAGCGATGTGCCCCAAGGATCAGTCCTGCCATCGGTGCTTTTCAACCGGTTCATCAATGACCTGGAGACAGGGATAAGCAGTGAGGTGGCCAAGTTTGCAGAGGACATGAAACTTTTTTCCGGGTGGTGAAGACCCGAAGGGATTGTGAAGAGCTGCAGAAGGATCTCTCCAAACTGGGAGACTGGGTGGAAAATGGCAAATACGGTTCAGTATGAAAAAATGTAAAGTACTGCACAGTGGGACATAAAACTGAATCTTTTTTTCATGAGCGAATGAGTTCTCAGCTGTCCGTGATGGATCAGGAAGAAGAGCTTGGTGTGCTGGCAGACAGCTCGATGAAAGGGTCCACCCAGTGTGCGGCGGCACTGAAGAAGGCCAATTCCATGCTGGGGATAATTAAAAAGGGGACTGAAAACAAAGCAGCCAACATTATACAAAAGGCTGGTAAGGCCACACCTGGAGAACTGCGGACAGTTCTGGTCGACGCACCTCAAAAAAGACAGAGTGGAACTGGAAAAGGTGCATTAGGGAGCAACTCGAATGATGACTGGGGACGGAGGCCCTCCCTGATGAGGAAAGGCTACAGCGTTTGAGGCTCTTGAGTCTAGAGAAAAGGTGCCAGAGGATGGTTACATGATGGAGACGTATAAAAGTCTGCAGGGGATGGATCAAGTGCCTAGACGGGGGCTCTTTTCCCTCTCACACAATACCAGAACCCTCAGGGGACGTCCACTCCAATGGAGTGTTGGGAGAGTGAGAACAGAGGAAAGAAAATATTTCTTTACCCAGCATTTTATTAGTCTGTGGAACTCCATGCCACAGAATGTGCTGGTGACATCTAGCCTAGATGCCTTGAAAAGGGGGGACTGGAGAGATTTCTGGAAGAAAAGTCAATCGGAGGTGACAAGCCATGATGGGGATGTATAATCTCCAGGCTTTGAAGGGAGGGACCTCAAAAGACCAGATGCAAGAGAGGGGGATCAGGAGACAGGGATCTCGTGGTCTCATGCGCTCCCAGGGGCTTCTGTTGGGGCCACTGTGAGATATAGGAGGCTCGACTAGATGGGCCTTTGGCCTGATCCATAAGGGCTCTCCACCCTAAAGAAGAGATGATATGGGTTAAGGCTCTGATGGCACCACGAAGCCTACGGAGGGAGAGACCAAGAGCTGACCGATGCTCTTTCTCAGGCTTTGACATCCCTCACCATCGAAGGCAAGGAAGAGGGAAGAAGCTGGTGTGTGATGCCTTTTCTGAAGAAAGATGTATTTTTAACACATCTGGGCGCCATAGCCCTAGAAGCAAAAGAAAAAAATACTTGCCCCATTCTTTGTGGGGCAGGCCAATGGGCCACTTATTCACTTTCCTTCTTTGCTTATTTATTTTATTTTTATTTTATTTATTTCATTTATTCCCCGTCTATCTGGTCATTACGACCACTCTAGTCATTACGAGCACTTGCTTCATTCTCCAGAGAGTTAGCAGGGTTTTTTCATTTGTTTTGTTTTTACATCAAAAGATACAAATGCCCAACAACTCCTTTCTTCCCGGAAAGTCGATTTAGGTCTGATCAAAGCCCTGCTAACCCAATAAAGCAGGAGCAGCAACAGGAGGAGAAGAAAGCAGAAGAATACTGGCCCAGGTCAAAGTGAAGGAGTATTTTTAACTCTCCAGCTATTTCTTACATCATTTTTAATTCCTTAATTTGGAATCACTCCCTTGCTCTTTCTAAATGGAGGAGACCCGCCAGCCAGCCTGTGGGAGTTTGTCAAGGCAACTCCGAGGTCGATGCATGGATTAAAGAGCCCTCCACACGTTGAGATTAATAATTGGATCTTTCATTTGCTTTTCCCTTTTCAAAGTTCCCCAAAGCAGAAGTGGCTTCTTTAGTTCAATCTTCAAGATCCCAAAAGGAGAAAGAAGAGACTCACAAGAGCCCCATGACAAAAAGGGGGGGAAGGGTCCTACCCTCTACCCAAAGAAAGTGGAGGGAGCCCAAGCCAGTGAAGAGGGGAAAGGGGACTGTAGTGAACAGCCCTGTCCTCACCTGTCCATAACTGCAGAACCTTATAGCAGGAGCCTATGAGTGGGCGGAAGGCGGAGCCAAGGGGGGAGGGAGCTGGATATATAAAGGCTGGTGGATGGGGTCTGATGGAGAAGATGCTGAGAAAGAGAGGCTGTGTGTATCTTGAAAGTGACTAGTGTGATGAGATGGGTTTTTAAGTTAAAATCTTTTAATGCATATGGGTTTTGTAATTAAGAAATAAGCCAGAGAGATTCCATTTTGTTTCTTTGTATATAGTATCTGTGCTATGCTGACAAATTGTTTTCTAGGCGAGCAGAGAGAATGTTATTCTGAAGGCCTGAGAAGGACTCTGTGTGATTAGATAGATGGGAATTGTTGTGACTCTTTGATAAACCACCGTAACCCAAATAACATCTGCTGTGTATGAGAAAGAATTCATGTGATGTAACAGGACTGTTTGCCTAGTAACGAACTCTGATTGGATGACATCGTGGGAAGGTGCATTAGGCCCTTGCCAGTTACTCTTGAAAAAGGAACTTTTTACCTATGGACATTGTCTTTCCAAGACTGACCTTTCAGTCATTCGTGACCTACACTTCAGCCATTTGGAACTTACCCTGATGTCTTTAGAGAGAGTTTGGTGGCCTACCTACATGGACTGGTTTCTATGCTTTGCTGGATTACTTTTGGACTTATAGGATTTTTCCTAAAAGGACTGTGCATGGACTATTTTCTATGGACTGTTCTATGGGATATACTTTATGAACTCTTTTTCTTGGAATACTCCATATGGACTATGCTCTTGTAATTTTGTAAGGACTATGGTATATTTACTGGATTTTTCTTTTCTAAGGACTATGGGACATATAAGGGATTTTTACTTTTGTTTAGGGGTTTTTATTCTATAGGATCACTGAGGACTATAGCCTTATTATAACCTACTTGGATTATTTGGTTTTACTAATGATTTCTTGTACTGGAACTGTTTTGATTCTTTTTAATGTCTTTTTGTATTTTTAATAAGGTTTTGGAATACTTTTCTATTTTTCATGTTTTCTTTGCCTCACTACATCTTTGTAACTAAACAGCACAATGCTAGTTTATTTGTTTTGGTTTAATTTGGCTTTGAATATCTAGTAACATGCTTTTACTTTAATAAAATAAAGATTATAAAACTCATTTGGTTTCCTGAACAGTACACTTGTCATAGGGTCATCTGAGAGTGCTGCCTCGGCCTAGCTTACTTAGAGTCCTGTCAGTGGTGCAAGTTAAGTCTAAGGACTACAAAGCCCACTTGACCTTTTAACAATAATATCTGAGAGTACCAGGGTGTTCTTATGTGGGCAGACCTGCGAGAAGGAGTGTTGTAGCATGGCTGGCTGAATTTGGACTCTTCAGCCCATTTTAGCATGTGCAAACTCCTGATTGCTCTCTGTCCAAGCTTACACGTGTGTTTTCGAACCCGTGTTCGTCACATGGTGGCAGCGGTGGGATGGACCACGTGCTGGGTTTTGTAGTACCTCAGGATGACCAATTTTTGTTCTATCTGGCAGCTTGAGTGTCTCTGATCCACAAGCTAAGTTTTGATTGCAGTGGGACACTGAGGCTTCAAGGAGCTAGGTGCTTCCCTGGGTGTAAACAGTAATTTCCTAGGAAATGCTGTTTGCCAGCAGTTAGATCTAAAGGCTGTGGTGAGAGGTGTTAAATCTTCAGGCTGTGGTAATGTGTGTTAGAATTTGGGGTGCTCTTTTAAGAAAGAGATTCCCAGTGGGACAAGCAAACTGTTAGGAAACAATTGGATTTAATCAGTAGGCATGTGCAGGTTGTTACAACGTTGTAGTGAAGAAATTCCAAGATGCATGTCCTTTATTTTTGGAGTGCTTGCACCCAAGTTGAGCAGGTCATTTCACAATCTTAGGATTGCATAAATGACTCTGGCTGCATTGTTTTGGAACTTGCATCCAGGGTTTTTTTTTGTTTTTGTTTTTGGCCTAAGTGTACTCCTATAATCTTAGGATTTGCCGGAGCACCTGGCCGTGTTCCAGACTAGCTCTGGGTCTCCCCACTACGATCTTAGGATCTGTCAGGAGTACCTAGTTGCATCTGGCTTGGCCTAGAGTCATGCCCTATGATCTTAGAGGTATCTATCTGCACCCAGTTCAGTCATTGATCATCTCTGTAACTTTAGGGTTCACAGAGTGATCACAGTTTTTCTTTTCTCTTCCTTTTGGATTTTTCAGTATTCTGGTTTGGCAGCTGTCTGTCTTCTCACAGACCTTAGGGTCACAGGGACAGCAGTTGGTCGAAAGTGCAGAAGAGATTTTTAATTTTATTTTGGTTTGGCAGCTGTTTGTTCTCTCGCCTATCTTAGGATAGCAGAAAGGACAGCAGTTGGTCAGAAGTGCAGAGGAGATTTTTAGATTTTCCTTTCTATTATTAGAGTTTTGTTATTGCTGACCTAGCCAAGGCTAGATTGCCAGCAGAAGATGGAGGAGAAAAACCAGTCAGATACCGTGGATATACTCTTAGAAGTGGCTTCGGGACTTTTCGAGCAAGCCAAGCAGAAAATTAGGGAAAGAGATTTCCTGATACGTGAGCTTTATCAGGAAAACATCCTTTTAAAACGTTTTCTTAGCACAGAACCTGGCTTGATGCAAAAGTTTTTCCAAGTTCAGCAGGGTTCCTTTGGGGATTACTGCAATGAAACGCTCCAAACAATTGGGAGCAACCCTGAGATGCAAGATGCTTGTGTGGAGTTAACGAGGCCCAGTGGAATGCTAAGGAGCATTCCAGAGAAGACAGCGATTCATCGCCCGTCCAAACAAAGGATTTACAGGCCCTGGAGCCGCGCGCAGAGAAAGGAATGCAGGAGAAAGTTTGCCGCGAAGGGAACTTGAGGAAATCAGCATCGAACGAAGCAAGGGAAAACTGCAGTGCTCCAGAGAATTGCAGTGCATTGGAATTCAGCTCAGAACCATCTTCAGCTCCTTTTCAGAGCACAGGACAGGTGAGAAGTTCTGAAATAATTCGGGATGAGACTATGGGTTTGCCAGGACTTGTGTCAGCAGATCTTGATGCAAGTCAGATCTCAAACAACCCCCCTTCTCTTAGCCCAGAGGGAACAGCGAAAGCAGACCCTGTTAGGTTGGCAGAGACCTCGTGTACTTCATGGCAGTTCGGAAATAAAGAAATATACCAAGGGGGTGGCCTACTCAAGGTACCGGAAAAGTCAGCTGAGGAAACTGGAGGAGTGAAGGTTTTCTCAGAGTCTTTGCCAAGTGCCATAGGAGGTGATAGTGGAGCAGTTTTGCAGCATGGACTTTCACATTGTTGCGATAGTACAAATGACTCTGTAAACTTGATTAAAGATAGAAAGCTGCATTTGAACCTGTCAGATTGTGAGACTGTTCCTAACACAACCAACTATGAGGGAAGCGCTAACTTTTTGAGATTACAAAGTACTGATGTTTCTCCAGAGACTGAAATCATATCTGAAAGATTTGGCCCAGTACCACAGTTAATCTTCTCAGAAAGATCTTTAGAGAGAAAAACAGAGGTTTGGGACCATTCTTATTTTCAACAGCCTATTTTCCAAGGAAGTGGTGAGAATGCTGATACTGTTTCTGAGGCTATGCAGAGTACTCCCGAGGGAACTTTGTTGCAACAGCGGCCTCTTGTGACCAAACCTGATAGCACAGCTAATTCAGTGATACATGTGTCCAGAGGTGTGACATTTCTGGACCAAGGCGTGGAAGGCATTGATCAATTTGGCCCAGGACAGATATTGGAGCCTGTGTTAGCTAATCACCAAGACGTCTTCTCAATTTCACCGGGAGAAACTAATGAGGTGACACATTTTATTACAATCAATGTTGAGATGTTGGTAGAAATTGTTGCAAACGCTGAATATATTTCTGTGACTGGAATAAAAGGAGGGCTTTACCAGATTTTAATTAAAGAGGAACATCGCCCTTATACGTCATTTAATTGCCCTCAGGGAATTTACCAACTCAGAAAACTAGCACCTGGAATGGAAAATACCTATGTTACTTTTCAGAAATTGGTTGATGAGTTGTTTGGTGATTTATATTATGTGATTGGCTATGTAGGCAACCTTGTAATTTACAGCCCTGATCCAATTCAAGCAGACCAAAATGCTTTGTCATTCTTAGAGAAGCAGAGACATCGAAGCCCAAGATTAATGCAGTGGTATTTCAGATTGCAAAAATATGATTTTGATGTTAAACATCTACTTGCAAAGGAGACTTTAATTCCCCACTGCTTATCTCGAATGTCCAGTGCAGATGCAAGGGGAGAAAATGGCTAGAATTGTTAAAGCTCTGATGTTTAATTTTCCTGGTATTCTGTATGACTATATTCCTGAGCATACATAGAGTGTTTTCACTATTATTACTTCATATCAGTATATTGGTTTAACAAGTTATTATGATGTTAACCCTGGTTTCACTATTTTACTGTTTGATGACTAGAGTATTATCTGAGCATATGCAGAGTGATATATTTGATTAATTATACTAACTTGTTTATTCTTCTGTTTTTCAGACTAGTAGAAGGTCTAACGCAAATTTCTCTCATGTATGGTAAATACTGTAATTATAATAGTTCTCATGTAACAATTGTTTTGCTATTTTAGAATCATATTTGAAATGTATTACTTTATGTTCAAGTTAATATCTTTCTCTATTTAGTTACTGCTTAATTATGGCATCTCATCTTATTGAGTTATCAAAATTAAAACTTAAATTGTTTAGGAATTTTGTTAATCTTCAGGGGGCTTGTGATGAGATGGGTTTTTAAGTTAAAATCTTTTAATGCATATGGGTTTTGTAATTAAGAAATAAGCCAGAGAGATTCCATTTTGTTTCTTTGTATATAGTATCTGTGCTATGCTGACAAATTGTTTTCTAGGCGAGCAGAGAGAATGTTATTCTGAAGGCCTGAGAAGGACTCTGTGTGATTAGATAGATGGGAATTGTTGTGACTCTTTGATAAACCACCGTAACCCAAATAACATCTGCTGTGTATGAGAAAGAATTCATGTGATGTAACAGGACTGTTTGCCTAGTAACGAACTCTGATTGGATGACATCGTGGGAAGGTGCATTAGGCCCTTGCCAGTTACTCCTGAAAAAGGAACTTTTTACCTATGGACATTGTCTTTCCAAGACCGACCTTTCAGTCATTCGTGACCTACACTTCAGCCATTTGGAACTTACCCTGATGTCTTTAGAGAGAGTTTGGTGGCCTACCTACATGGACTGGTTTCTATGCTTTGCTGGATTACTTTTGGACTTATAGGATTTTTCCTAAAAGGACTGTGCATGGACTATTTTCTATGGACTGTTCTATGGGATATACTTTATGAACTCTTTTTCTTGGAATACTCCATATGGACTATGCTCTTGTAATTTTGTAAGGACTATGGTATATTTACTGGATTTTTCTTTTCTAAGGACTATGGGACATATAAGGGATTTTTACTTTTGTTTAGGGGTTTTTATTCTATAGGATCACTGAGGACTATAGCCTTATTATAACCTACTTGGATTATTTGGTTTTACTAATGATTTCTTGTACTGGAACTGTTTTGATTCTTTTTAATGTCTTTTTGTATTTTTAATAAGGTTTTGGAATACTTTTCTATTTTTCATGTTTTCTTTGCCTCACTACATCTTTGTAACTAAACAGCACAATGCTAGTTTATTTGTTTTGGTTTAATTTGGCTTTGAATATCTAGTAACATGCTTTTACTTTAATAAAATAAAGATTATAAAACTCATTTGGTTTCCTGAACAGTACACTTGTCATAGGGTCATCTGAGAGTGCTGCCTCGGCCTAGCTTACTTAGAGTCCTGTCAGTGGTGCAAGTTAAGTCTAAGGACTACAAAGCCCACTTGACCTTTTAACAATAATATCTGAGAGTACCAGGGTGTTCTTATGTGGGCAGACCTGCGAGAAGGAGTGTTGTAGCATGGCAGGCTGAATTTGGACTCTTCAGCCCATTTTAGCATATGCAAACTCCTGATTGCTCTCTGTCCAAGCTTACACGTGTGTTTTCGAACCCGTGTTCGTCACAACTAGAGAGTGAGTTAGAGATCTGTAAGAGCCTAGATTGAAACAGAGGGTGAAAAGAGTTTTAAAGTTATATCAGATTTGATTCCAATACAAGTGATTGGCAACCTGTGATTGATCTAATGAATATTTATCACCTAATAACTTCCCTAATCAAATAAGAGCCTTAAGTTTTAAACAGCACACTTGTCTCTAAACATATTTGGTATTAAAGAATTAATATCTGGTGGCAGCGAAGAAGAAAGAAGGGCGAGAACCTCGTGAAGGCCTGGGGGGGGGGGAGAACAGGGGCTTCAGAGGAAATCGCCACAGGGACAAAGTAGGAAAGTTATGGCTAGAAGGGATGGAGAACGCATGGATTCCTATGTGGGAGAGGATGATGATACCAAAAGAAGAGGCAGGAAGGGGAAGGAACCACACACACCCCAAATCAGGACAACCAAGGTTTGCCTCTTGTCAAGAGGACCGAGGATGGGGTTGAGGGGTGAGCAGGATTGAGATCTTTAAATAAAAACTTTAAAATAAGATGCAAAGAAAACCATATCCCCCCAAACCAGCACTTTGCACATGTTCAGAGAGGCAGTGTGGTGCTGTGGATGGAGTACCGGACTGGAAACCAGGAGACCTGGATTCAAATCCCTGCCGGGCCAGGGAAACTGAGAGGAGAGATATAGTGTGGGGGGGGGCAAGGCTACTTCAGCCACCTCTTGAAATCTCACTTACCTTGCAAATGTTGGAGGGATCTGGGATGTGGTTCTTTGTTTTCGGTCCCCCCCCCCCAAAAAGCAAAGGGACATTAACTCAGTCTCGCCCCTTCCTAGGAGAAAAGAAAAACAGGAAAGATCATCTGGGAGGCTTTTATGCATAAAGCAAATGGTAAAAAAATCTTTCCTTTCGGGAGATTTTGCCTTCCTCGTGCTCCTATCGAAGGGGGGGCTCCCTCCCCTCTTTCTCACATTGATGGAGGGTCACGAGAGGAGAAAGTGGAACGAGAAGTTCGGGGGGGGGACGACGCCCTTCCCTTCCCTCCCAACCAAGCGCCCCTGAGAAGGGGGGGAGGGAGGAGAGAGAAGATCCCGGAGAATATTGTTTCCGATCCAAATCAGCAGCAGCCAATCTCACACAAGACTCCACATACGGAGAGACACAGAGCTCTGGGTGGGAAGAGAAGGGGGGGTGGGGGGGTGGGATGGAGGGTCTGGGTTCAGGTCAGGGCCTGGTTCAAGGGCCAGGAACTTCCCTCCCTTGCAGGGGCAGCATCAGCACCCGCCCTGGGTGCCATAGAAATGAAGAATCATCCTCATCATCCACACCCCTCCTTCCCAGCTGGACCCCCTGTCTTCTCCCTCCTCCAAGCCCCATTTCTCTCCCCCACCACAAAAAGCCCCCCCCATTTTCTCACTTGGGGTTCTCCAGGACCCCCTTTCCCCAAAGCTTTCCAACAACAAAAGGGTTTTCCTGGGGGGGGATCCTGCTCAGACTTCGCCCCCCCTGGGGGGGGATCCTGCTCAGACACACACACACACACACACACACACAAAGGGTGAAGGGACTCCGTGAGAAACACACAAAGAGGGGGCCTTGCTGGGGGGGCGGCCCTCCTGCCCCTTCGGGGTATCGGGATCTCGCCCCCCCCACCCTGACTTCCCGCCTCTCTCCCCCCCACACACAAACACACAGAGACACAACAACACACACACACAAAAGCCCCGCCGGAGATTCTCCCCCCTTCCCCCGGAGGAGTGTCAGTGGGGGGGGCAGCGAGTGGGAACCTCTTTCTAGGGACCCCCCCACCCCACTGCTCTCTCTCCCCCCCAAAATAAAGCCCCAAATCAAGTGTGAGGGGGAGCGGGCAGGTATTTTTCTCCTTTTGGTGGGGGGGGAAACCTTCTAAGGAGCCCCCGCCCCCACTGTTCTCATGCCTCCCCCTTCCCTCTCTCCCCCCCCCAAATAAAAGCCCCAAATCGCCCCCACCTCCGTCCCGATCCTGAAGCGGGAAAAGAGGCCGGAAAGAAACAGCGAGAGAGAGGAAAAAAGGGGGGAGGGAGGGAGCACAGCATCCACTTCCTGTGGGGGGGACACACCCCCCCCCGGAAGCACCCCTCCTCCCTCTCCTCTACAGCTTTCATAGCTCTATGTTCTCCCCCTCCCTTCCCTCCCCAGGATGCCCCTCCCCCTTGGACACAGAGACAAAAAACCCTCCCCCCTCCTCAGTGGCGATTGGTTGGGAAGGAGGGCGGGGAGAGAACATAGAGCTACGAAAGTGTGAGAGGACCGGGGAGGAGGAGGAGGAGGGGGCTGCTTCCGGCGCTGCATCCCCCCCTTCCCTCCCCCTTTTTCCCTCTCTCTCACCCCTCCCCCTCCCGACCTCTTTCCTGCCTGAGAGGATTTGGGGCCTTTTTGGGGGGGGGGAAGAGAGGGACAGGGAGGGATGTCCCTAGAAAGATATTCCCCCCCCCCCGGAAGGGGAGAAAAATACTCGGGGGGGGGACGAGGCTGAAGTTAGCTTCTTATTCAGCCAGCTTCTTATTCACTTCTTATTCGAGATCCAGCTTCTTATTCACTTCTTATTCGTGTCCCAGCTTCTTATTCAGAACATGTTGTATTTAAACTATTAAACCAAGTTGGATCACTCAAATATCAGGGTATTAATAATAAATCATATCTCTAACACAAATTACAATAGTATTTTGCCTGGCCCAACACTGTTTTGGGCACGGAATAGGCTGGTAAAGTGGGCACGGCTGCATATTTTACCATTTTGAATAAGAAGCTGGAGTGTTGCAAGGGTTAATGTGTCTTGGGCCACAAATTTGACACCAGAAACCAGCAGAGGGGGGTTACTTACATATGACCCCATTGTATTTTGACTGGCCCAACGCTGTTTTGGGCACGGAATAGGCTGGCAAAGTGGGCACGGCTGCATATTTTACCATTTTGAATACGAAGCTGGAGTTTTGCAAGGGCTAACGAGTCATGGTCAACTTCTTTATTCTCATAGTGGCGATAATTTTATTGTTGATTTTCCATTTTTGCTAAATCTTTCAAATGCTGATAATATGTCTAATTACCTTTTACGCCATAGAGTCATTGATAATTGAAAAAAACTTTATTAATGGAGCACAAAAATGTATAAATGAGATTGTTGAATAATTCTGTGCAAAACAAGAATATCTATTTACAATAATACAGTGGTGCCTCGCTTAACGAGCGCACCGTAGAACGACGAATCCGCATACCGATGAGGTATTTGAGATCTCAAATGCGATCGCATACCGATGGCACCTACGGGCAAAAATCGCTTTGTGATGATCGGTAAGCGATGCCCGGGAATCAGCTGTTCGGCGGTTCCAAAATGGCCGCCGGAAGCCCCAAAATGGCCACGCGCAGCATTTTTGCACCCTGCCCTCGCTTACTGAGGGCGCGAAAATGCCTGCGCTATGGAGCAAATTCGCTGAACGGTGAGTTTGGAGCCTATGTACAGTGTACAGTGGTGTCCCGCATAGCGACGTTAATCCGTTCTGGATTAATCGTCACTATGTGGAAACATCGCTAAATGGAACGGAAAAATCCATAGGAACGCATTAAACTTTGTTTAATGCGTTCCTATGGGTGATAAACTCACCGTTCAGCGATGTTCCTCCATAGGGGCGGCCATTTTCGGTGCCTCTAAAGCGAGGCAAGACAGCGGGCTGGCCATTTTGGAACCGCCGACCAGCTGACCGAAAATGGGGCCTTTGGCATTTCCTCCAGCTGAGCAGCGGGAGCTTCAAAGGCCCGCCGCTCAGCTGGGAGAAAATGTCTGCAGTCTTTCGGCAGTGGCTTTGCAAGGACCCCGAAGCCACCGCCGACCGCCCCAACATTTGCCTTCCGAGCTCTCAAGGGCTTTCCCCCCGACATTGGAGAAAGCCCTTTGAGAGCTCGGAAGGCTCTCAGCGGCGGCGGGGGCAGGGTAGGGGGTGTCCAGATGGCTTCCAGGTGAAGCACTGGACGCCATCCGGACCCACCTACCCGGCCCCTGCTGCCGGGAGACGTGCCTTGCCCACCTATCCCAGCCATGTTGGGACTCCCGGGAGTCCGGGCATGGCTGGGTAAGTGGGTGCAGCGTGGCTCCCGGAGGCAGGGGCAGGGTAGGGGGGTCCGGATGGCTTCCAGACGAAGAACTGGAAGCCATCCGGAACCCCCCCCTGCCCCCGCCCCGCCGCTTGAAGCTGCCCCGTGCCCGGCCAGCGCGTCCGAGCAGCGGTGGAGAAGCCTTTCCCCGAGGCCTCTCGGAAGCGCTGGCTGCAAAAATGCCGGCCAGCGCTTCCGAGAGGCCTCGGGGGAAGGCTCCTCCACCCCTTAGGTGTGCTGGCCGCCATTTTCGTGGCCAGCGCTTTCAAGCAGTGGCGGAGAAGCCTTCCCCTGAAGTGTCTTGGAAGCGCTGGCCGCGAAAATGCCGGTCAGGATGTCTGAGCACCGGTGGCGGAGCCTTCCCCCTCCTCCCGGCTCTGCACGACCCACCCCTTACCCTCCGCTCCGCGGGAGCGGAGAAGGGGGTGAAGGGTTGGGAGGAGGGCGGCCGGGAACACCCGAGCCTTGCTCTCATCGACCCACCCCTCACCCCCTTCTCCAACGCTGCGGCTCGGCTTTGGAAGCGGCTTCCAAAACCCAGCGTCAGTGGCGGAGAAGGGGGTGAAGGATTGGGAGGAGGGTGGCTGGGAACGCCGGAGCCTTGCCCTCCTCGACCCACCCCTCACCCTCATCTCCGCCGCCGTCGCTGGGCTTTGGAAGCCACTTCCAAAGCCAAGCAGCGGCATCAGAGAAGGGTTGAGGGGTTGGGAGCAGGGCAAGGCTCTGGAATATGCAAGCCTTGCCCTCCTTGACCCACCGCTCACCCTCATCTCCGCCGCCGCTGCTGGGTTTCGGAAGCCGCTTCCAAAGCCCGGCGGCGGTGGCGAAGAAGGGGTTGAAGGGTTGGGAGGAGGGTGGCCGTGATCCGCATCGTGGCCGGCTACCCCATCCATGGATGGACTACCAAGAGTCTGACAATGGGGGAGGCAGCTGGCCGGGACCCGGATCCCAGCCACGGGGGCAGGGTGGGAGGGATCTGGATGCCTTTCAGGCATCCGAAGTGGAATCCCGGCGGTGGCCTCAGAAGGACCCTTCGGAAGGGTCCTTCCGAGGCTACCACTGGCATTTTCCCCCAGCTGACCGGCGGGGCTCCCACTCAGCTCGGGGAACATACCCCCTCCGAAGGGGAATCCCGGCGGTGGCCTCGGAAGGACCCTTCAGAAGGCTACTGCCTGCATTTCCCTCCAGTTGAGCGGTGGGAGTGGTCCTTCGGAGGCTCCCACCGCTCAGTTGAGAGAAAATGGTGCCAATGGGGAAAATCGCAAAGCGATTTTTCCCCATAGGCAACATCGTAATGCGATCGCAAAAGGGATAGCAAAAAGCCATCGCTATGCGGATTCATTGTTAAACGGGGCGCTCGTTATACGAGGCACCACTGTATATCAAAATTGAATATCAAACAGAATAATTTACTAAAACTTTGTTCACTCAAAACTATTCCGTTAGAACCAAATGCAGCCAGCTGCAGTTATCTGTGAATAATATCCTGTTTCTGGGGTGGATTGAGTATGTTAACACATGGATCTGTGATTTTATCCCTTATTACAGTGGTGCCCCATATAGCGACGTTAATCCGTTCCAGGTTTCATTGGCGAACATCAGACAATTGCATAACCACTTCTGACAAAATGCATTGCAGAGACTGGGCATTAGCTGTCATCTGTACAGACAGCACTTTGTTGTCCTCCTCCATTTTATTGATGTCATAAAACAATCCAGTTAGTGTTAGATCCAACCACAAAATGGAAAAAAGAGAAGAAGGGGGAAATGATTATACAGCACATACAAGGAAAACAAGATGTTTTGTGACATGTTTCCTAATTCATTAATTAATTAATTAAACAAACAAACAAACAAACAAACAGATAAAAGAGCCCTAAAATACATTCAGCATTACTGAAGTCTATGGTTAATGAAATAAACTGAAACCTATGGATATGAGGAGCCACAATGTGCATAAAATCCAAAACATCAAGTATTACCTCAGTGGTGGAACTCGGTCATTCTGCTATAAAGGCAGGATGTTTGATGATTTGCTTGAAAGATGACCTCTACCAAGCAGGGAAATTGGAAGATTTGGATTGAGTTATTTAGCACTTTCACAGCTAAAGGTGGTGGTGGGGTTTCTCTCAGATGTTCGCACAACCACTATTGACAAAAAGCATTGTAGAGAGTCTTTGCAGAGGTGGGGAGAGATCGTGTTGGCCTCCATTTGGGGGGGGCTTTCCCCCCAAGCTCTGAGACGTGACACACACACCCCAAAGTCCAGGGCTGGCCCACGTCTCCTTTGTACCACAACTGGCCCGCCCAGCCTCGTCCGGGGGGGGGAGGGAGGGATTTCTTCTCTTGCCCCATTCGAACGTGTGGGGAAGGAGGAGACGGTTGGGACCGGAGGAAAAGCCCCACCCTGTTGAACTTCTGCCTGTCACGGAAGCCTTTAGAAGGGCAGGGTGTGGACGTGACGACACACAGATAAGAGGCGAGCACCAGTGAACCCCTGAACCCTGAAAAAACAGCACATCCCCCCTCCCGTTTTTTCTCTCCTGAGGGAGGAATTTTTTAAAAAATGAACAGCTACTAAAACTCGCCCAGCAACCTTCCTGAGGCAAAATGTTCTGCCCGCCTTCTCAACTGCGCAGGTGCTACAAACCCCCCACCCTGCTGGCTAACCCCAGCCCCCTCTGTGGGGAAGAGGAGCGCATGCACGGGAGGGAGAGCGAGCCAGTGAGGGGATCTCACACGTGTGCAGAGACGAGCTGTGGGTGGGCTTGGAGGGCAGCCTGTCAGTCACTCGAGGGGGAAGAAGAGGTGGTGGTGCACAAGAAAATAAATAAGATTTTGAGAAGACTGCCACAAGGAGGCAGATATCCAGGATCATGTCCCTTCCAGACTATGCAGATAGATTTCACAGAATTATTGCCATTGGGGAGACTGAAGTATTTACTGGGTTTGGTAGATCACCTGACAGGATGGGTGGAAGCATATCCAATGGCATCAGCAACGACCGCAGGTGTAGCAAAAATCATATTAAAAAAGATAATACCTCGACGTGGGTTAGTAGAAACAGTGGGGTCAGATCAAGGAAGTCATTTCACTTCTAAAGTATTACTACAGGGAATAATGGATGGTGTGGGAATAACATGGGAATTTCATACTCCAGGGCACCGTCCTTCCTCTGAGCGTGTGGAGTGGATGAATCAAACGCTGAAAAAGCAGTTGGCGAAGTTAGTACTGGAAACAAAGCTGCCATGGAGCAGATGTTTGCCAATTGCATTATTGAGAATCAGGACTGCCCCCCGGAAGGATATCGGTTTATCACCCTAGGAGATGTTGTTTGGCTTACCATGCATGGGGGGAGGTAGAATACCCACAGTTGGAAACCAATGACACGTTTCTTATACAATAGACACTTGGCCTGTCCACCTCTTTTTCTTTCTCCGATCAAAAGGGCTTTTGGCTCAAACTCCACCACTGGAATCTGCTGTACACAAGGACCAGCCCGGACGGTGGGTGTGGATAAAGTGTTGGAGAGACCAGAAACTAAAACCTGATTGGGACAGCCCACTCCGAGCACTCTTGGTCACTGAGATCACGGTCCGAATAGCGGGAAAAGGGTGGACTCATCATACCAGAGTAAAAGGACCAGTCAATCCACCCAAAAACACAGAATGAAGCAAAATCGTATGGATGCATGCTCCAACCAAGACAAAGTGTATCCCACTACTGGACAATAACTGAACGGTGGGAGGTGTTTGGGCAGGAATTTTTGGATCCCCCGGTGACACCTGATGGGCCTGATATAACTGATCAGGGTAATCTTTGTACTTGGAGTTGGTATCGTGTTTGGTACTCAGGGACCACACCACTGTGGGCAGAAGAGGGAGAAGGTTGGGGACTAGTTCAATACAAAAGAGCACACACACACACACTACGAGTGGGTCACACATTTCACACAATCGTGTGTGTCACCGGCTGGAATACAATTTGTTAGTACACCCTTCCATAATCTCACAGGAAAGGAGAGTAGTTAGGGCGTATAGGTCACATCAACTGTACTTCCCCAGGGAACCCTATGGCCATGTTGGCAATATTTTGTTGGGTTATTAGCCTAACAGAAGGACAGTTGTCACCAAGAGCCCCTTCCGCTAATGTGGTAATTGAAGTGACACAGCTGCGGGCAGACTCGTGGAATCTCTCCAATTGTTACATGCGCCTCGTGGCGCAGTGGTTAAAACGCTGTACTGCAGCTAAAACTGTGCTCACGACCTGGGGTTCAAATCCCAGGTAGCCGGCTCAAGGTTGACTCAGCCTTCCATCCTTCCGAGGTCGGTAAAATGAGTACCCAGCTTGCTGGGGGGGCAATGTGTAGCCTGTATAATTAAAAAATTGTAAACCGCCCGGAGAGTGGTATATAAGTCCAATAAATAAAATAAAATGTGCCCACCACCTGCCAAAGGATTCTCAGACAGGCTGGCCTTTTTATGTTCAACATGCAAATTCAACAGAATTAACTAAACCCTATAGCAACTGATCTTCCAGATGATGCCACCTGGGATATAAAATAACCTTCAGCGAGAGGCTTTCTTAAAGTGGTAAAACCTGGTGCTGGTACCTGGTGTTGGGGGTGTAACAGAACCGGCCCAGCAATAGGATAGAGTAGTTGCAGGATAGATCTCAAAATGAGTGGTGCAAGAATGTCAAATGGAACTTGGGCCACAGGCCACACAATATCATGGCACTAAATATTGCAGGATACTGTTTACAATGGATTATGAGACAAGAGTGTAGCAAGGTCTTTCCCGCACCACGGGGGCATTACTTTATTTGTGGAAAAAGAGCATACACGATACTGCCGAGTAAATGGAGCAGAAATTGTTACGTAGCTACAGTTATGCCTGCCCTGCGAATTCTGACAAACTTGCCAGAAATATGTGCAAGAAAGAAAAGAGATCTTGTCCAGTCCCGTCAGTATGTCAAGGATTACAGTCCATTGTCGCATTTTGAGGGTCTAAGGTCCCTCAACCATGCCATGTACTGCATACTGGCAATGGTGCGGCTAAAAAATATTGTAAATAAATAAATAAATAAAATACAAGCGGTGGTGGAAATATTAGCAAACGAGACAGGGGGAACCTTGGAGCTAATAAAAATAGAACTGAGCCACTTGAGACAGTTATCTTTGCAGAACAGGAAGGCCTTGGACATAATCTTGACTGTTACAAGAAGGAACGTGTAAATGTATTGGAAAGGAGTGTTGTGTGTATGTTCCCGATTATGGGAAACAAAATTGAGGAACATATAAATCATATAGAGGAAGTAGCTGAGGGTGGAAGAAGGGTGGAAGAAGGGTGGAACCCATTATCCTGGTTAAGGAGCTGACTACCAAATTTAGGGTGGTTAAAGACAGCTTTTCTGGGAGCAGTAATGATGATAGTAAGAGGGTTAGTATGTTGTTGCATTTTACACTGTGGTCCCATGCTTTGTGGATGCATAAAAGAGACACATCGGGGTGTGTTTATTCCAATGATGGCAATTAGGGAAGAGACCTATGGGTTACCAGAAATTGGGAAGGAAACTATGATTGAAAGAGAGGGAACATTAAAACCCTTTGAGGCTGCTAACGGCAAAGAAAAGTAACGCAAAAGGCAGCAAATTCTGAAATAAGAAAAGGAGCGAGTGTGAGAAATAGAGGAATCAGGGCTGCTTTGGCAGGATCTTGTAGAGACATAATGATTAAGTAGATTGCTTCTGTAACCAATTAGTACATGCATTTGTTAATTATGTAGCTGACATTAGGAAGTTTAGGGGAGATCCGGGAAGCCAACAGAGAATGTGCAGATACGGGAGGTGCCCCATGGTCCTGACAAAAGGATGAAGTGAGTGAACCTAAATAAGGGTCTGGGGTCTAGGAAAAGAGGGGAGTGGGAGATGGAAACAGCGGCGGGGCTTCCTGTGATCAGTTTAGGCGCACTGGATAGGCTGTACACCTTGGATTGCCCAGACCAATGGGGAAGCAAGGGAGGGCCCCTGCAGCCGGAAGTAGGCGATTAAATATCATAGGACATGTAATGATGGGTGTGTCCACCCAGCTAGGACGCCCGCTTTTGCAAAAGTGCTTTTTAATAAAGGAGAGCTGCTTGTATTCGTGGTCGTCCGTTTACTGCATTTAAGTAGCAAGGGGTGGGCATTTGTCACACTTCCATCATCAGCGTCTTCCTTCCTCCCTTCCATCCCCTTGTCTATCTATTCTCCCCCCCTCCCTCCTTCCCTCCTTCCGACACTCTCAAAACCTTGCTTGATCAAGAAAGTGGCTCCTGCGGCTGGAATGGCCGACTGCCCTGAGAAAAGCTTTTTTCCTACCCCGTATTTTACTTTTTGCCATTGGGGTGGAAGTGTTCCTGCTGCCTTCCTCAGTGTCTAATCTCTCCCTCAGGAGGGTGAAGGAGAGAGAAAGAAACAGGGAGAATGAAAAAAATGCTAAAAAGGAAAGGGGAGGAGGGAGGAGGAGAAAAGTAAAGAAAAAAGCAAAATTCTACCTGCCACAAAGCCTTGAAAAAGGCAGAAAAAGCTCTCCCTCTTCTCCCTCCTGGGGAGGGGAGGAGCAGAGGGCAGGGCTCTCCTTGACTGCACTTAGAGAGAAAACCTGAGGGATTCCCCCCCCCCCAGAAGGAGAACCACCCGAAGTGTCACCGTTTGCCCGGAGGAGCCTCTTTTCCTCTCCTTAAAGGGGGGGGGGACAAATGGCTTCCAAGTGAGCCCCCCCATTGCCCCTCCCAACTGCACAGGCACAGTGACCCCCCCAGGCCTTTCCCCACTTTTTGCTCAGCATTCAGAGGGGAGAGGGAGAGAAGGGGGAGTGCCTGCACCCCAGGTGCTTGAGAGGGATTGAAGCCCCCCCCCGAGACGAAGGGAGGTTTGCATGCACACACACACACACACACAGATGAGATGTGCCTCAAGGGACCTCTGCATGTGCAGAGACCCATGGAGATGGGGCCAGCCAGCCAGGAAAGGGTCAAAGGGTGGGGCAGCTGATGGGCCCAACCTCCCTTCTCCCTCTCCTCCTCCACACCTCTCTGCCTCCCTTTCACACCTTTTCCAATCCTCTGGGGATCCATAGCTCACTCCTTGGAAATGTCATTCTATACAACACATCACATGTGTGCGTGTTTCTCTGTGTGTGTGTGGGGGGGAGGATCAGGAAAATGTGGTTTACAATCCTTTTATAAGCCACATGTTAGATGGCCAGAATAGCCACTGATCAATTTGGGACGAATCCTCGAGGGGTTTTGGCTACAACCGGACACAGTGAAAGACGGCAGACGGCAGTACAGGAAAAATGAATAAAGAGGCTTCGGGCAGTCAAAGAATCTCCTTTATCTTCAATAAAAAGAATTTATTGAGGAGGGAGAACCTTTCATCATAGATACTGAGGAGTAGCAAAGCTAGTATCAGCCTCTGAGGCTCTTGCATTTGGGGGTGTCGTGAGCCAGGTTGAAATGTGAACATTTTAAGGGCATGTTTCGAAGCTCTCGTATCCCACGTCTGCAATGGGACAGAGAGTGGGGTGAGAGGAGGGAGTAAGTAATGAGAACGGCTATTGCACTTCTAAATGACAATTTCTAATAGACAATTGACTATTAAAAAATGAAGTTAAATCCAAAACCTGCACTGGATCCCAACTCTTCAGTTGTGTGGAGCAGCAGAACAAAATGCTTTCTTAAATATCCGGTCCTGTTTTTGACTGTGGCACTGGAGCTTTGCGCTCCCGACACACACGCTCGGGGTGCTTCCATTGACTGAGGCATCTCTGGGGGGGGGGGCTGCCAACCATCATCCTTCACAGTCTCAGCCCAGGAGACAACGGGATCCTTACCTGGAGAGACCTCGTTTCCAGTAGGAGATCCTGGTGCAGAGATCTCGAACCTCGATCCAGAAGATCCCTCGCTCTTGTTGGGGGCAATACGGGGTCACCTCCTCAAAGGCCACTGGAAGCGGGAAGGAGAAAACACAGTCTTACTGGGTGGAAAAGGCCCCACAACATCCAGATGTTTTTTTTTAAAGGTTTGGAAATAACAGGCATCCTCTGAAGTTCAGCTTCAGTAACGTGAGTCGCATCTCCAGTTTTCTGACAAACAGGTCAGCTGCGACAATTACGTCTGGCTGATTTTGAACCACCGGGCCAGTAGAAAGGAGTAGTAATTCTATTCAAGGTCCTTTGGAGGCGAAGGTGGCCAGAAAAAGCAGCAGCGTGGGCTAAAGCGAAAAACCTTTTCTCGGTAAGGCTTTGGCACTGTGTCCAGGGAGGCAGGAGCTCCTTGTAAGAAAGTCCCAGACCAACCCTGACACAGCCACCCACACCTATGGGGGGACAGTGCTTGGAGGGGCTCCCCAGCCTCAGTGCAAGGAGAGAAGGACGTGGGGGGTGGGGTGGGCAGGAGAAGCGAAGGAAGAAGAGGTGGAGCAAAAGAGATGCCACACCCACCTAGAGGCTCCCAACAGAGACATCCGGGGGGGGGGGAATAACCTAGCTCAGAGGCAGAAACCTCTGCCTGAGCAGACAGCACTCCCTCCCCCACTTTCGGAGTTTACAACCTCAATCTTAATTAATTGTTCATCAGGCTCCGGCTGCCCATCAGTCCCTTCAGCATGTTTTGAAGGCAACGAACTCCACTTCCCCAGCTCAGCAATTTCTCTGTTTTTAAGCATTCTGTGCAGCCTTTAGGCCCTTGATTTCTTTCTCGTGCCTAATCAACCGGGCTAAGCAAAGACACCCGTTTCTTCCTTCAGGATTTAGGAAGTCTCATTCGTAGCCCCCTTTTTCTCCTGGTCAGAGGTCCTAAGGCCGCCCAGAATGTTAAAAACAGTCCTATGGGTTTTAAAAGGCAAATGGGCAGAAGTGTGTGGAAACGCTGGTTTAAAAAAGGAGAAATAGCACCTCCCACACAAAAGGGCCACAGAGCAGACGGGCGTTGGAGAAATCAGCTTTCCCGAGGATGACCTCCCTTTCCTTCATCCTTTCCTTCATCCGGCCTAAAGGCTGACAGAAACAGGCAGCGACTCGGGTTCAGCAATGAATGACCACGGCTTCCCTTGAGCTACAGAAATCATCCTGTCAGAATGCAGAACGAACAACTCTGGTGACCTGGAAGGGTATCTCTTCACCAGAAATACCTTCGTTCTCTCATTTCTCCCCCCCAAACGTGCAAGCCGGTTGCAGAAAGAGTCGCCCCCCCCCGAAACGCACCGACTCTCACAGGCGCCGAAGCCTGGCAGACCCCGAGGGAGGTGGAAAAAACTCTTTACCCCCTCACACGAAAACACGAAAAGGCTTGTTTCAAAGAGCCTTTCCTGCCATGTCTTGCCCGCCTATGTCCTGTCATGATCTCAACTCCTTCCCCCCCCCAGGCTGGACACTGCCTAACCCCCCACCGGACGCTGATCCTCTTCACCCACAGCCTGGGATCGGGGCCCCAGAGAGGCCCTGCCCTCCCTCCTTGGCCTTGGCTTGTTTGTGCGTTTGTTGGAGGAGACCCAGAAGAAGGGAAAGGCCAGCCTCGACCGAAGGGAGGGTGTGTGTGTGTGGGGGGGTGTTTTGGGGGTCAGGTTTGCCATTTGGGTTCCTTTCCACTGTTTTTGGAAATGACCCCCCCCCTCTGTCTCTGCTTCCCCCACCCCACAGACAGCTTATGCCACGTCCCGTTCTTCCCTCCCTCCCTCCTCGCCCCCCCCCGCCTTTGCCCACCTCCTGCCCAGACCCGATGGGGGGGGAAGATCCTCGGAGCCCCATAGAGGTGGGGGGGGAGAGGGAGGCAGGAGGGGGGGTGATCTCCGGGGGGGGGGCTTCCGCTTCCTGTTAGAGCAGCGCCTCTTCCGCCTTCTAGGTTCCTCTCTCTTCCCCCCCCCGCTTTCTCCCCCCCCCCCAAGAATGGAGAGAGAGAGAGAGAGAGAGAGAAGGAGGCAGAGGGTCATGAGGGGCCAGCGACCTCTTCACCCCCCCCCCAATATGTGCATACCTGAGGCCAAGAAGGAGGAGAGACCGGGTGGGTATCGTCGCTGAGGGAGGGGGGGCAGGGACTTCCGAGGGGGGAGAGGGTGAGGCGCCTCTCCTCTTTTCTCTCTCCAGAATGCCCCCCCCCCCCGCCTGCCTTCCTTCCTTCCTTCCGGGCTTCCCTCCAACCTTGAGGCCTTGAGGGGGGGAGGGGAGGAGAAAAAGGGCGGGAAGGAAGAGAAAGCCCCCAAAGGGCGCAGGCGCGTCAGGGACCAACCGTCCTCTGGTGGGGGAGGGAGAGAAGGGGGCGGGGCCTCTGAGGGGGGGGTCGGTCACTATTTCCCCCCCTCAGGAGGGGATACTGAGGCGAGCGGGGGTGGAGGGGTGGTTCTCCCTTCCCTCCCCTTGGAAGGCTCTCCCCGTTCGGAGCCTCTTTCTCTGAGGTGATTCGCCCGAGGTGGTTTCCCTTCAGGAGCGAAAGGAGGAGGCGCTTCCTTTGCCAAGGGAGGGGTTTTTTCTGCCCTCACCGTCAACGTTTCGTTTTTGTATATATATATGGTGAACGGAGAGCGTAGAACTAACTACACAACATATATATATAGAAAGAGAGAGAGAAGCGGGATATTCTCTTCCCTTTACATTCCTTTCTGACTGGGAAAAGTTCCACAGGAACTTTGTTTGAAAACAAAGGAGACCATCACCACCACCATCTCTTTCCCTAGAACAGTGGTCAGGGAACAGGGGTAAATTACCCCAAATAGAGTAAAAATGAAAATCCTGGGGGTAATGAGGACGCGACCATAACCCCCTTCGCTCCTCCTCTGCCTGGAGGGGGGGTCCCCGGTTTCCCCCTTCCCGCCCCCTTCTCCAGCCCAGCTGCAACCAAGCCACGGCAGATGGCGGCCGGCGACGGGCCCTGTAGGAGTCTGTTGGGCGCCAGCGGCAGCGCTTGCCCGGTTGCGTGGCTTCCTTCGGCAGTGCCTCCGCGCCGGCCAGGCCTGGTGGAGCCTCTTCCCCTCCATGCGGCAGCTGTCGCAGCGCTTCGATGGCAAGGCCTGCGGGAGCCCTGACGCCGAGGCCCAACACGGCCACCGCGGCGAGCAGCTGCCAGAGCCAGTGCGAGAGCGGGAGGTGGCCCCGGAGGGCGAGCCACCTGCTGCTCCTCAACGTCCGCTCAGGAGCCACCCGCGGGCGGAGAAGGGGAGCCGCCCCCATGGGGCCAAGGACTGAGCGCGGCCCCGCCAGGCGGCAGCAACGGAGGCCTGGGCGTGGGTGGCGAGGCTTCAGCGGCGGTGCTTGACTGGCCGCGCGTGACCGAGATCCTTCCTTTCAAATCAAGGGGGTAATGTCGGCATATATACATTTTTTAGGGGGTAAAAGGTGAAAAAGTTCCCTGACCCCTGCCCTAGAATGACCAAGGTCTTAATTAAGCTCATTACTCCTCAAACCTTCTCTCACACTTTCTTCCAGGCTCAGAGGACAGAAGCTCTCCTCAAAAGGGACGTGTTTTTGGAAGGAGGAAAGGGGGATTTCTTCCATTCTTTCCTCTTGAGAGAATTTTTTAAATTCCCCCCGTGAGGGAGGCTCTTCTTCCCTCAGGATTATCTCATAAATCTGAGCAAAAGTTCAGCTTCTATGTCTTTGAATTCAATTTTTCCCCACTGGGGCTCCTTGGTCTCTGTGGCAATTTCTTCCAGCCCTCCTTAGGGTATCCTACGGAGCTCACTTTCCAGCTTTTAGATTTTTTTAAAGTGGGCTTTGTGACTTCTTGGTGTCCGCGTGTGGTGTACACACGGGCAGGCCTTCCATGCCACCCTGTTTAGACACCCACCGTGCCTCAGGTGAAAAGCCAGAGGAGTCTTGGAAAGAGAGCTGGATTCTGCCACAGAAAAAATGGCTCCTGGTTGTGTGTTTTTCCGCTTGCTTTCCTCCCTGCAGTCAGGTGGGAGAAGAGCTCGGAGGCGGTTTTTGTGTGTGAATATTCATTCTTTGTATTCATGCCATTCTTCCAAGTGGTCCTTGAATCCCACCCCATCCCAAGGCTCACCTGCTCACCCACCAAGGAGATACAGGATCAAAATGGCATTACACCAACATGCAGGCCTTTAGGGTTGCCACTTGTGTGCCTCAGCTTCCAGTCCACGGGTGATCTTACACTCTACTCAGGGGTTGTGGACATAATGCTTCCACATCCCACCCTCCATGTCCTCACAAATCAATTACAGGTGTGGCCAACTTGGCTTCTCACCCACTGGGGGGGTGAAGAGGTCGCCGGCCCCTCATGACCCCCTGCCCCCTTCTCTCTCTCTCTCTCTCTCTCTCTCTCTCCATTTTTTTCCCGTTCCCTCAGCAGGGATCTGGGAGAGGCAACCCATTTAATCAGCACTGGGGCCCTCCTATAGTGGAACAGACTGGGATTTTCTCTCCTGTATTGGAGGTGTGTAAAGAGAGGAGCTATTGCTTCTACCCAGGGATGACTTGGGGTGGATTTGTCACCTTTCGATTAGGCATCCTTCAGTCTCGAGAGACTACAGTAACGTGCTCTGAATAGAGGACTTGGAACAGCATCTAGTCTGGCTGAGAAGGCCAATTCGAGAGTGACAATCTCTTCCACACTGAAGACAAATCCAATTTGTCCCCTGAAAAGCTTCCTGATTTTGCTGCTTTCGGGACTGCCTCTTTGCCTTGGCCTGCTGAACAATTGGGAGAGGCCATGATGCACCACCTGCCTCCAGGCTGAACGCTCAGAGGTCAGGGTCTCCCATCTGTTGAGGTCCATTCAGATCCCACTTGCAGATATCCTTGTATCGCAGCTGTGGTCTTCCTCTGGGGCAATTTCCCTGCACTAATTCTCTGTACAGGAGATCCTTTGGAATCTGACCGTCAACCATTCTCACAACATGCCCAAGCCAACGTAGACATCGCTGTTTCAGTAATGTATTCATGCTGAATAATCCAGCTCGTTCTAGGACTACTCTATTTGGAACTTTGTCCTGCCAGGTGATACCAAAAATGTATTGGAGGCAACGCATATGGAGCGTGTTCAGCTTCCTCTCCTGCCATGCACAAAGGGCCCAGGACTCGCTGCAGTACAGGAGTGTGCTCAGGACATGGGCTCTATAGACTTTGATCTTGGTATATGCCGTCATCCTCTTATTAAGCCATACTCTCTTTGTGAGTCTAGAGAATATGGTATCTACTTTCCCAATGCGTTTATCCAAAACACACACACATACACACAAACACACACACAGGAAGGGAGGGAGGCAGGAAATCCCTCTATTCAACCACCCCACCTCCTTCCTGCAGGGGATCCCCAGCCTGGGATCTGGTCGGGAGAGGGATCCGGTCGGCCCTTCCCTCTTCCCTCTTCCCAATCCAGAACCACTGAACCAAGTGCTTCTGAAGAGTCTCCTTCAAATACCAGAGAGGGAGGGGGATCCAGAAGAGGCTCAGGATGGCAGGCCAGGCATGATGGGCAGGAAGGGAGCCTCATTGCCCCCAGCTGCCCCCCTTATCCCCCAAAGCTCCATTTCTGGGACTCCCCCCTTTGCAACCCCCCACCCCCTGCCTCCTTCCCCCTACATCTCATAGTCCGCTTCCCACTTGGGGGTGAGGTTTGGGGGGTTTCCTAAAGGAAGAAGAAACTGATTTGGATAAAGGGCTCTGAGCGACGCTCCTTCCTTTCCCCCTCTGCCCCCCCCCACAAAAGGGTGCCTGCAGAATCTCAGGAAAGAGGGGGTTTCATCACGGGAAAGCCTAGGAATTCCCACTGACTGGGACACAGAGAAAGTGTATTTCTGTATTCTCTGTACAGGAGATTTTTTGGAATCCGACCAGCAGCCATTCTTACAACATGCCCAAGCCAACATAGACGTTGTTGTTTCAGTAATGTATAGATGCTGAAAATTCCAGCTCGATCTAGGACTTCTCTATTTGGAACTTTGTCCTGCCAGGTGATACCAAAAATCCGTCGGAGACGACACATATGGAACATGTTCAGCTTCCTCTCCTGCCGAGCCCAAAGGGTCCAGGACTCACTGCAGTACAGGAGTGTACTCGGGACACAGGTTCTATACACCTGGATCTTGGTACATGCCGTCAGCTTCTTATTGAGCCATACTCTCTTTGTGAGTCTTGAGAACATGGTGGCTGCTTTGCCAATGTGTTTATCCAGCTCGACATCTAGGGAGAGGGTGTCAAAGATCATTGAGCCGAGGTACACAAAGTCACGAAGAACCTCCAATTCTTGTGTGGAGATGGTAGAAGATGGTCACCTCCCTGCTATATGCTGTAGACATATTCTTTGTTATCTTCAGTAAAGCTTTTGACCAAGTGGTCCACAATCTTCTAATTAATACACAGTTGGCTACATAATCGTACTCAGAGGATGATGATTAATGGCTCCTTCACTAATTGGGAGGAGGTCACAAGTGGGTTACCCAAGCCTCAGTCCTCGGCCCGGTGCTCTTCAACATTTTTATTAATGATGTGGATTGGGGATGCAGGGGATGCTAATCAAACTTGCAAATGCTGTATGACAAAATTGGGTGGAGTAGCTAATACACTGGACGACAGAAGAAATTCAAAATGAACTTGAAAGGCTGGAGCCCTGGGCCGAAAGCAACAGAAGGAAATTGGACCAGGAGAAGTGCAAGAGAAGGCGCAGGACGGGGGGGGGGAGGGTTTCCGAGCCCTCTTTGGGGGGGGTTCTCTCGGCGGGGGGGGGGAGGGCTTGGAGAGGAGGAAGGGGGGCGGGGGGGCTCTCTTCCCATCATCCTGAGAAGCCGGGAGAGGATTCAGGGGGGGGAGGGGAGGGCTGTCCATGGGCTCTTCTCTCTCTCTCTCTCTCTCTCTCTCTCTATCACACACACACACACAGACACACCATCTCCTGGGGGGCCCCCCTCTCCCGGCGCCCCCCCTCGTGGACTAAACGGGGGATGGACGGGCAGGAGGAGGAGCTACGAAAGGGGGCGAGGAGGAGAAGGAGGGGCTGCTTCCGGCGCTGTGTCCTTCCCCCCCACCGGAACCGGAAGTGGGGGCCGTGCCCCCTCCCTCCCCTCTTCCCCCCCCTCGATGTTCCTTCCGCCCTCTTTCCCGCCCGAGGATCCGGACGCAGGTGGGGGTGAATTGGGGGGGGCTTTATTTGGGAGGGGGGGCAGAAGGAGGGAGGGAGGGAGGGGGGAGAGCAGTGGGGCGAGGTTGGGGCGCCGTAGCAAGATATTCCCCACCAAAAGTAGAAAAATAGACCCCCGCTCCCCCCCCACTCCTCGGGGGGGGGCTGGCAGGCAGGAGGGGCCTTTCCGTTCCTTCTCTCTCTGTGTGTGTGTATCTGGAAAGAGAGATGGGAAGTCAGGGCGGGGGGCCGAGATCCAGATAATCCGAGCCCCCCCCTCCCAGCAAGGCACCTGGGCCCTCTTTGTGTGTGCGTGTGTGTGTGTGTGTGTGTGTGTGCGTTTGGTTTCCCCCCCCCCCCCGGAGTCCCCTCAGGCTCGCCTCTCCTTCCCCCCCCCTCGGACCTTCTCCAGCCGAAGTCTGAACTTGAGCCCCCCCCCCCGGAACCCTCTTTTGTTGGAAAGCTTGGGGGGGGGAAGTTCCTGGAAAGTCCCAAGTGGGAATTGGGGGCCTTTTCTGGGGGGGGGAAGAGAAGGGGAAAGGGGGGGGCTGCAAGGGGGTGGGGGGATAGGAGGAAGCCCAAAGAAACGGGGCTTGGAGGGAGGGATGCTGATGATGGTGATTCATTTCTATGCGGCCCATCTGGCAGCCAAGGCAGTTGATGCCCCTGCAAAGGAGGGAAGATCCGGGCCCTGACCTGAACCCAGACCCTCAACACACACACACCCCCGCTCTTCCCACTCAGGAAATTGTCTGAATCTTCCTCTTGGTTTCCAGGAAGAGACTTTCTTAGAGGCAGGAAATTCAGTCATTAGATTCTTAATTAGCTTAGAAGTCATTTATTTATTCAAAATTACTTTTATCCTGCCTTTCCCCGCTTTGCTTCTTTATGTCTTAACTGTTTTCGTTGGCGCAAGGGATGGTGGTCGGCTGGATGGCCGGACCTTGGGGCTTGAGGGGCTGAGCAAAGGTCCTCCTGGAAGGTCTTAGAAAGCAGGCGGAAGTTGTGTGTCATCATCACATGGGGGGGGCTGCCGGACCACCACATTCTTCTCCATAGCCTCTTTCCGGTTTTTCATACTTCTGTGCAATAGTACGGGGAATTAATGGAAACCTGAAACCCTCCACAGGCTGAGGGTCGAGGGGTTGAACAGGAGTCCCCCCCCAGCACCCCCGCCGTTCCCAGAGTGACACCACGCGAGGGACCATCCCAGAAGCTGACTCCTCTTTTCGTCAAGTGACCACTCCTCCCCCAGGCACAAAGCCACGGTCAGGGCTGTGAAGGGCAAAGAGCAGAAGAGGGTCTCCCGCAGAGTCCAGGGGTCCCCAACTTCATGCCTCCAGAGGTTCTCGGACTGCAACTCCCAGAAGCCCTCACCTCCGCCTCTCCTGGCCAGGATTTCTGGGAGCGGAAGTCCAAGAACATCCGGAGGCCCAAGGTTGGGGGGACCCCCTGCTGTAGACCCTCTGGGCAGCTGCCTTGGGTGTGGCCACCCTTCAGCTGCCCTTTGCTCTGTCTGGCTCGGCCTCCTTTTTCCAGCTGGCAAGGCGGGCACGAGATTGTGCAGCAGTTTTGGGCTATTTCCTGGCTTTTGGAATCGTGGGCATAGAAGCACACAATCTCCCCCCCCCCCACATTCATAAACCAGAGGATATTATTTAAAAGAATTGCATTCTCCAGATTGTCAGAAAGACAAAGGCTTCTGTGCTAAGGGAAAGCTTTTAGTTTTGTCTATCCGAGAAGCCTCCAGAATGATTATTTTTTCCTTTTCTCCCAGGGACGGGGTGAGGTTCAGCTGATGCTCTCCCGACTTTTCTCTGGACGAAAAAGAGAAACCGAAAGCCCCCCCCCCTTTAAAGCAGGTAAGATCTCTTTCATTCTTTGAGATCAGATGCGACGCTGTGTTTGTTTATTCATTAAATTATAACCCTATGATTAGCAGGACGTGAGATGTTGTAAAGCTGACATCAGTATTTCAGAGAATTTTAGCCCAATCGCAGGAGGCATCGGGAGCGTTTGGAGGGCGCCTTCCACCAGACCTTCCGTGGCGCCTGGTGAGGGCAAGAGGGGCCACCGAGATGGGCGTGACAGTGCAAAGGAGACTGAGTTGGTGTGAAATGACAGGATTTGAAGCGTTATTTAAATACATAAACGGTTGATCTCAATGGGATTTGCTTCCTGTGATGGACTCCGTTTATTCCCAACCAATCATTTAAGCCCGCCCTGATGAATGAACTGAATGCGTTTGTTCACTGGTCTGTCCCTGAATTGATTGGTGTTTAATTTAAAACATCTGGTGGCCTTTGGAGGAGGAGGAGGAGGAGGAAGCAGCTGGCATCTTTGTGAGGAACCAGAAAGAGTGTTCAGTCGTTTAGTCGTGTCCGACTCTTCGTGACCCCATGGATCAGAGCACGCCAGGCCCTCCTATCTTCCACCGCCTCCCAGAGTTTTGTCAAATTCATGTTGGTTGCTTCGATGACACTGTCCAACCATCTCATCCTCGGTCGTCCCCTTCTCCTCTTGCCTTCACACTTGCCCAGCATCAAAGTCTTTTCCAAGGAGTCTTCTCTTCTTATGAGATGGCCAAAGTACTGGAGCCTCAGCTTCAGCATCTGTCCTTCCAATGAGCACTCGGGGTTGATTTCCTTTAGAATTGATAGGTTTGTTCTCTTTGCAGTCCAGGGAACTCTCAAGAGTCTCCTCCAGCACCACAATTCAAAGGCATCAATTCTTCGGCGGTCAGCTTTCTTTATGGTCCAGCTCTCACTTCCATACAACACTACAGGAAAAACCATAGCTTTGACTATTCGGACTTTTGTTGGCAAGGTGATGTCTCTGCTTTTTAAGATGCTGTCAAGGTTTGTCATAGCTTTCCTCCCAAGAAGCAGGCGTCTTTTAATTTCGTGGCTGCTGCCTCCATCTGCAGTGATCATGGAGCCCAAGAAAGTAAAATCTGTCACTGCCTCCATATCTTCCCCTTCTGTTTCCCAGGAGGTGATGGGACCAGTGGCCATGATCTTACTTTTTTTGATGTTGAGTTTCAGACCGTTTTTTGCACTCTCGTCTTTCACCCTCATTACAAGGTTCTTTAGTTCCTCCTCACTTTCTGCCATCAGAGTGGTATCATCTGCATATCGGAGGTTGTTGATATTTCTTCCTGCAATCTTAATTCCAGCTTGGGATTCCTCCAGTCCAGCTTTCCGCATGATGTATTCTGCATATAAGTTAAATAAGCAGGGTGAGATGAGTGCAATTGTCCGGTAGTTGGAGCATTCTTTGGCACTGCCCTTCTTTGGTATTGGGATGTAGACTGATCTTTTCCAGTCCTCTGGCCACTGTTGAGTTTTCCAAACTTGTTGGCATATTCAATGTAGCACCTTAACAGCATCATCCTTTAAGATTTTAAATAGTTCAACTGGAATGCCATCACCTCCACTGGCCTTGTTGTTAGCCAGGCTTTCTAAGGCCCACTTGACCTCACTCTCCAGGACGTCTGGCTCTAGGTCAGCAACTATATTGTCTGGGTTGTCCGGGATATCCAAAACTTTCTGATATAATTCCTCTGTGTATTCTTGCCACCTCTTCTTGATGTCTTCTGCTTCTGTTAGATCCCTTCCATTTTTGTCTTTTATCATGTCCATCTTTGCACAAAATTTTCCTCTAATATCTCCAATTTTCTTGAACAGATCTCTGGTTTTTCCTTTTCTGTTATTTTCCTCTATTTCTTTGCATTGTTCATTTAAGAAGGCCCTCTTTTCTCTCCTTGCTATTTTTTGGAAGTCTGCATTCAATTTTCTGTAACTTTCCTTATCTCCCCTGCATTTTGTTTCCCTTCTCTTTTCTGCTATTTGTAAGGCCTCGTTGGACAGCCACTTTGCTTTCTTGCATTTCCTTTTCTTTGGGATGGTTTTTGTTGCTTCCTCCTGTACAATGTTATGAGCCTCTATCCAAAGTTCTTCAGGCACTCTGTCCACCAAATGAAGTTCCTTAAATCTGTTCTTCACTTCTACTGTGTATTCGTAAGGGATTTGGTTTAGATTATACCTGAGTAGCCCAGTGGTTTTTCCTACTCTCTTCAGTTTAAGCTTGAATTTTGCTATAAGAAGCTGATGATCAGAGCCACAATCGGCTACAGATCTTGTTTATGCTGACTGTATAGAGCTTCTCCTTCTTTGGCTGCAGAGAATACAATCAATCTGATTTCGATATTGCCCATCTGGTGGTTTCCATGTATAGAGTCGCCTCTTGTGTTGTTGGAAAAGAGTGTTTGTGATGACCAGCTTATTCTCTTGACAAAACTCTATTAGCCTTTGTCCTGCTTCGTTCTGAACTCCAAGGCCAAACTTCCCTGTTGTTCCTTTTATCTCTTGGCTCCCTACTTTGGCATTCCAATGCCCTGTGATGAGAAGAACATCTTTCTTTGGTGTCAGTTCTAGAAGGTGTTGTAAATCTTCATAAAACTGTTCAATTTCAGTCTCCTCAGCAATGCTGGTTGGTGCATAAACTTGGATTATTGTGATGTTGAAAGGTCTGCCTTGGATTCATATTGACATCATTCTATCATTTTTGAGATTATATCCCATTACGGCTTTTCCCACTCTTTTGTTGACTATGAGGGCTACTCCATTCCTTCTACGGGATTCTTGCCCACAAGAGTAGACATGAAAGAAAGAAAAGAAAGAAAAGAAAGTCCTCAAAGACTGAGTCGCCTCAGGCTGGAGAAGGTGCGGGGGGGGCGGGGAGGAGGGAGAGGCGAGCCTGAGGGGACTCCGTGAGAAACACACGCAAAGGGGGCCCCCGGAGGGGGGGAGGCCTTGCTCGGGGGGGGAGTCCCTCCTGTCCCTTTGGAGTATTGGGATCTCGGACCCCACCCTGACTTCCCGCCCCTCTTTCCCCACACAAACACACACACACCACACACACAAAGGAAGCCCCATTAAAGATCCCCCCTCCCGCCGAAGATTCCACAGAAAGGCCCCCCTCCTGCACCCCCACCGAGTATTTTTCTCCCCTTCAGGGGGAATGTATTTCTAGGGACACCCCTTCCCCCTCCCTCTTCCCCCCCAAAAAGGCCCCCAAATCGCCCCCCCTCCATTGGGATCCTCAGGCGGGGAAAGAGGTCGGGGAGGGGGCGAGAGAGGAAAAGTGGGGGCAGGGAGGGGGCACGGTCCCCCACTTCCGGTTCTATTGGGGGAACGCAGCGCCGGAAGCAGCCCCTCCTCCCCCTCCTCTAAAACTTTCGTAGCTCTACGTCCTTCCGGAGGATGGAGACTAAAAGTTACCGAATCTATGCCCCTCCCACTCCTGCTCCCCCCTCCTCTTCTCAACGGTGATTCGTTGAGAGGAAAGGGAGGGGGGAGAACGTAGAGCTACAAAAGCTGTAGAGGAGGGGCTGTTTCCGGAAGCCGAGGCCGTGCAAGGGAGTGGGAGGAGGGGGTGGGGGGAGGAGGGGGCACAGAGAAATGGGGCTTGGAGGAGGGAGAAGACAGGGGGTCAGCTGGGAGGGAGGGGTGTGGATGATGAGGATGATATTTCTATGGCAGCCAAGGGGGCTGCTGAACCCCTGCAAAGGAGGGAAGTTCCTGTCACGAGAACCAGGCCCTGACCTGAACCCAGACCCTCCACCCCCCTTCCATGCTTTTCCCACCCACAGGAATGGGGGCAGGAGAGCCCCTGGGGGGGAGGGGCTGCACGACTCCTACACTGGGAAAAGTGTGTGTGTATGTGTGCGTGCGTGGAGTCTTGTGTGAGGTTTGCTGATGATGATTTTGGGTTTATAAAAATATTCTCAGGAAATTGTCTGAATCTCCTCTTGGTTTCCAGGAAGAGACTTTCTTAGAGGCAGGAAATTCAGTCATTAGATTCTTAATTAGCTTAGAAGTCATTTATTTATTCAAAATTACTTTTATCCTGCCTTTCCCCTCTTTGCTTCTTTATGTCTTAACTGTTTTTGTTGGCGCAAGGGATGGTGGTCGCCTGGATGGCCAGACCTTGGGGCTTGAGGGGCTGAGCAAAGGTCCTCCTGGAAGGTCTTAGAAAGCAGGCGGAGGTTGTGTATCATCATCACACGGGGGGTGCCGGACCACCACATTCTTCTCCATAGCCTCTTTCCGGTTTTTCATGCCTCTGTGAAATAGTACGGGGAATTAATGGAAACCTGAAACACTCCACAGGCTGAGGGTGGAGGGGTGAACAGGAGTCCCCCCCCAGCACCCCCGCCATTCCCAGAGTGACACCACGCGAGGGACCATCCCAGAATCTGACTCCCCTTTTTCATCAAGTGACCACTCCTCCCCCAGACACAAAGCCACGGTCAGGGCTGTGAAGGGCAAAGAGCAGAAGAGGGTCTCCTGCAGAGTCCCAGGGGTCCCCAACCTCTGGCCTCCAGATGTTCTTGGACTGCAACTCACAGAAGCCTCCACCACCCCCTTTATTGGACAGGATTTCTGGGAGCGGAAGTCCAAGAACATCCGGAGGCCCAAGGTTGGGGGGGGGACCCCCTGATGTAGACCCCCTGGATGGCTGCCTTGGGTGTGGCCACTCTTCAGCCACCCTTTGCTCTGTTAGGCTTGGCCTCCTTTTTCCTGCTGGCAAGGCGGGCACGAGATTGTACAGCAGTTTTGGGCTATATCCTGGCTTTTGGAATCATGGGTACAGAAGCACACAACCCCCCTCACATACACATTCATAAACTAAAGGGTATTTTTTGAAGAATTGAATTCTCCAGATTGTCAAAAAGACAAAGGCTTTTATGCTAAGGGAAGGCTTTTGGTTTTGTCCATCCGAGAAGGCTCCAGAATGATTTATTTTTATTTTTCTCTCCCAAGGACGAGGTGAGACTCAGCTGATGCTCTCCGGCTTTTCTCTGGATGAAAAGACAAGAATCAAACTCCAAAGCCCCCAAAAAACTTGAATAGCAGGTGAGATCTCTTTCGTTCTTTGGGACTAGAAGCACCACTGTGTTTGTTTATTTATTAAATGATAACCCTATGATTAACAGGATGCTAATCCTGAATTACATCAGTATTTCAGAGAATTTTAGCCCAATCACAGAAAGCATCAGGAGCGTTTGGAGGGCGCCTTCTACCAGACCTTCCATGGTGCCTGGTGAGGGCAAGAGGGGCCACCGAGATGGGCGTGACAGTGCAAAGGAGACTGAGTTGGTGGGTGTTTGTGCATTTATCGGGCCCCAGGCATGGATTTTAGAGATGGTGCCACTTGCTTTAAGCAAGTGGTAGATGGAGCACGTGCACACACAGAAACACACACACACACACATACATGCATACGTACATAAATGTGGGTTGAGGATTTCTCCCCTAAGGTTCCCAAAGAGTTTTTTAAAAACATTGTCAAGATCTTTGTCCACCATTTCCCCAAAACTTACTGAATCTGTGGCAGAAACGTCATTGAAATAAAGTTTGCGGATGATCTTTGGTCATAAGAGGACATCAAAAGAAAAAGTTTCCATTTTGAGTCCCAGCATCAGATGAAGGGGTGAAAGATACATGGAGACAGAGAGTATAGGATCCGATGGACCTCTTCATTATTGAGGAAAAAAATGAGAGAAGGAAAATAAAATAGGATGCAAGTCATTTCATTTATGATCCCCTTTCTGTTTTTCATTGCCTCTAGCTTCAGTCTTTTTTCAATGGTCTCCTCATTTTTCCAAATTTTTTACCTTCTCCTTCCTTTCTTTACTATTCTTTTGCCCATTTTTCTAATTGAACTATGTTTAGTCATGACATTCTCTCTTCTCCCACTGTCTTTCCTATTTGCTTGCTATCTTGTATCTGTTTCATCCAAATTTTTATAAACCCATTAAAAATTTTCTGGATAATTTCTCAACCACTTTGGTCAGAGGGGAGATTGGTGGACTTAATACTTCCCTACCAACTTCCTAACATGCTGTAATTTTCCATGTATAAGATGGTATTTTTTCCACACCTCACTGGTTACACAGAAGTAAGCTGAGAGGATGGAGAAAACAAAAAAGGGCACGTATGTTGCCTCTGTAAACAGGCTTCCTTCAATCATGAGGCTTAACTTCCTACAGTCAGTAAACTTAGCTTGATCCAATCACGAGTCTTGTGGAACTAACGTCAGCTGATGCTCTATAAACCGATTGGGACACACCTCATTGGAGGTGGAGACTGCAGGCTCAGAAGCAACAGGGACTACTAATGTCCGAGTATTCTGAACCCAGAGGCTGAATACTCAAAGCTACATTTTTTTAATTTTGGGGTTAGAAAAGAGTCTGTGTGGGTCTTATGAACAAAGGTGTCTTATAAATGGAAAAATACAGTATTTTGTAAGAACAGGATTATCAGTCTTTTTAACCAATTCCCCAATGTTTTCTTTGAAAAAAAAAATATTATCCAAAATTCCCTCCCTTCCATGCATTTCTAATTGTTTTCATATTAAATATTTATTGTTGGTTATAAGCCTAGAGTGGTCGTTTTGACCAGATAGGCGGGGTATAACTAAAATAAATAAATAAATAAATAAATAAATAAATAAATAAATAAATAAATAATACCTGAAATATATCCTATTTGATTTGCTATATTTGATATTGGTTATCTGACAACCTTCTTTTTGTAATATTTACCGACATATTAATCCTAGCTTTCTTACTATTATTGCAATATGTATTATTCATCACTCGCCATTATTTTAACTACTGTATTTTTCGCTCCATAAGACACACCTTTCCATAAGACGCACCAAATTTTTAGGAGAAGAAAACAGGAAGAAAACAATCTGCTTTCTTCTCCTAAAATTTGGTGAGCCTTATGGAGAGGTCCATCTTATGGAACACACCCTAGGGTCCTAGGGTGTGTTCCAGGACCCTTTGGAGACTCACCCTGCCCCCCCAGGGGCCAGAGGGGGTGAAATTGCCACCTTCTGGGACTCTTCTGAAGCTTTCCAAGCCTCAGAAGAGCCGCAGAAGGTGGCAATTTTGCCCCCTCTGGTCCCCGGGGGGGGGCGAGGGTGAGTCTCCAAAGGGTCCTAGGGTGTGTTCCAGGACCCTTTAGAGACTAACCTTGTCCCCCCACAGGTCAGAGGGGGCAAAATCGCCACCTTTTGGGGCTCTTCTGAAGCTTCCCAAGCCTCAGAAGAGCCCCAGAAGGTGGTGATTTTGCCCCCTCTGGCCCCCAGGGGGCAGAGGGAGTCTCCAAAGGGTCCTAGGGTGTGTTCCAGGGTCCCTTGGAGACTCGCCCTGCCCCCCGGGGTCCAAAGGGGGCAAAATCACCACCATTTGGGGCTCTTTTGAGAGTTGTGAGACTTCAGAAGAACCCCAAAAGGTGGCAATTTCACCAGCGCTGACCCCGTGCAGGGGTGGGGGTAGCGTCGCAAGGGTCCTGAAAGGCTGACCCGGATCCTTGGGACGCTCCCGCCACATCCCCCACGGGGCCAGGGGGGTGAAACTGCCAGGTTCTGGGAGTCTTTTGAGGCTTCCCAAGCCTCAAAAGATGCCCAGAATCTGGCGATTTCACCGGCACTGGCCCTGTGCGGGGGTGGGGGTACCGTCGCAAGGGACCGGGTGAGCCTTCCAGGACCCTTGCGACGCTCCCCCCACCTGGAAGCTGGTGATTTTGCCCACGCTGGCCCCGTGGGGTGGGGGGAGCATCGTATGGGTCCTGGAAGGCTCACCTGGACCCTTGCGACGCTCCCCTCCATGGGGCCAGCTGGGACCGAATTGCTGCCTTCGCTCCATAAGACTAATGGACTTTCCTACCCACATTTTGGGGGGGAGTGCGTCTTATGGAGCAAAAGATACGGTACTTACCCATAATCTTTATTGGTAGCATCCAGAATAGGAAATATAATTTAGGGATCTATTTCATTTTAAGTAATGCATTTCTGCCAAACTACAAAATGTTTCATGTTTTATATTCCTTTATCTTTTTACTTATCTTGTTCTTCAACCTATCCGAATTGATTTTAATTTCACCTTGTAATTTCCAAGTAATCTTTACCCAAGTGTGCTAGGGAAGAAAATAAATAAAAAAGGTCTGTTCCATGGACAGAGTGTTGGTGGTTGGTCGGGTAAGCTTTTCTTCATTCCAGCCTGGTGTGCAACCTTTGGAGTCCTCCAGAACTCTTCATCAGCTTCAGTAGTGCTTATGTCAGAGTGTCGCAGTTTTTAGCAGTGACTGTTGCCGAAGCCCCATGTTGCAGTCCCAGAGACACTAGACTTCTAGCAACTAAGTCTATTGACATTTATATACAGCAGCAACAGCATAACAGTCCACAATCATCTCCATTAGCCAAGAGAAAGAAGTTATTACCCAGTGTCCATATAGACTATCACACTGTCCAGTCTGTGGTCAGAGACCTGACGTTATCTTCACCCTTAAGTTGCGTGTTCCCGTGTCCTTGTCGGGCACACCTGCTGAACACTTTGGACATGATCTCTATGCTGAGTGTTCATGGCTATAAAATTCAGGTTCTGTTTTCTTTGGCTTATTTTATATAACTTTACAGCATGAATCTGGGATATTTGCTTCTGTAGCCGGGATTCAAAAAAAAAAGTTCCAGTATTGCTGCACAATGTTGTGCCTGTGTTGCCAGCAGGAGAAAAAGTTGCCAAGATTCCCATAGGTTTAAATATCTGGTTGCAGAACCAGAGGATGCCTGCTGTTTCTCCCACGGATAAGGTCAGCCTGTATGGCCTTTGGAAAACTGCAGGGTCTCAGAAACAGGGAATGGGGAACGACTTTTGAGTATTCTCTACCTAGAAACCCCCCAAAAAAGGGTTGCCATCAGTCAGAATTGACTTGATGGCCCATGTTTAATAGTATTTTGGATAGTGGTTAATATTAATCAACTATATTTTCCCGTCACTGGCCCTTTGGGAAGTATCAATTCAGGCAAGGGGAGTCCAATGTTGTTTGCACAATACGGCAAATTTTTCAAATGTTGCCAGTCAAGCCTTCAGGAGACATATGCCTTTCAAAGGAGTCAAAGACAGAGCAAATTTTTGGTTTGACCTCCAGTTAGATTCTGCTCTCTGCTATATTCTCAAGACATCTCCTTTTTTCTCTATCAGGTAACACACGATGGCCAGAATTATACTTCTTCTGGCCCCGAAAACAGTCAAGTGTGAAGCTAGGAAGAAAAGCTTGGAAAAACCCATGAGCTAAAGGAGAAATGGCTTAAACGCCTGAAGTGTGGAGAAAGCTTCAGACCAGTGCCACTAGTTCAGTTTAAAGAACTCACCCTGGGGAGAAATGATACAAAAACATGAAATGTGAAAAGAGTTTCAGCGGGAGAAGAAATCTGCGTTCACATCAAAGGACCCATACTGGGGAGAAACCACATAAATGCATCGAATGTGGAAAGAACTATAGTCACAGTGGTAATCTTAGGTTACATCAAAGGACCCACACTGGGGAGAAACCACATGAATGCATGGAATGTGGAAAGAGCTTTAGTCGCAGTGGCAACCTTACGTCACATCAAAGGACCCACACGGGGGAGAAACCACATAAATGCACGTAATGTGGAAAGACCTTTAGTCACAGCGGTCATTTTAGGATACATGAAAGAACCCACACTGGGGAGAAACCACATAAATGCATTGAATGTGGAAAGAGCTTTAGTCACAGTATTCCGCTTAGGTCACATCAAAGAACCCACACTGGGGAGAAACCACATAAATGCATGGAATGTGGAAAGAGCTTTTGTCGCAGTGGTGACCTTACGTTACATCTAAGGACCCACACTGGGGAGAAACCATATAAATGCATGGAATGTGGAAAGAGCTTTAGTCGCAGTGGTGACCTTACGCCGCATCTAAGGACCCACACTGGGGAGAAACCACATAAATGCACGGAATGTGGAAAGAGCTTTAGTCAGAGTGGTAACCTTAGGGTACATCAAAGGACCCACACTGGGGAGAAACCACATAAATGCATCGAATGTGGAAAGAGCTTTAGTCGCAGTGGTGACCTTACGTCACATCTAAGGACCCACACTGGGGAGAAACCACATAAATGCACGGAATGTGGAAAGAGCTTTATTCACAGTGGTCATCTTAGGTCACATCAAAGGACTCACACTGGGGAGAAACCACATAAATGCATGGAATGTGGAAAGAGCTTTAGTCGCAGTGATGCCCTTACGTCACATCAAAGGTCTCACAATGGGGAGAAACCACATAAATGCATGGAATGTGGAAAGAGCTTTAGTTGCAGTGGTCAGCTTAGGTTACATCAAAGGACCCATACTGGGGAGAAACCACATAAATGCATGGAATGTGGAAAGAGCTTTAGTCACAGTGGTAATCTTAGGTTACATCAAAGGACCCACACTGGAGAGAAACCACATAAATGCATGGAATGTGGAAAGAGCTTTAGTCTCAGTGGTTACCTTACATCACATCAAAGGACCCACACTGGAGAGAAACCACATATATGCATGGAATGTGGAAAGAGCTTTAGTCGCAGTGATGCCCTTACATCACATCAAAGGTCTCACACAGGGGAGAAACCACACAAATGCATGGAATGTGGAAAGAGCTTTAGTGACAGGGGTCAGCTTAGGATACATCAAAGGACCCACACTGGGGAGAAACCACATAAATGCATGGAATGTGGAAAGAGCTTTAGTCTCAGTGGTCACCTTAGGGTACATCAAAGGTCTCACATTCGGGAGAAACCACATAAATGAATGGAATGAGATTTAGTCGCGGTGATGCCCTTAGGTTACATCAAGGAATCTGCACTGGGGAGAAACCACATGAATGCATGGAAAGTGGAAAGAGCTTTGTCATGGTTTACCATTTGTTTTAAAAAATGCCGGTGCTTCATTTCAGAGGATAGACAAGCTTTTGCATGGTCTTACATTTGCTAGTGTTTATCTTGATGATATTGCAGTTTTCAGTTCTGATTTTGAATCTCACATGTCACACATTGAAAGTGTGTTGTCTAGAATCCAGCAAGCAGGATTGACAGTCAAAGCGACTAAATGTCAGTGGATGCAGGGAAAAGTCATGTACTTGGGTCATTTAATTGGACAAGGAGAAATCCAGCCTTTGCAAGCCATAAATGATTGGCCTATTCCTACAACTAAAAAGCAAGTTCAATCCTTTTTGGGCCTATTTGGCTATTAAAGAAAATTCATTCCTGATTTCAGTTATTTGGCAACGCCTTTGACGGAGCTAACTAAGAAAAGACAGCCTGTCAAGGTAAAATGGACACCTGAGTGTCAAGGTGCTTTTGAAGCCTTAAAGGCAAAGATTAGTGCTGCACCTATACTAAAATCACCTGACTTTGACATACCATTCATTCTACAAACAGATGCTTTAGATTTGAGTCTTGGAGCTGTACTGTTACAGAAAGGGGAAGATGGGATTCCTAATCCAATCTCATATTTCTCCAGAAAACTCTTAGAAAGAGAAAGAAATTACTCAGTTCCAGAAAAAGAGGCCTTATCTATTATCTGGTCTCTTAATCTTCTTAGGCCTTATCTGTGAGGATGTAAATTCACTCTGCAGACAGATCATAGAGCTTTGGTTTGGTTGCAGAAGATGAAATCTCACAATCAGAAATTGCTGAGATGGCATTTGGCATTACAAGATTTTGATTTTGAAGTTCAGCACATTCTTGGAAAGTTGAATGTTGTGGCAGATGGTCTTTCCAGAATGTATTGTGAAGATCAAGATGTGACAGACCGTTGAAACACTGTTAATGTTTCACTGTTTCACTACTGATATGTTCCTGAGCACATGTAGAGTGCGTACTGTATTGAGTATTACTAACATGACTGTTTTTCTATTTTTCAGATAGTAGAAGTGCTTAACCTAAAGAATGTATTTACATGTTGCTGTTAGAATGTTTTTCTACCTCAATGCTTTGCTAGATTAAATGCTATTTTGAATGTGTTAAAGTTCATCATTAGTATTTGCACTATGTAACCAGCTAATTACTGCTTATTATTGTAATTAGTAGCCAAAAATGGAAACTAGATTTCCTGTTTCAGATTTTTGGAACTCCCAGAGGTGGCATGTCATGGTTTAGGTTATTAAGACTAAAATGTGATTTACTAATGGGATTTGAAGTCATGGAATTTTGTAGAAGGAATCCATATTGGTCTGTGTTAGCATAACTGGATGCTTCGCGAAGCTGTTTCTCCTAGAGCTAACTGGAATTTTCCATGAAGCTGCCTTGGCCAGAGACAATAAGGAGCCAAGACACATCATCAGGACAAAGGACAACAACACCTGCACATCCCATGGGAAATGAAGGTGGAGTGTGAAGAGACAGCCCTTTATGCTGATTGGTTAACATCACAGAACAGTGGAGAAGAAGGGTGGTCCCAGCATGAAAGAAAAATGGCGAATGGAGACGGAGAGAGCTTGGATTTTTGGAATGATTTTAGTATTGATTTTAGGATGGAGTTTTGAGTTCCAAATGCTAGTTTTTGCTGTTATGCTAGGATGTAGTTCAGAGAAAGCATACAGAAAAGGGGACTATGCCTAGCTTACTTTCTAAGCTAGTTTTAGAGTTTTTTATTTTATTTTTGTAGCTGGAATTTGCTAAGATTCTAACTGCTGTTATTCATGGAAATCTACTGGAATGCTATGCTTTTGCAACAAACTGAATATCTCTAAATTCTTTATTTTTCTAATAAAACAATAATTCTTAAAATCCTAAATTTGGTCTCTTGAACAGCAAATCTGAAATACTAAGTGACAGGCCACAGAGATGCTACTTGAGTCCATTACCACCGTGAGTTTTGTTTGTCTTGACAGACTTTAAAACTCATGATTTCTAGCTTTGGTTGTTCTCAATTAATTGCTCATTAGAACAGACTTGGGAAAAGGGTAAGTGGTACTGCCTGGCTGGGTTGCCTGGACTCTGCTCAAATGTTTTAGGAGTACACTTACACCTGGAACCTCTCTGTTCAAGCATCAGGTGTTCTTTTAGAAGCCCCTGGGTGCTCGCAAACTTTATTCAGAGTGGTAAGCTTAGGTTACATCTGTCATGATGTACAGTAGGTTATTGAAGCTAGAATGTAATTTCTAAATGGGATTTGCAGTCATGGAATGATGTAGAAGGAATCCATTTTCGGTCTGTGTCATTTTTACTAGAAGCATCGAGATGCTGTTTTTCTTCACAGCCAGCTAGCAATGTTATCTTGCAGTTAGCTTGGCCAAGGCCAAAGAAAGAGCCAAAACGTAGGGAAAATGGAAACAGCACCTGCAGTCCCATGCGAAAGGAAGGCGGAGAGAGAGACGAGCAGTCCTTTGTCCTGATTGGTGAGCAGAGTGAAGAGAGAAGAAGGGGGGTTTCTTATGGGAGTTTCCAGTATTTTGCTAGGATGTAGTTCTTAGTAGGAGAATGGAAAGGAGGGCTCTGCCTTACCTATTCCTTATCTAGTGAGTATTTTTCTTAGATAGTGATTTTATTATTTTATTTTTGTAGCTGGAGTTTGCTAAGTTTCTAATTGCCTTAGTTATGGAAATGATTTTGAATGCTATGCTTTGCAATAAACTGAATTCAACTAAATATTTTTCTAATAAAACAATTATACTTAAGAACTTTTGTTTGGTGTCTTGAACAGACAACCTGTTACCATACTTAATTTGATTTTCTAACAGGCCACAAACTATGGTGCTTTGAGTCCAGTATTTTCTTGAGTTCTCGGAGTTCTGAATGACTCTAAGACTCATGATTATATTTTGGTTTCTCAATGATTTTAAATTGGGAATATGTAATGAATTTGATTATGAAAATAGAATAGAGTTGTATTTCATAGGATTTATTTCAGAGCTGCAACGAAAAAGCTAGAAATCTGCTTGTGTCCAGGTGCTAATTAGAGAAAAAGTTGCCAAGATTCCCATAGGAGAGAGCATCCTGAATATTGACAGCAGGACTGGCAGTTCTTCTCCAGCTAAAGAAAAAAAAAAGTCAAGATGACCGTTATCTTATCAAAACTCCAACTAACAAGGACACAAAGGCTTAATTTAAGAAAGATGGGCGAAGAAGGACTGAGAAGGAGAGGACGGAGAAGAGAGATGGGGGAGAGTTTGCTTTCACGACAGCCAGAGACGACACACGGAGAGAGACGCGTCTGGCAGAACTTTAAACAGAAGACTGTGTAAGAATGTTTATTTAAGATATAGCTAGACTGTTTATTATTTTCACTTTATAGAGGAAATGACTGGTGGCTAAGGCTGGGGGTTATTTTGGAAATAATTTGGAAATACTGAATGACGTTAAAATGAGCTTGTTGAAATGATACCTTTTGTAATAAAATATAAAAAGACAAATTGTCTGTAAGCTGTCTCCTTGTTTAGACCAAGCTACTGTAGTAAATTGGATATTTTAGAACTAGGATTGTTTTGATCTGGCCACATTACGCTACCAAATGAGGGTCCTAAAGTAATAAAAGAGGAAGAGCAGACCTTCCAGATTGTTTAATTAAAATCGAGACAGACTTGGGTGAAGGAGTGAGAAGTCGCCTAGAGCAAAATTACAGGACCCGATTTTGCAGGCAATAGGGACTGATCATTCTGAATCCCTCCCTGTCTCGTGTAAAGGCAGTTCTAAGGAATGCTTTTACCACAGAATAGACTTGGTGTATGAGTGCCAGTGGGACACCCTGGGTGAGACAAGGACTCATCTCAATCCAAATAGGGGTACATTGGACTTATAACCTCTCTATTCCGGCTTTCAGATTCTCTTAGGAGGACTGTTGAAGCTTATAACATCCAAGAACCCGCATTGGGGCGAAACCACATAAATGCATGGAATGTGGAAAGAGCTTTAGTCAGAGCTCCTGATAAGTTAAGAAGGCATAAGGAGCTCATTCAATTTTGTGCTGGTTTCCACTGGAAAGAATAAACAACAAAATGCTGAAGTAATGCAAAACAGAGAAAAAAGAGAATAAATGGAGTACATTTTGAAGTGCCTCTTGTGATGTCATCTTCACTCTTAAGTTGCGTGTTCCCGTGTCCCTGTCGGGCACACCTGTTGGACATGATCTCTATGCTGAGTGTTCATGGCTGTAAAATTCAGGTTCTGTTTGCTTTGGCTTATTTTATATAACTTTACAGCATGAATGTGGGGTATTTGCTTCTGTAGCCGGGATTCAAAAAAAAAAAAGTTCCAGTATTGCTGCACAATGTTGTGCCTGTGTTGCCAGCAGGAGAAAAAGTTGCCAAGCTTCCCATAGGAGAGGGCAGCCTGAATATTGACAGCAGGACTGGGAGCAGTGAAGATGGTCTACCCAGGACACTCTCTCTTCTGTTCACTGCCACCCACACTTGCTGAAAAACAGCCATGACCTTTGAACTTGGGTTTGGGAGAGAATCGGTGGACTGTCAGACTGTCAGCTTCTGGGATTTCCCCTTGTGGGATGTCACTCTGTGAACGGTAGTGGTGCTGGAGGACTCCTGCTCCACCTCTTGGCCACTGGAGTGTACAGAACATATGAGTGTTTGCTCACGAGTCCACTCTCAGCCTGACCACCCTTAAGCAAAGGGGCAGCAACGAATGCTCTGCCTGACCTGCTTTTATACCAACTTCAGCCCCTACAATCCCAGGCGCCTGCCCGTGGCTACAGCAGCCTCAAACTTTCCCAGTGAATCAGCTTCAGGGTTTTGGCTGACCTACACGCAGTTTGTTTCTCTGGCTTTCCTATGTGAGTACGTTGAAGAATTAAATTTACTGAATTTCTCAGTGACCTGATCTATACGAACATTTTGACATAAAATTCCTGTACGTAACCTCCACCTCCTAGCTTCTTTATAATCACATGTACCCTTAAAATTCATATTTACCAATATGTGATCTGCTACTTTTATTAACCCTACGTCTGTCTTACAAACTCTAAATCACAATCACTAGATGCAAATATATATAATCTATCCTAAAATAACATAGATGCTGATGAATAAAAAGTAAACTAATTTACATCTCCTTTCACTTCTCTCCAAAAATCCTGCATGTCAGTTCTATTTATCAGTTTATTTCATATGATAATATTATACCTTGTTTCATTCTTGGTAGGGTTTAATTTATCTTCCTCTTCATCCATTAACATTTATCTTTATTTATCAAGACTTTAAACCATTCCATTTTAGCATCCTATCTCCATTTGGTCCCATACTCTGATGACATACCCCAGCAAAGCAACACCCAATTTTCCTTTAAAAAAACCCTAATCCATAAACCCTCACTGCAACATTTAATAATATTTCCCCTCTCTTTTTGGCAGGATCCTACCTGGCCACGGTCAAGTGCAAAGTCCTGCACCTTGGAAAAAGAAACCACTTGCACACTTGGCTCAGAAAAACTATGAGCGAGAGGGATGTTGGAATTGTTGTAGATCTCAAGCTAAATATGAGCCAACAGTGGCTTTTTATTAATCCAGGTTCTCCAGCTCTTCCTTCCCTTTCTCTTTTCATGGGTTCACCATTTTCAATATATTTATGGATTTGCAATGCCTTTAAATAAAGTACTGTACAGTGGAAGAAATTTGCAAGTAAACCATGGAACTTTTCCAGTAAAACCTCAATTCTAATGAAACCCTCTCCTTGTATTTCTGAGTAAGCTGGCTGGATAGCTCTGTGGTTTAAATATCTGGTTGCAGAACCAGAGGTTCCTTGCTGTGTCTCCCACGGATAAGGTCAGCTTGTGTGGCCTTTGGAAAACTGCAAGGTCCCAGAACCAGGGAATGGGGAACGACTTTTGAGTATTCTCTACCTAGAAACCCCCGAAAAAAGGGTTGCCATCAGTCAGAATTGACTTGATGGCCCATGTTTAATAGTATTTTGGATAGTGGTTAATATTAATCAACTATATTTTCCCGTCACTGGCCCTTTGGGAAGTATCAATTCAGGCAAGGGGAGTCCAATGTTGTTTGCACAATACGGCAAATTTTTCAAATGTTGCCAGTCAAGCCTTCAGGAGACATATGCCTTTCAAAGGAGTCAAAGACAGAGCAAATTTTTGGTTTGACCTCCAGTTAGATTCTGCTCTCTGCTATATTCTCAAGACATCTCCTTTTTTCTCTATCAGGTAACACACGATGGCCAGAATTATACTTCTTCTGGCCCCGAAAACAGTCAAGGGTGAAGCTGGGAAGAAAAGCTTGGAAAAACCCATGAGCTAAAGGAGAAATGGCTTAAACGCCTGAAGTGTGGAGAAAGATTCAGACCAGTGCCACTAGTTCAGTTTAAAGAACTCACCCTGGGGAGAAATGATACAAAAACAGTCCCGATTTGTCACAGATTTTACCTTCATCCAAACAGCTGCGGTTGGACTCATATTTTTCACCCCGTCCTTCAACACCGACTACAACACCGTCGTCACGAAGAGCTCCTTCTACCAACATGGCCCAGAAGGACCATATCCTTTCATCTACTCTTCCTCCCAAACAATCCTGTACCAAGCAGCTGCCTAGTGAGAATTCTCTCCTGGACTGTGATGTTATAGAACTTGTGAAACATTACTCTACATTAACTGCAAGAACGGTTTCCCAGATTTTTTCTCAGCTTACTTTTCTTACAGATTTCTTAAAGGGCCCACGCCCTAGTTTTCCACAGTCTCCATCTTGCCTCCATAGAACATCGGACAAACCTAACTCTGACGTTTGCAAGGCAATTCCTCCTTGCCTCCTTCCTGATGGATGTCTTCCTCAAGCTCCTCCTAAATCCACAATGCACTTGGTCTATGTTCCTTATGCTGCTGTTATTACAGTCTGTCCCCCTAGCGGTTTCACAAGCTGTCCACGCTGGTCTAGAACCTTCCTGGCGAAGAGACATCTCGCCTTCCTTTTAAAAGTGAATACCCGGAACATCGATCTCTCCAGGATTGAGACTTTGTCAACATCCTATCACTCAACTAGACTACTGCTGACCTTTCATTCGAATTATGTTCCTGGGATGCTATTCTCGTCTGTGAACCTATTACGACATTGGGGTATTACCCCTCACCGCTTCTTCAAGAATACCATCACTGCCAAGCTTATTTCAACGAAAGCTTCTCTGCAATCTCCTTCCATTGGCGCCTCTCCCTCGCCCAAGAGGACAAACTCGTCTCGAACTCTCAGATCTATTCACCCTCCCTCGGATTCCTTGCTGCTTGCCTTTACTTCGCCGATCCCTCCATCTCCAACGAGTGATGAAGCACCCCATGCCTCTAGGCTGATGGACCACCTGACATCTCCCTTGATCCCCTCTTCCTCCATCCTGCAACACTCCTCTATTTCTCAGGAGAAGCCTCAAGACCTCATCTCAGATCTCCAGCCGGACACTGTGTCTGCCTCAATCCAACTGGAAGCTTGTGACTGCCTTCCTGCATGCTCCAATCCTCCTGCTGCTTCTCCTCCCCATATTCCCCTATCTCCCGCATGTATTGTCAACCGGGGTGCCTCAACCAGCTCTTTCGCATTGGTCGACGCTATGTCCCAGAAACCCCCTCCACTTAATTTTGATTTTACCAACCTTATTCCTGCACTAGATGCTCCAGCCTCACCCTCTGACCCTGCCCGTCCTCTAGTCCCTGACCCCATTCTGCCTTCTGTGAATTCCTCCCCTCTTCTAGACTCTAACACTGCCTCCTGCAGACTGACTGTTCCCCCCCTGGCCCCCCCATCTCCCCAACCCTCCCTCCAACTGATCTCTTGGAATATAGGTGGCTGGAGAAAAAAAGCCTCGGATAAAGATCTGCTTAAGTTTCTCTCTAGCTTTGATATTATTCTCCTACAGGAGACCTGGTTATTAGCCCCTCCATCTATCCCGCGTTTTTCTACTTACCATCTCCCGGCTGTTAAATCTAAATCAAGTGGGCGCCCCTCCCCAGGTCTTTGTTGCTTTTTTAAACCCTCCTCCCTATTTAACCTCATTTCCATCCCTTCCCCCTCATCCTATATTCAAATTTTCCTCCTTCAGTACGGCGAATTTAAAATTCTACTTCTTAACCTTTATTTCCCGCCTCCATCCTCTTCTCTGAATAGCACCTGGATGGAGGTAGAGAATCTTTTCAATCTTAATCTGGAAGCTAATCCATCTGCCCATATTTTGATCTTGGGGGACTTTAATACCCGGTTAGGACCCAATAATTCTGCTCTAACCAAACAAATAAATTTGGAGTTTGATGAGTCGTTTCCCCCCTGGCTCAATTGCCCAAGGACTTCCAGAGACAAGATTATCACTCCTCATGCTACCTTTTTAATCAATCTCTGCCTCAACCTTCATATTGCCATCCTCAATGGCACATGGGGTAAGGACATTCCTGGGGAATATACCCATCTTTCTATTAGGGGACCAAGCGTAATTGATTACGCCATTGCTTCTCCAGCCCTCCTCCCTTTTCTCTCTGATTTCTCTGTTGGAGCCCGTGCCGACAGTGATCACTTGCCTCTTCTTTTGTCCCTAACCTTTCCCTCTTCGCTTCCCTCCCCTCTAACCCCCCCTTCACAACTTTCCTCCCGTCTTAAATGGTCTCCTAAAACAGAAACTGACTTCTTTTCTTGGACTCTACTACCAGAGATTTCCAATCTTAACCGTACCATTGCTACAACTGACTCTATCTCTACAGCTATTACCTCCTACAACACTCTTCTTGACTCCTTAGTTATCTCTCTTAGCAGTCCAACTAACCTCCCTTCTCATAACCGAGCTACCTCTTGGTTTGATTCTCACTGTTGGCAGGCTAAGAAGCAAGTTAGGTCCCTCTTTCACTCCTTCCGCCTTAACCCTACCCCAGCCTCTTTACATCTCTACCTTATTGCCAGAAGATCCTGCTTATTATTCCTAGACTCAAAAAAACATCTTTCCGCCCAACGCAAGTGGTCTGACCTGCTTCAAGCAATTCTATCACATAATTACAAGTCCTTCTGGTCTCTGGTTTCTTCCTCCACTACTTCCTTTTCTCCCGATCCTTCCTCCTCTATCTCTTTGGAGGTATGGATAGCCCACTTCTCTACAATTTTTTTCTCCCCGAATTCTAACCCCTCTCCCGATTCCTCACTGCAGGCCCTCTCTGATTGGCCTCCCGTTACCTCTGATGAAATATTGGATTTAATCAGCTCATTGAAATCTGGTAAGGCTCCAGGCCCAGATCAAATCCTCACTGAGATTCTGACCAGTAACCCTCACTGGTGGTCTCACTACTTGGCCAATCTCTTCACTTTAGTTAACCACTCTGGTATCTTTCCCAACTCCTGGTTAATTTCCACCCTGATCCCAATATTTAAAAAAGGTGATCCCTCCCTACCCAGTAACTACCGTCCAATCAGTCTTTTATCCTATATTGGCAAACTCTATTCAAAACTTCTTCTTTCCAAACTTTCTGCTTGGGCCTCTTCCATCAATCTTCCGGGGAAAGAGCAAATAGGCTTTCGCTCTGGAGCCTCCACCCTTGATCACGCTCTTCTTTTGTCTCATCTAGCAGAAAAATACTCCATCCACCATAAATCTAGACTGTTCGCCGCTTTTGTAGATCTTCAAGGTGCCTTTGACTCCGTTAACAGATCTCTTTTATGGGACAAACTATCCCAATGGGGCATTGACCCTCGACTACTCTTTCTGCTTAGGCGCCTTCATTCTTCAAACTCATGCCAGATCCGTCTTCCAAACTCCAATATTCTGTCTGATAGGTTTCAAGTCAACAGGGGTGTCCGTCAAGGGTGCATATTAGCCCCCTTAATGTTTAACTTGTTCTTAGCAGATCTTCCCCCTTTCTTATCTAAAGCTGCCAACTCTTCCCCTTCTCTTAATGGTGCCCCTCTTTCAGTCCTCCTTTACGCAGATGATGCAGTCCTGCTCTCCCTTTCCAAAGCCGGCCTGCGTCTCCTTTTAGCCAAATTTCAAGATTACTGTTCCGTTAATGATCTTTGTATAAATTCCTCCAAAACAAAAATAGTTGTTTTTTCTAAATCTAGTCCTTTGTCCTTTTGGTCAGTCGGTACACACTCCTACCAGCAAGTGCCAACATTTAAATACCTTGGGCTCACTTTTCACCACAAACTAAACTGGACTCCACATAAAAAACTGGTTATTTCCACATCAACTACCCAACTCAATGCAATTTCAAAATTTCATTATCTTTCGGGCAACCAATTTATCCCAGCAGCCATGCATATTTTTCAGTGTAAGCTCCTATCCCACCTTTTTTATGGGGTGCCCATCTGGATAGAGGCCGTAAACCATGACATTGATTCCATTGCTGCTGCTTTTTTCAGAAAGATCTTAGGTGTTCCCAATATGATCCGCCTCTCCACCATGGTACTCGAATTGGGAACCCACCTTCCGTCTACCCTTGCCTGGGTTACCACCTTCAAATACTGGCTCCGCATCCATCTCCACTCTAACTCTCTCCTTTTTGATCTTCTTAGTGATTCTTACACATCGAAATGGTTCCAACTGATCGATTCTAAACTTCTCTCTTTAGGACTGAATCTAGAATCCCTTTTCGATCTTGGATTACAACAGGCCCATTCCTTGATCAAACACAAACTTTGGCAGCTCGAGTATGAGACACTTTCAGCCGATTTGAACCCCACCTGTTCTCCCCTTTTTTTCAGTCTTCCTCCTTCCCTAGGACGTCCTTCCAACTACTTCTCTTTACTGACTAATCCTGACCAGAGAAGAGCATTTATGCAAGCTCGTCTGAATATCTTCCCATCGGCGGTCCATGTAGGCCGTTTCTCCAAGATTCCCCGTGCAAATAGGCTCTGTTTCTTCTGTCATACTTTACCAGATTCCCTGGATCATATTTTATTTCACTGCCCGGCTCATTCTTCTTTGAGAAAGCTCTGTCTTGAACCGTGGCTTTCACTTTTTCCCAACTCCCTAGTTTTTTTCCTGAGCGATTCTTGTCCTTTGATTACATCTGCCGTTGCTGGATATCTATTGGAAATTTCTATTTTAACCCATAATCTATGATATTCCCCGTTGCTTTGAGAGTATTTTTCACCTTACTTTTCCCTTTGATTATTGTTTGTTTGTACCTATGTTTTCCTGTCGTCTGTTCATATGCCAATAAAGGTATCGAAATCGAAATCGAATCGATACAAAAACATGAAATGTGAAAAGAGTTTCAGCGGGAGAAGAAATCTGCGTTCACATCAAAGGACCCATACTGGGGAGAAACCACATAAATGCATGGAATGTGGAAAGAGCTTTAGTTGCAGTGGTAACCTTACATCACATCAAAGGACCCACACTGGGGAGAAACCATATAAGTGCATGGAATGTGGAAAGAGCTTTAGTCACAGTAGTGACCTTAAGGTACATCAAAGGACCCACACTGGGGAGAAACCACATAAATGCATGGAATGTGGAAAGAGCTTTAGTCACAGTGGTGACCTTAAGGTACATCAAAGGACCCACACTGGGGAGAAACCACATAAATGCATGGAATGTGGAAAGAGCTTTACTCACAGTGGTCATCTTAGGATACATGAAAGAACCCACACTGGGGAGAAACCACAAAAATGCATGGAATGTGGAAAGAGCTTTTGTCGCAGTGGTGACCTTACGACACATCTAAGGAAGCACACTGGGGAGAAACCACATAAATACATGGAATGTGGAAAGAGCTTTAGTCACAGTGGTAATCTTAGGTTACATCAAAGGACCCACACTGGGGAGAAACCACATAAATGCATCGAATGTGGAAAGAGCTTTAGTCGCAGTGGTGACCTTACGTCACATCAAAGGACCCACACTGGGGAGAAACCACATAAATGCATGGAATGTGGAAAGAGCTTTAGTCGCAGTGGTAATCTTAGGTTACATCAAAGGACCCACACTGGAGAGAAACCATATTAATGCATGGAATGTGGAAAGAGCTTTAGTCTCAGTGGTTACCTTACGTCACATCAAAGGACCCACACTGGGGAGAAACCACATATATGCATGGAATGTGGAAAGAGGTTTAGTCGCAGTGATGCCCTTACGTCACATCAAAGGTCTCACACTGGGGAGAAACCACATAAATGCATGGAATGTGGAAAGAGCTTTAGTGACAGGGGTCAGCTTAGGATACATCAAAGGACCCACACTGGGGAGAAACCACATAAATGCATGGAATGTGGAAAGAGCTTTTCTCAGAGTGGTCAGCATAGGGTACAACAAAGGACCCACAATGGGGAGAAAACATATAAATGCATGGAATGTGGAAAGAGCTTTAGTCGCAGTGGTGACCTTACGCCGCATCTAAGGACCCACACTGGGGAGAAACCACATAAATGCATGGAATGTGGAAAGAGCTTTAGTCAGAGTGGTAACCTTAGGGTACATCAAAGGACCCACACTGGGGAGAAACCACATAAATGCATGGAATGTGGAAAGAGCTTTAGTCTCAGTGGTCACCTTAGGGTACATCAAAGGTCTCACACTAGGGAGAAACCACATAAATGAATGGAATGAGCTTTAGTCGCGGTGATGCCCTTAGGTTACATCAAGGAACCTGCACTGGGGAGAAACCACATGAATGCATGGAATGTGGAAAGAGCTTTGTCATGTTTTACCATTTGTTTTAAAAAACGCCGGTGCTTCATTTCAGAGGATAGACAAGCTTTTGCATGGTCTTACATTTGCTAGTGTTTATCTTGATGATATTGCAGTTTTCAGTTCTGATTTTGAATCTCACATGTCACACATTGAAAGTGTGTTGTCTAGAATCCAGCAAGCAGGATTGACAGTCAAAGCGACTAAATGTCAGTGGATGCAGGGAAAAGTCATGTACTTGGGTCATTTAATTGGACAAGGAGAAATCCAGCCTTTGCAAGCCATAAATGATTGGCCTATTCCTACAACTAAAAAACAAGTTCAATCCTTTTTGGGCCTATTTGGCTATTAAAGAAAATTCATTCCTGATTTCAGTTATTTGGCAACGCCTTTGACGGAGCTAACTAAGAAAAGACAGCCTGTCAAGGAAAAATGGACACCTGAGTGTCAAGGTGATTTTGAAGCCTTAAAGGCAAAGTTTAGTGCTGCACCTATACTAAAATCACCTGACTTTGACATACCATTCATTCTACAAACAGATGCTTTAGATTTGAGTCTTGGAGCTGTACTGTTACAGAAAGGGGAAGATGGGATTCCTAATCCAATCTCATATTTCTCCAGAAAACTCTTAGAAAGAGAAAGAAATTACTCAGTTCCAGAAAAAGAGGCCTTATCTATTATCTGGTCTCTTAATCTTCTTAGGCCTTATCTGTGGGGATGTAAATTCACTCTGCAGACAGATCATAGAGCTTTGGTTTGGTTGCAGAAGATGAAATCTCACAATCAGAAATTGCTGAGATGGCATTTGGCATTACAAGATTTTGATTTTGAAGTTCAGCACATTCTTGGAAAGTTGAATGTTGTGGCAGATGGTCTTTCCAGAATGTATTGTGAAGATCAAGATGTGACAGACCGTTGAAACACTGTTAATGTTTCACTGTTTCACTACTGATATGTTCCTGAGCACATGTAGAGTGCGTACTGTATTGAGTATTACTAACATGACTGTTTTTCTATTTTTCAGATAGTAGAAGTGCTTAACCTAAAGAATGTATTTACATGTTGCTGTTAGAATGTTTTTCTACCTCAATGCTTTGCTAGATTAAATGCTATTTTGAATGTGTTAAAGTTCATCATTAGTATTTGCACTATGTAACCAGCTAATTACTGCTTATTATTGTAATTAGTAGCCAAAAATGGAAACTAGATTTCCTGTTTCAGATTTTTGGAACTCCCAGAGGTGGCATGTCATGGTTTAGGTTATTAAGACTAAAATGTGATTTACTAATGGGATTTGAAGTCATGGAATTTTGTAGAAGGAATCCATATTGGTCTGTGTTAGCATAACTGGATGCTTCGCGAAGCTGTTTCTCCTAGAGCTAACTGGAATTTTCCATGAAGCTGCCTTGGCCAGAGACAATAAGGAGCCAAGACACATCATCAGGACAAAGGACAACAACACCTGCACATCCCGTGGGAAATGAAGGTGGAGTGTGAAGAGACAGCCCTTTATGCTGATTGGTTAACATCACAGAACAGTGGAGAAGAAGGGTGGTCCCAGCATGAAAGAAAAATGGCGAATGGAGACGGAGAGAGCTTGGATTTTTGGAATGATTTTAGTATTGATTTTAGGATGGAGTTTTGAGTTCCAAATGCTAGTTTTTGCTGTTATGCTAGGATGTAGTTCAGAGAAAGCATACAGAAAAGGGGACTATGCCTAGCTTACTTTCTAAGCTAGTTTTAGAGTTTTTTATTTTATTTTTGTAGCTGGAATTTGCTAAGATTCTAACTGCTGTTATTCATGGAAATCTACTGGAATCCTATGCTTTTGCAACAAACTGAATATCTCTAAATTCTTTATTTTTCTAATAAAACAATAATTCTTAAAATCCTAAATTTGGTCTCTTGAACAGCAAATCTGAAATACTAAGTGACAGGCCACAGAGATGCTACTTGAGTCCATTACCACCGTGAGTTTTGTTTGTCTTGACAGACTTTAAAACTCATGATTTCTAGCTTTGGTTGTTCTCAATTAATTGCTCATTAGAACAGACTTGGGAAAAGGGTAAGTGGTACTGCCTGGCTGGGTTGCCTGGACTCTGCTCAAATGTTTTAGGAGTACACTTACACCTGGAACCTCTCTGTTCAAGCATCAGGTGTTCTTTTAGAAGCCCCTGGGTGCTCGCAAACTTTATTCAGAGTGGTAAGCTTAGGTTACATCTGTCATGATGTACAGTAGGTTATTGAAGCTAGAATGTAATTTCTAAATGGGATTTGCAGTCATGGAATGATGTAGAAGGAATCCATTTTCGGTCTGTGTCATTTTTACTAGAAGCATCGAGATGCTGTTTTTCTTCACAGCCAGCTAGCAATGTTATCTTGCAGTTAGCTTGGCCAAGGCCAAAGAAAGAGCCAAAACGTAGGGAAAATGGAAACAGCACCTGCAGTCCCATGCGAAAGGAAGGCGGAGAGAGAGACGAGCAGTCCTTTGTCCTGATTGGTGAGCAGAGTGAAGAGAGAAGAAGGGGGGTTTCTTATGGGAGTTTCCAGTATTTTGCTAGGATGTAGTTCTTAGTAGGAGAATGGAAAGGAGGGCTCTGCCTTACCTATTCCTTATCTAGTGAGTATTTTTCTTAGATAGTGATTTTATTATTTTATTTTTGTAGCTGGAGTTTGCTAAGTTTTTAATTGCCTTAGTTATGGAAATGATTTTGAATGCTATGCTTTGCAATAAACTGAATTCAACTAAATCTTTATTTTTCTAATAAAACAATTATACTTAAGAACTTTTGTTTGGTGTCTTGAACAGACAACCTGTTACCATACTTAATTTGATTTTCTAACAGGCCACAAACTATGGTGCTTTGAGTCCAGTATTTTCTTGAGTTCTCGGAGTTCTGAATGACTCTAAGACTCATGATTATATTTTGGTTTCTCAATGATTTTAAATTGGGAATAGACTTGGTGTATGAGTGCCAGTGGGACACCCTGGGTGAGACAAGGACTCATCTCAATCCAAATAGGGGTACATTGGACTTATAACCTCTCTATTCCGGCTTTCAGATTCTCTTAGGAGGACTGTTGAAGCTTACAACATCCAAGAACCCGCATTGGGGCGAAACCACATAAATGCATGGAATGTGGAAAGAGCTTTAGTCAGAGCTCCTGATAAGTTAAGAAGGCATAAGGAGCTCATTCAATTTTGTGCTGGTTTCCACTGGAAAGAATAAACAACAAAGTAATGCAAAACAGAGAAAAAAGAGAATAAATGGAGTACATTTTGAAGTGCCTCTTGTGATGTCATCTTCACCCTTAAGTTGCGTGTTCCCGTGTCCTTGTCGGGCACACCTGCTGAACACTTTGGACATGATCTCTATGCTGAGTGTTCATTTCTGTAAAATTCAGGTTCTGTTTTCTTTGGCTTATTTTATATAACTTTACAGCATGAATGTGGGATATTTGCTTCTGTAGCCGGGATTCAAAAAAAAAAAAGTTCCAGTATTGCTGCACAATGTTGTGCCTGTGTTGCCAGCAGGAGAAAAAGTTGCCAAGATTCCCATAGGAGAGGGCAGCCTGAATATTGACAGCAGGACTGGGAGCAGTGAAGATGGTCTACCCGGGACACCCTCTCTTCTGTTCACTGCCACCCACACTTGCTGAAAAACAGCCCTGACCTTTGCCTTGGGTTTGGGAGAGAAGCGGTGGACTGTCAAACTGTCAGCTTCTGGGATTTCCCCATGTGGGATGTCACTCTGTGAACGGTAGTGGTGCTGGAGGACTCCTGCTCCACCTCTTGGCCACTGGAGTGTACAGAACATATGAGTGTTTGCTCACGAGTCCACTCTCAGCCTGACCACCCTTAAGCAAAGGGGCAGCAACGAATGCTCTGCCTGACCTGCTTTTATACCAACTTCAGCCCCTACAATCCCAGGCGCCTGCCCGTGGCTACAGCAGCCTCAAACTTTCCCAGTGAATCAGCTTCAGGGTTTTGGCTGACCTACACGCAGTTTGTTTCTCTGGCTTTCCTATGTGAGTACGTTGAAGAATTAAATTTACTGAATTTCTCAGTGACCTGATCTATACGAACATTTTGACATAAAATTCCTGTACGTAACCTCCACCTCCTAGCTTCTTTATAATCACATGTACCCTTAAAATTCATATTTACCAATATGTGATCTGCTACTTTTATTAACCCTTCGTCTGTCTTACAAACTCTAAATCACAATTATTAGATGCAAATATATATAATCTATCCTAAAATAACATAGATGCTGATGAATAAAAAGTAAACTAATTTACATCTCCTTTCACTTCTCTCCAAAAATCCTGCATGTCAGTTCTATTTATCAGTTTATTTCATATGATAATATTATACCTTGTTTCATTCTTGGTAGGGTTTAATTTATCTTCCTCTTCATCCATTAACATTTATCTTTATTTATCAAGACTTTAAACCATTCCATTTTAGCATCCTATCTCCATTTGGTCCCATACTCTGATGACATACCCCAGCAAAGCAACACCCAATTTTCCTTTAAAAAAACCCTAATCCATAAACCCTCACTGCAACATTTAATAATATTTCCCCTCTCTTTTTGGCAGGATCCTACCTGGCCACGGTCAAGTGCAAAGTCCTGCACCTTGGAAAAAGAAACCACTTGCACACTTGGCTCAGAAAAACTATGAGCGAGAGGGATGTTGGAATTGTTGTAGATCTCAAGCTAAATATGAGCCAACAGTGGCTTTTTATTAATCCAGGTTCTCCAGCTCTTCCTTCCCTTTCTCTTTTCATGGGTTCACCATTTTCAATATATTTATGGATTTGCAATGCCTTTAAATAAAGTACTGTACAGTGGAAGAAATTTGCAAGTAAACCATGGAACTTTTCCAGTAAAACCTCAATTCTAATCAAACCCTCTCCTTGTATTTCTGAGTAAGCTGGCTGGATAGCTCTGTGGTTTAAATATCTGGTTGCAGAACCAGAGGTTCCTTGCTGTGTCTCCCACGGATAAGGTCAGCTTGTGTGGCCTTTGGAAAACTGCAAGGTCCCAGAACCAGGGAATGGGGAACGACTTTTGAGTATTCTCTACCTAGAAACCCCCGAAAAAAGGGTTGCCATCAGTCAGAATTGACTTGATGGCCCATGTTTAATAGTATTTTGGATAGTGGTTAATATTAATCAACTATATTTTCCCGTCACTGGCCCTTTGGGAAGTATCAATTCAGGCAAGGGGAGTCCAATGTTGTTTGCACAATACGGCAAATTTTTCAAATGTTGCCAGTCAAGCCTTCAGGAGACATATGCCTTTCAAAGGAGTCAAAGACAGAGCAAATTTTTGGTTTGACCTCCAGTTAGATTCTGCTCTCTGCTATATTCTCAAGACATCTCCTTTTTTCTCTATCAGGTAACACACGATGGCCAGAATTATACTTCTTCTGGCCCCGAAAACAGTCAAGGGTGAAGCTGGGAAGAAAAGCTTGGAAAAACCCATGAGCTAAAGGAGAAATGGCTTAAACGCCTGAAGTGTGGAGAAAGATTCAGACCAGTGCCACTAGTTCAGTTTAAAGAACTCACCCTGGGGAGAAATGATACAAAAACAGTCCCGATTTGTCACAGATTTTACCTTCATCCAAACAGCTGCGGTTGGACTCATATTTTTCACCCCGTCCTTCAACACCGACTACAACACCGTCGTCACGAAGAGCTCCTTCTACCAACATGGCCCAGAAGGACCATATCCTTTCATCTACTCTTCCTCCCAAACAATCCTGTACCAAGCAGCTGCCTAGTGAGAATTCTCTCCTGGACTGTGATGTTATAGAACTTGTGAAACATTACTCTACATTAACTGCAAGAACGGTTTCCCAGATTTTTTCTCAGCTTACTTTTCTTACAGATTTCTTAAAGGGCCCACGCCCTAGTTTTCCACAGTCTCCATCTTGCCTCCATAGAACATCGGACAAACCTAACTCTGACGTTTGCAAGGCAATTCCTCCTTGCCTCCTTCCTGATGGATGTCTTCCTCAAGCTCCTCCTAAATCCACAATGCACTTGGTCTATGTTCCTTATGCTGCTGTTATTACAGTCTGTCCCCCTAGCGGTTTCACAAGCTGTCCACGCTGGTCTAGAACCTTCCTGGCGAAGAGACATCTCGCCTTCCTTTTAAAAGTGAATACCCGGAACATCGATCTCTCCAGGATTGAGACTTTGTCAACATCCTATCACTCAACTAGACTACTGCTGACCTTTCATTCGAATTATGTTCCTGGGATGCTATTCTCGTCTGTGAACCTATTACGACATTGGGGTATTACCCCTCACCGCTTCTTCAAGAATACCATCACTGCCAAGCTTATTTCAACGAAAGCTTCTCTGCAATCTCCTTCCATTGGCGCCTCTCCCTCGCCCAAGAGGACAAACTCGTCTCGAACTCTCAGATCTATTCACCCTCCCTCGGATTCCTTGCTGCTTGCCTTTACTTCGCCGATCCCTCCATCTCCAACGAGTGATGAAGCACCCCATGCCTCTAGGCTGATGGACCACCTGACATCTCCCTTGATCCCCTCTTCCTCCATCCTGCAACACTCCTCTATTTCTCAGGAGAAGCCTCAAGACCTCATCTCAGATCTCCAGCCGGACACTGTGTCTGCCTCAATCCAACTGGAAGCTTGTGACTGCCTTCCTGCATGCTCCAATCCTCCTGCTGCTTCTCCTCCCCATATTCCCCTATCTCCCGCATGTATTGTCAACCGGGGTGCCTCAACCAGCTCTTTCGCATTGGTCGACGCTATGTCCCAGAAACCCCCTCCACTTAATTTTGATTTTACCAACCTTATTCCTGCACTAGATGCTCCAGCCTCACCCTCTGACCCTGCCCGTCCTCTAGTCCCTGACCCCATTCTGCCTTCTGTGAATTCCTCCCCTCTTCTAGACTCTAACACTGCCTCCTGCAGACTGACTGTTCCCCCCCTGGCCCCCCCATCTCCCCAACCCTCCCTCCAACTGATCTCTTGGAATATAGGTGGCTGGAGAAAAAAAGCCTCGGATAAAGATCTGCTTAAGTTTCTCTCTAGCTTTGATATTATTCTCCTACAGGAGACCTGGTTATTAGCCCCTCCATCTATCCCGCGTTTTTCTACTTACCATCTCCCGGCTGTTAAATCTAAATCAAGTGGGCGCCCCTCCCCAGGTCTTTGTTGCTTTTTTAAACCCTCCTCCCTATTTAACCTCATTTCCATCCCTTCCCCCTCATCCTATATTCAAATTTTCCTCCTTCAGTACGGCGAATTTAAAATTCTACTTCTTAACCTTTATTTCCCGCCTCCATCCTCTTCTCTGAATAGCACCTGGATGGAGGTAGAGAATCTTTTCAATCTTAATCTGGAAGCTAATCCATCTGCCCATATTTTGATCTTGGGGGACTTTAATACCCGGTTAGGACCCAATAATTCTGCTCTAACCAAACAAATAAATTTGGAGTTTGATGAGTCGTTTCCCCCCTGGCTCAATTGCCCAAGGACTTCCAGAGACAAGATTATCACTCCTCATGCTACCTTTTTAATCAATCTCTGCCTCAACCTTCATATTGCCATCCTCAATGGCACATGGGGTAAGGACATTCCTGGGGAATATACCCATCTTTCTATTAGGGGACCAAGCGTAATTGATTACGCCATTGCTTCTCCAGCCCTCCTCCCTTTTCTCTCTGATTTCTCTGTTGGAGCCCGTGCCGACAGTGATCACTTGCCTCTTCTTTTGTCCCTAACCTTTCCCTCTTCGCTTCCCTCCCCTCTAACCCCCCCTTCACAACTTTCCTCCCGTCTTAAATGGTCTCCTAAAACAGAAACTGACTTCTTTTCTTGGACTCTACTACCAGAGATTTCCAATCTTAACCGTACCATTGCTACAACTGACTCTATCTCTACAGCTATTACCTCCTACAACACTCTTCTTGACTCCTTAGTTATCTCTCTTAGCAGTCCAACTAACCTCCCTTCTCATAACCGAGCTACCTCTTGGTTTGATTCTCACTGTTGGCAGGCTAAGAAGCAAGTTAGGTCCCTCTTTCACTCCTTCCGCCTTAACCCTACCCCAGCCTCTTTACATCTCTACCTTATTGCCAGAAGATCCTGCTTATTATTCCTAGACTCAAAAAAACATCTTTCCGCCCAACGCAAGTGGTCTGACCTGCTTCAAGCAATTCTATCACATAATTACAAGTCCTTCTGGTCTCTGGTTTCTTCCTCCACTACTTCCTTTTCTCCCGATCCTTCCTCCTCTATCTCTTTGGAGGTATGGATAGCCCACTTCTCTACAATTTTTTTCTCCCCGAATTCTAACCCCTCTCCCGATTCCTCACTGCAGGCCCTCTCTGATTGGCCTCCCGTTACCTCTGATGAAATATTGGATTTAATCAGCTCATTGAAATCTGGTAAGGCTCCAGGCCCAGATCAAATCCTCACTGAGATTCTGACCAGTAACCCTCACTGGTGGTCTCACTACTTGGCCAATCTCTTCACTTTAGTTAACCACTCTGGTATCTTTCCCAACTCCTGGTTAATTTCCACCCTGATCCCAATATTTAAAAAAGGTGATCCCTCCCTACCCAGTAACTACCGTCCAATCAGTCTTTTATCCTATATTGGCAAACTCTATTCAAAACTTCTTCTTTCCAAACTTTCTGCTTGGGCCTCTTCCATCAATCTTCCGGGGAAAGAGCAAATAGGCTTTCGCTCTGGAGCCTCCACCCTTGATCACGCTCTTCTTTTGTCTCATCTAGCAGAAAAATACTCCATCCACCATAAATCTAGACTGTTCGCCGCTTTTGTAGATCTTCAAGGTGCCTTTGACTCCGTTAACAGATCTCTTTTATGGGACAAACTATCCCAATGGGGCATTGACCCTCGACTACTCTTTCTGCTTAGGCGCCTTCATTCTTCAAACTCATGCCAGATCCGTCTTCCAAACTCCAATATTCTATCTGATAGGTTTCAAGTCAACAGGGGTGTCCGTCAAGGGTGCATATTAGCCCCCTTAATGTTTAACTTGTTCTTAGCAGATCTTCCCCCTTTCTTATCTAAAGCTGCCAACTCTTCCCCTTCTCTTAATGGTGCCCCTCTTTCAGTCCTCCTTTACGCAGATGATGCAGTCCTGCTCTCCCTTTCCAAAGCCGGCCTGCGTCTCCTTTTAGCCAAATTTCAAGATTACTGTTCCGTTAATGATCTTTGTATAAATTCCTCCAAAACAAAAATAGTTGTTTTTTCTAAATCTAGTCCTTTGTCTTTTTGGTCAGTCGGTACACACTCCTACCAGCAAGTGCCAACATTTAAATACCTTGGGCTCACTTTTCACCACAAACTAAACTGGACTCCACATAAAAAACTGGTTATTTCCACATCAACTACCCAACTCAATGCAATTTCAAAATTTCATTATCTTTCGGGCAACCAATTTATCCCAGCAGCCATGCATATTTTTCAGTGTAAGCTCCTATCCCACCTTTTTTATGGGGTGCCCATCTGGATAGAGGCCGTAAACCATGACATTGATTCCATTGCTGCTGCTTTTTTCAGAAAGATCTTAGGTGTTCCCAATATGATCCGCCTCTCCACCATGGTACTCGAATTGGGAACCCACCTTCCGTCTACCCTTGCCTGGGTTACCACCTTCAAATACTGGCTCCGCATCCATCTCCACTCTAACTCTCTCCTTTTTGATCTTCTTAGTGATTCTTACACATCGAAATGGTTCCAACTGATCGATTCTAAACTTCTCTCTTTAGGACTGAATCTAGAATCCCTTTTCGATCTTGGATTACAACAGGCCCATTCCTTGATCAAACACAAACTTTGGCAGCTCGAGTATGAGACACTTTCAGCCGATTTGAACCCCACCTGTTCTCCCCTTTTTTTCAGTCTTCCTCCTTCCCTAGGACGTCCTTCCAACTACTTCTCTTTACTGACTAATCCTGACCAGAGAAGAGCATTTATGCAAGCTCGTCTGAATATCTTCCCATCGGCGGTCCATGTAGGCCGTTTCTCCAAGATTCCCCGTGCAAATAGGCTCTGTTTCTTCTGTCATACTTTACCAGATTCCCTGGATCATATTTTATTTCACTGCCCGGCTCATTCTTCTTTGAGAAAGCTCTGTCTTGAACCGTGGCTTTCTCTTTTTCCCAACTCCCTAGTTTTTTTCCTGAGCGATTCTTGTCCTTTGATTACATCTGCCGTTGCTGGCTATCTATTGGAAATTTCTGTTTTAACCCATAATCTATGATATTCCCCGTTGCTTTGAGAGTATTTTTCACCTTACTTTTCCCTTTGATTATTGTTTGTTTGTACCTATGTTTTCCTGTCGTCTGTTCATATGCCAATAAAGGTATCGAAATCGAAATCGAATCGATACAAAAACATGAAATGTGAAAAGAGTTTCAGCGGGAGAAGAAATCTGCGTTCACATCAAAGGACCCATACTGGGGAGAAACCACATAAATGCATGGAATGTGGAAAGAGCTTTAGTTGCAGTGGTAACCTTACATCACATCAAAGGACCCACACTGGGGAGAAACCACATAAGTGCATGGAATGTGGAAAGAGCTTTAGTCACAGTAGTGACCTTAAGGTACATCAAAGGACCCACACTGGGGAGAAACCACATAAATGCAAGGAATGTGGAAAGAGCTTTAGTCACAGTGGTGACCTTAAGGTACATCAAAGGACCCACACTGGGGAGAAACCACATAAATACATGGAATGTGGAAAGAGCTTTAGTCACAGTGGTAATCTTAGGTTACATCAAAGGACCCACACTGGGGAGAAACCACATAAATGCATCGAATGTGGAAAGAGCTTTAGTCGCAGTGGTGACCTTACGTCACATCAAAGGACCCACACTGGGGAGAAACCACATAAATGCATGGAATGTGGAAAGAGCTTTAGTCGCAGTGGTAATCTTAGGTTACATCAAAGGACCCACACTGGAGAGAAACCATATTAATGCATGGAATGTGGAAAGAGCTTTAGTCTCAGTGGTTACCTTACGTCACATCAAAGGACCCACACTGGGGAGAAACCACATATATGCATGGAATGTGGAAAGAGGTTTAGTCGCAGTGATGCCCTTATGTCACATCAAAGGTCTCACACTGGGGAGAAACCACATAAATGCATGGAATGTGGAAAGAGCTTTAGTGACAGGGGTCAGCTTAGGATACATCAAAGGACCCACACTGGGGAGAAACCACATAAATGCATGGAATGTGGAAAGAGCTTTTCTCAGAGTGGTCAGCATAGGGTACAACAAAGGACCCACAATGGGGAGAAAACATATAAATGCATGGAATGTGGAAAGAGCTTTAGTCGCAGTGGTGACCTTACGCCGCATCTAAGGACCCACACTGGGGAGAAACCACATAAATGCATGGAATGTGGAAAGAGCTTTAGTCAGAGTGGTAACCTTAGGGTACATCAAAGGACCCACACTGGGGAGAAACCACATAAATGCATGGAATGTGGAAAGAGCTTTAGTCTCAGTGGTCACCTTAGGGTACATCAAAGGTCTCACACTAGGGAGAAACCACATAAATGAATGGAATGAGCTTTAGTCGCGGTGATGCCCTTAGGTTACATCAAGGAACCTGCACTGGGGAGAAACCACATGAATGCATGGAATGTGGAAAGAGCTTTGTCATGTTTTACCATTTGTTTTAAAAAACGCCTTTGCTTCATTTCAGAGGATAGACAAGCTTTTGCATGGTCTTACATTTGCTAGTGTTTATCTTGATGATATTGCAGTTTTCATTTCTGATTTTGAATCTCACATGTCACACATTGAAAGTGTGTTGTCTAGAATCCAGCAAGCAGGATTGACAGTCAAAGCGACTAAATGTCAGTGGATGCAGGGAAAAGTCATGTACTTGGGTCATTTAATTGGACAAGGAGAAATCCAGCCTTTGCAAGCCATAAATGATTGGCCTATTCCTACAACTAAAAAACAAGTTCAATCCTTTTTGGGCCTATTTGGCTATTAAAGAAAATTCATTCCTGATTTCAGTTATTTGGCAACGCCTTTGACGGAGCTAACTAAGAAAAGACAGCCTGTCAAGGAAAAATGGACACCTGAGTGTCAAGGTGCTTTTGAAGCCTTAAAGGCAAAGTTTAGTGCTGCACCTATACTAAAATCACCTGACTTTGACATACCATTCATTCTACAAACAGATGCTTTAGATTTGAGTCTTGGAGCTGTACTGTTACAGAAAGGGGAAGATGGGATTCCTAATCCAATCTCATATTTCTCCAGAAAACTCTTAGAAAGAGAAAGAAATTACTCAGTTCCAGAAAAAGAGGCCTTATCTATTATCTGGTCTCTTAATCTTCTTAGGCCTTATCTGTGGGGATGTAAATTCACTCTGCAGACAGATCATAGAGCTTTGGTTTGGTTGCAGAAGATGAAATCTCACAATCAGAAATTGCTGAGATGGCATTTGGCATTACAAGATTTTGATTTTGAAGTTCAGCACATTCTTGGAAAGTTGAATGTTGTGGCAGATGGTCTTTCCAGAATGTATTGTGAAGATCAAGATGTGACAGACCGTTGAAACACTGTTAATGTTTCACTGTTTCACTACTGATATGTTCCTGAGCACATGTAGAGTGCGTACTGTATTGAGTATTACTAACATGACTGTTTTTCTATTTTTCAGATAGTAGAAGTGCTTAACCTAAAGAATGTATTTACATGTTGCTGTTAGAATGTTTTTCTACCTCAATGCTTTGCTAGATTAAATGCTATTTTGAATGTGTTAAAGTTCATCATTAGTATTTGCACTATGTAACCAGCTAATTACTGCTTATTATTGTAATTAGTAGCCAAAAATGGAAACTAGATTTCCTGTTTCAGATTTTTGGAACTCCCAGAGGTGGCATGTCATGGTTTAGGTTATTAAGACTAAAATGTGATTTACTAATGGGATTTGAAGTCATGGAATTTTGTAGAAGGAATCCATATTGGTCTGTGTTAGCATAACTGGATGCTTCGCGAAGCTGTTTCTCCTAGAGCTAACTGGAATTTTCCATGAAGCTGCCTTGGCCAGAGACAATAAGGAGCCAAGACACAACATCAGGACAAAGGACAACAACACCTGCACATCCCGTGGGAAATGAAGGTGGAGTGTGAAGAGACAGCCCTTTATGCTGATTGGTTAACATCACAGAACAGTGGAGAAGAAGGGTGGTCCCAACATGAAAGAAAAATGGCGAATGGAGACGGAGAGAGCTTGGATTTTTGGAATGATTTTAGTATTGATTTTAGGATGGAGTTTTGAGTTCCAAATGCTAGTTTTTGCTGTTATGCTAGGATGTAGTTCAGAGAAAGCATACAGAAAAGGGGACTATGCCTAGCTTACTTTCTAAGCTAGTTTTAGAGTTTTTTATTTTATTTTTGTAGCTGGAATTTGCTAAGATTCTAACTGCTGTTATTCATGGAAATCTACTGGAATCCTATGCTTTTGCAACAAACTGAATATCTCTAAATTCTTTATTTTTCTAATAAAACAATAATTCTTAAAATCCTAAATTTGGTCTCTTGAACAGCAAATCTGAAATACTAAGTGACAGGCCACAGAGATGCTACTTGAGTCCATTACCACCGTGAGTTTTGTTTGTCTTGACAGACTTTAAAACTCATGATTTCTAGCTTTGGTTGTTCTCAATTAATTGCTCATTAGAACAGACTTGGGAAAAGGGTAAGTGGTACTGCCTGGCTGGGTTGCCTGGACTCTGCTCAAATGTTTTAGGAGTACACTTACACCTGGAACCTCTCTGTTCAAGCATCAGGTGTTCTTTTAGAAGCCCCTGGGTGCTCGCAAACTTTATTCAGAGTGGTAAGCTTAGGTTACATCTGTCATGATGTACAGTAGGTTATTGAAGCTAGAATGTAATTTCTAAATGGGATTTGCAGTCATGGAATGATGTAGAAGGAATCCATTTTCGGTCTGTGTCATTTTTACTAGAAGCATCGAGATGCTGTTTTTCTTCACAGCCAGCTAGCAATGTTATCTTGCAGTTAGCTTGGCCAAGGCCAAAGAAAGAGCCAAAACGTAGGGAAAATGGAAACAGCACCTGCAGTCCCATGCGAAAGGAAGGCGGAGAGAGAGACGAGCAGTCCTTTGTCCTGATTGGTGAGCAGAGTGAAGAGAGAAGAAGGGGGGTTTCTTATGGGAGTTTCCAGTATTTTGCTAGGATGTAGTTCTTAGTAGGAGAATGGAAAGGAGGGCTCTGCCTTACCTATTCCTTATCTAGTGAGTATTTTTCTTAGATAGTGATTTTATTATTTTATTTTTGTAGCTGGAGTTTGCTAAGTTTCTAATTGCCTTAGTTATGGAAATGATTTTGAATGCTATGCTTTGCAATAAACTGAATTCAACTAAATCTTTATTTTTCTAATAAAACAATTATACTTAAGAACTTTTGTTTGGTGTCTTGAACAGACAACCTGTTACCATACTTAATTTGATTTTCTAACAGGCCACAAACTATGGTGCTTTGAGTCCAGTATTTTCTTGAGTTCTCGGAGTTCTGAATGACTCTAAGACTCATGATTATATTTTGGTTTCTCAATGATTTTAAATTGGGAATAGACTTGGTGTATGAGTGCCAGTGGGACACCCTGGGTGAGACAAGGACTCATCTCAATCCAAATAGGGGTACATTGGACTTATAACCTCTCTATTCCGGCTTTCAGATTCTCTTAGGAGGACTGTTGAAGCTTACAACATCCAAGAACCCGCATTGGGGCGAAACCACATAAATGCATGGAATGTGGAAAGAGCTTTGGTCAGAGCTCCTGATAAGTTAAGAAGGCATAAGGAGCTCATTCAATTTTGTGCTGGTTTCCACTGGAAAGAATAAACAGCAAAATGCTGAAGTAATGCAAAACAGAGAAAAAAGAGAATAAATGGAGTACATTTTGAAGTGCCTCTTGTGATGTCATCTTCACCCTTAAGTTGCGTGTTCCCGTGTCCTTGTCGGGCACACCTGCTGAACACTTTGGACATGATCTCTATGCTGAGTGTTCATGGCTGTAAAATTCAGGTTCTGTTTTCTTTGGCTTATTTTATATAACTTTACAGCATGAATGTGGGATATTTGCTTCTGTAGCCGGGATTCAAAAAAAAAAAGTTCCAGTATTGCTGCACAATGTTGTGCCTGTGTTGCCAGCAGGAGAAAAAGTTGCCAAGATTCCCATAGGAGAGGGCAGCCTGAATATTGACAGCAGGACTGGGAGCAGTGAAGATGGTCTACCCGGGACACCCTCTCTTCTGTTCACTGCCACCCACACTTGCTGAAAAACAGCCCTGACCTTTGCCTTGGGTTTGGGAGAGAAGCGGTGGACTGTCAAACTGTCAGCTTCTGGGATTTCCCCATGTGGGATGTCACTCTGTGAACGGTAGTGGTGCTGGAGGACTCCTGCTCCACCTCTTGGCCACTGGAGTGTACAGAACATATGAGTGTTTGCTCACGAGTCCACTCTCAGCCTGACCACCCTTAAGCAAAGGGGCAGCAACGAATGCTCTGCCTGACCTGCTTTTATACCAACTTCAGCCCCTACAATCCCAGGCGCCTGCCCGTGGCTACAGCAGCCTCAAACTTTCCCAGTGAATCAGCTTCAGGGTTTTGGCTGACCTACACGCAGTTTGTTTCTCTGGCTTTCCTATGTGAGTACGTTGAAGAATTAAATTTACTGAATTTCTCAGTGACCTGATCTATACGAACATTTTGACATAAAATTCCTGTACGTAACCTCCACCTCCTAGCTTCTTTATAATCACATGTACCCTTAAAATTCATATTTACCAATATGTGATCTGCTACTTTTATTAACCCTTCGTCTGTCTTACAAACTCTAAATCACAATTATTAGATGCAAATATATATAATCTATCCTAAAATAACATAGATGCTGATGAATAAAAAGTAAACTAATTTACATCTCCTTTCACTTCTCTCCAAAAATCCTGCATGTCAGTTCTATTTATCAGTTTATTTCATATGATAATATTATACCTTGTTTCATTCTTGGTAGGGTTTAATTTATCTTCCTCTTCATCCATTAACATTTATCTTTATTTATCAAGACTTTAAACCATTCCATTTTAGCATCCTATCTCCATTTGGTCCCATACTCTGATGACATACCCCAGCAAAGCAACACCCAATTTTCCTTTAAAAAAACCCTAATCCATAAACCCTCACTGCAACATTTAATAATATTTCCCCTCTCTTTTTGGCAGGATCCTACCTGGCCACGGTCAAGTGCAAAGTCCTGCACCTTGGAAAAAGAAACCACTTGCACACTTGGCTCAGAAAAACTATGAGCGAGAGGGATGTTGGAATTGTTGTAGATCTCAAGCTAAATATGAGCCAACAGTGGCTTTTTATTAATCCAGGTTCTCCAGCTCTTCCTTCCCTTTCTCTTTTCATGGGTTCACCATTTTCAATATATTTATGGATTTGCAATGCCTTTAAATAAAGTACTGTACAGTGGAAGAAATTTGCAAGTAAACCATGGAACTTTTCCAGTAAAACCTCAATTCTAATCAAACCCTCTCCTTGTATTTCTGAGTAAGCTGGCTGGATAGCTCTGTGGTTTAAATATCTGGTTGCAGAACCAGAGGTTCCTTGCTGTGTCTCCCACGGATAAGGTCAGCTTGTGTGGCCTTTGGAAAACTGCAAGGTCCCAGAACCAGGGAATGGGGAACGACTTTTGAGTATTCTCTACCTAGAAACCCCCGAAAAAAGGGTTGCCATCAGTCAGAATTGACTTGATGGCCCATGTTTAATAGTATTTTGGATAGTGGTTAATATTAATCAACTATATTTTCCCGTCACTGGCCCTTTGGGAAGTATCAATTCAGGCAAGGGGAGTCCAATGTTGTTTGCACAATACGGCAAATTTTTCAAATGTTGCCAGTCAAGCCTTCAGGAGACATATGCCTTTCAAAGGAGTCAAAGACAGAGCAAATTTTTGGTTTGACCTCCAGTTAGATTCTGCTCTCTGCTATATTCTCAAGACATCTCCTTTTTTCTCTATCAGGTAACACACGATGGCCAGAATTATACTTCTTCTGGCCCCGAAAACAGTCAAGGGTGAAGCTGGGAAGAAAAGCTTGGAAAAACCCATGAGCTAAAGGAGAAATGGCTTAAACGCCTGAAGTGTGGAGAAAGATTCAGACCAGTGCCACTAGTTCAGTTTAAAGAACTCACCCTGGGGAGAAATGATACAAAAACAGTCCCGATTTGTCACAGATTTTACCTTCATCCAAACAGCTGCGGTTGGACTCATATTTTTCACCCCGTCCTTCAACACCGACTACAACACCGTCGTCACGAAGAGCTCCTTCTACCAACATGGCCCAGAAGGACCATATCCTTTCATCTACTCTTCCTCCCAAACAATCCTGTACCAAGCAGCTGCCTAGTGAGAATTCTCTCCTGGACTGTGATGTTATAGAACTTGTGAAACATTACTCTACATTAACTGCAAGAACGGTTTCCCAGATTTTTTCTCAGCTTACTTTTCTTACAGATTTCTTAAAGGGCCCACGCCCTAGTTTTCCACAGTCTCCATCTTGCCTCCATAGAACATCGGACAAACCTAACTCTGACGTTTGCAAGGCAATTCCTCCTTGCCTCCTTCCTGATGGATGTCTTCCTCAAGCTCCTCCTAAATCCACAATGCACTTGGTCTATGTTCCTTATGCTGCTGTTATTACAGTCTGTCCCCCTAGCGGTTTCACAAGCTGTCCACGCTGGTCTAGAACCTTCCTGGCGAAGAGACATCTCGCCTTCCTTTTAAAAGTGAATACCCGGAACATCGATCTCTCCAGGATTGAGACTTTGTCAACATCCTATCACTCAACTAGACTACTGCTGACCTTTCATTCGAATTATGTTCCTGGGATGCTATTCTCGTCTGTGAACCTATTACGACATTGGGGTATTACCCCTCACCGCTTCTTCAAGAATACCATCACTGCCAAGCTTATTTCAACGAAAGCTTCTCTGCAATCTCCTTCCATTGGCGCCTCTCCCTCGCCCAAGAGGACAAACTCGTCTCGAACTCTCAGATCTATTCACCCTCCCTCGGATTCCTTGCTGCTTGCCTTTACTTCGCCGATCCCTCCATCTCCAACGAGTGATGAAGCACCCCATGCCTCTAGGCTGATGGACCACCTGACATCTCCCTTGATCCCCTCTTCCTCCATCCTGCAACACTCCTCTATTTCTCAGGAGAAGCCTCAAGACCTCATCTCAGATCTCCAGCCGGACACTGTGTCTGCCTCAATCCAACTGGAAGCTTGTGACTGCCTTCCTGCATGCTCCAATCCTCCTGCTGCTTCTCCTCCCCATATTCCCCTATCTCCCGCATGTATTGTCAACCGGGGTGCCTCAACCAGCTCTTTCGCATTGGTCGACGCTATGTCCCAGAAACCCCCTCCACTTAATTTTGATTTTACCAACCTTATTCCTGCACTAGATGCTCCAGCCTCACCCTCTGACCCTGCCCGTCCTCTAGTCCCTGACCCCATTCTGCCTTCTGTGAATTCCTCCCCTCTTCTAGACTCTAACACTGCCTCCTGCAGACTGACTGTTCCCCCCCTGGCCCCCCCATCTCCCCAACCCTCCCTCCAACTGATCTCTTGGAATATAGGTGGCTGGAGAAAAAAAGCCTCGGATAAAGATCTGCTTAAGTTTCTCTCTAGCTTTGATATTATTCTCCTACAGGAGACCTGGTTATTAGCCCCTCCATCTATCCCGCGTTTTTCTACTTACCATCTCCCGGCTGTTAAATCTAAATCAAGTGGGCGCCCCTCCCCAGGTCTTTGTTGCTTTTTTAAACCCTCCTCCCTATTTAACCTCATTTCCATCCCTTCCCCCTCATCCTATATTCAAATTTTCCTCCTTCAGTACGGCGAATTTAAAATTCTACTTCTTAACCTTTATTTCCCGCCTCCATCCTCTTCTCTGAATAGCACCTGGATGGAGGTAGAGAATCTTTTCAATCTTAATCTGGAAGCTAATCCATCTGCCCATATTTTGATCTTGGGGGACTTTAATACCCGGTTAGGACCCAATAATTCTGCTCTAACCAAACAAATAAATTTGGAGTTTGATGAGTCGTTTCCCCCCTGGCTCAATTGCCCAAGGACTTCCAGAGACAAGATTATCACTCCTCATGCTACCTTTTTAATCAATCTCTGCCTCAACCTTCATATTGCCATCCTCAATGGCACATGGGGTAAGGACATTCCTGGGGAATATACCCATCTTTCTATTAGGGGACCAAGCGTAATTGATTACGCCATTGCTTCTCCAGCCCTCCTCCCTTTTCTCTCTGATTTCTCTGTTGGAGCCCGTGCCGACAGTGATCACTTGCCTCTTCTTTTGTCCCTAACCTTTCCCTCTTCGCTTCCCTCCCCTCTAACCCCCCCTTCACAACTTTCCTCCCGTCTTCAATGGTCTCCTAAAACAGAAACTGACTTCTTTTCTTGGACTCTACTACCAGAGATTTCCAATCTTAACCGTACCATTGCTACAACTGACTCTATCTCTACAGCTATTACCTCCTACAACACTCTTCTTGACTCCTTAGTTATCTCTCTTAGCAGTCCAACTAACCTCCCTTCTCATAACCGAGCTACCTCTTGGTTTGATTCTCACTGTTGGCAGGCTAAGAAGCAAGTTAGGTCCCTCTTTCACTCCTTCCGCCTTAACCCTACCCCAGCCTCTTTACATCTCTACCTTATTGCCAGAAGATCCTGCTTATTATTCCTAGACTCAAAAAAACATCTTTCCGCCCAACGCAAGTGGTCTGACCTGCTTCAAGCAATTCTATCACATAATTACAAGTCCTTCTGGTCTCTGGTTTCTTCCTCCACTACTTCCTTTTCTCCCGATCCTTCCTCCTCTATCTCTTTGGAGGTATGGATAGCCCACTTCTCTACAATTTTTTTCTCCCCGAATTCTAACCCCTCTCCCGATTCCTCACTGCAGGCCCTCTCTGATTGGCCTCCCGTTACCTCTGATGAAATATTGGATTTAATCAGCTCATTGAAATCTGGTAAGGCTCCAGGCCCAGATCAAATCCTCACTGAGATTCTGACCAGTAACCCTCACTGGTGGTCTCACTACTTGGCCAATCTCTTCACTTTAGTTAACCACTCTGGTATCTTTCCCAACTCCTGGTTAATTTCCACCCTGATCCCAATATTTAAAAAAGGTGATCCCTCCCTACCCAGTAACTACCGTCCAATCAGTCTTTTATCCTATATTGGCAAACTCTATTCAAAACTTCTTCTTTCCAAACTTTCTGCTTGGGCCTCTTCCATCAATCTTCCGGGGAAAGAGCAAATAGGCTTTCGCTCTGGAGCCTCCACCCTTGATCACGCTCTTCTTTTGTCTCATCTAGCAGAAAAATACTCCATCCACCATAAATCTAGACTGTTCGCCGCTTTTGTAGATCTTCAAGGTGCCTTTGACTCCGTTAACAGATCTCTTTTATGGGACAAACTATCCCAATGGGGCATTGACCCTCGACTACTCTTTCTGCTTAGGCGCCTTCATTCTTCAAACTCATGCCAGATCCGTCTTCCAAACTCCAATATTCTATCTGATAGGTTTCAAGTCAACAGGGGTGTCCGTCAAGGGTGCATATTAGCCCCCTTAATGTTTAACTTGTTCTTAGCAGATCTTCCCCCTTTCTTATCTAAAGCTGCCAACTCTTCCCCTTCTCTTAATGGTGCCCCTCTTTCAGTCCTCCTTTACGCAGATGATGCAGTCCTGCTCTCCCTTTCCAAAGCCGGCCTGCGTCTCCTTTTAGCCAAATTTCAAGATTACTGTTCCGTTAATGATCTTTGTATAAATTCCTCCAAAACAAAAATAGTTGTTTTTTCTAAATCTAGTCCTTTGTCCTTTTGGTCAGTCGGTACACACTCCTACCAGCAAGTGCCAACATTTAAATACCTTGGGCTCACTTTTCACCACAAACTAAACTGGACTCCACATAAAAAACTGGTTATTTCCACATCAACTACCCAACTCAATGCAATTTCAAAATTTCATTATCTTTCGGGCAACCAATTTATCCCAGCAGCCATGCATATTTTTCAGTGTAAGCTCCTATCCCACCTTTTTTATGGGGTGCCCATCTGGATAGAGGCCGTAAACCATGACATTGATTCCATTGCTGCTGCTTTTTTCAGAAAGATCTTAGGTGTTCCCAATATGATCCGCCTCTCCACCATGGTACTCGAATTGGGAACCCACCTTCCGTCTACCCTTGCCTGGGTTACCACCTTCAAATACTGGCTCCGCATCCATCTCCACTCTAACTCTCTCCTTTTTGATCTTCTTAGTGATTCTTACACATCGAAATGGTTCCAACTGATCGATTCTAAACTTCTCTCTTTAGGACTGAATCTAGAATCCCTTTTCGATCTTGGATTACAACAGGCCCATTCCTTGATCAAACACAAACTTTGGCAGCTCGAGTATGAGACACTTTCAGCCGATTTGAACCCCACCTGTTCTCCCCTTTTTTTCAGTCTTCCTCCTTCCCTAGGACGTCCTTCCAACTACTTCTCTTTACTGACTAATCCTGACCAGAGAAGAGCATTTATGCAAGCTCGTCTGAATATCTTCCCATCGGCGGTCCATGTAGGCCGTTTCTCCAAGATTCCCCGTGCAAATAGGCTCTGTTTCTTCTGTCATACTTTACCAGATTCCCTGGATCATATTTTATTTCACTGCCCGGCTCATTCTTCTTTGAGAAAGCTCTGTCTTGAACCGTGGCTTTCTCTTTTTCCCAACTCCCTAGTTTTTTTCCTGAGCGATTCTTGTCCTTTGATTACATCTGCCGTTGCTGGCTATCTATTGGAAATTTCTGTTTTAACCCATAATCTATGATATTCCCCGTTGCTTTGAGAGTATTTTTCACCTTACTTTTCCCTTTGATTATTGTTTGTTTGTACCTATGTTTTCCTGTCGTCTGTTCATATGCCAATAAAGGTATCGAAATCGAAATCGAATCGATACAAAAACATGAAATGTGAAAAGAGTTTCAGCGGGAGAAGAAATCTGCGTTCACATCAAAGGACCCATACTGGGGAGAAACCACATAAATGCATGGAATGTGGAAAGAGCTTTAGTTGCAGTGGTAACCTTACATCACATCAAAGGACCCACACTGGGGAGAAACCACATAAGTGCATGGAATGTGGAAAGAGCTTTAGTCACAGTGGTAATCTTAGGTTACATCAAAGGACCCACACTGGGGAGAAACCACATAAATGCATCGAATGTGGAAAGAGCTTTAGTCGCAGTGGTGACCTTACGTCACATCAAAGGACCCACACGGGGGAGAAACCACATAAATGCACGGAATGTGGAAAGACCTTTACTCACAGTGGTCATCTTAGGATACATGAAAGAACCCACACTGGGGAGAAACCACAAAAATGCATGGAATGTGGAAAGAGCTTTTGTCGCAGTGGTGACCTTACGACACATCTAAGGAAGCACACTGGGGAGAAACCACATAAATGCATGGAATGTGGAAAGAGCTTTAGTCGCAGTGGTAATCTTAGGTTACATCAAAGGACCCACACTGGACAGAAACCATATAAATGCATGGAATGTGGAAAGAGTTTTAGTCTCAGTGGTTACCTTACGTCACATCAAAGGACCCACACTGGGGAGAAACCACATATATGCATGGAATGTGGAAAGAGCTTTAGTAGCAGTGATGCCCTTACGTCACATCAAAGGTCTCACACTGGGGAGAAACCACATAAATGCATGGAATGTGGAAAGAGCTTTAGTGACAGGGGTCAGCTTAGGATACATCAAAGGACCCACACTGGGGAGAAACCACATAAATGCATGGAATGTGGAAAGAGCTTTTGTCAGAGTGGTCAGCTTAGGGTACATCAAAGGACCCACAATGGGGAGAAACCATATAAATGCATGGAATGTGGAAAGAGCTTTAGTTTCAGTAGTTACCTTACGTCACATCAAAGGACCCACACGGGGGAGAAACCACATAAATGCACGGAATGTGGAAAGACCTTTACTCACAGTGGTCACCTTAAGATACATGAAAGGACCCACACTGGGGAGTAACCACATACATGCATGGAATGTGGAAAGAGCTTTAGTCTCAGTGGTCACCTTAGGGTACATCAAAGGTCTCACACTCGGGAGAAACCACGTAAATGAATGGAATGAGCTTTAGTAGCAGTGATGCCCTTAGGTTACATCAAGGAACCTGCACTGGGGAGAACCCCCATGTATGCATGGAATGTGGAAAGAGCTTTGTCATGTTTTACCATTTGTTTTAAAAAATGTCGGTGCTTCATTTCAGAGGATAGACAAGCTTTTGCATGGTCTTACATTTGCTAGTGTTTATCTTGATGATATTGCAGTTTTCAGTTCTGATTTTGAATCTCACATGTCACACATTGAAAGTGTGTTGTCTAGAATCCAGCAAGCAGGATTGACAGTCAAAGCGACTAAATGTCAGTGGATGCAGGGAAAAGTCATGTACTTGGGTCATTTAATTGGACAAGGAGAAATCCAGCCTTTGCAAGCCATAAATGATTGGCCTATTCCTACAACTAAAAAGCAAGTTCAATCCTTTTTGGGCCTATTTGGCTATTAAAGAAAATTCATTCCTGATTTCAGTTATTTGGCAACGCCTTTGACGGAGCTAACTAAGAAAAGACAGCCTGTCAAGGAAAAATGGACACCTGAGTGTCAAGGTGCTTTTGAAGCCTTAAAGGCAAAGTTTAGTGCTGCACCTATACTAAAATCACCTGACTTTGACATACCATTCATTCTACAAACAGATGCTTTAGATTTGAGTCTTGGAGCTGTACTGTTACAGAAAGGGGAAGATGGGATTCCTAATCCAATCTCATATTTCTCCAGAAAACTCTTAGAAAGAGAAAGAAATTACTCAGTTCCAGAAAAAGAGGCCTTATCTATTATCTGGTCTCTTAATCTTCTTAGGCCTTATCTGTGGGGATGTAAATTCACTCTGCAGACAGATCATAGAGCTTTGGTTTGGTTGCAGAAGATGAAATCTCACAATCAGAAATTGCTGAGATGGCATTTGGCATTACAAGATTTTGATTTTGAAGTTCAGCACATTCTTGGAAAGTTGAATGTTGTGGCAGATGGTCTTTCCAGAATGTATTGTGAAGATCAAGATGTGACAGACCGTTGAAACACTGTTAATGTTACACTGTTTCACTACTGATATGTTCCTGAGCACATGTAGAGTGCGTACTGTATTGCGTATTACTAACATGACTGTTTTTCTATTTTTCAGATAGTAGAAGTGCTTAACCTAAAGAATGTATTTACATGTCGCTGTTAGAATGTTTTTCTACCTCAATGCTTTGCTAGATTAAATGCTATTTTGAATGTGTTAAAGTTAATCATTAGTATTTGCACTATGTAACCAGCTAATTACAGCTTATTATTGTAATTAGTAGCCAAAAATGGAAACTAGATTTCCTGTTTCAGATTTTTGGAACTCCCAGAGGTGGCATGTCATGGTTTAGGTTATTAAGACTAAAATGTGATTTACTAATGGGATTTGAAGTCATGGAATTTTGTAGAAGGAATCCATATTGGTCTGTGTTAGCATAACTGGATGCTTCGAGAAGCTGTTTCTCCTAGAGCTAACTGGAATTTTCCATGAAGCTGCCTTGGCCAGAGACAATAAGGAGCCAAGACACATCATCAGGACAAAGGACAACAACACTTTGTAGTTCAGAGAAAGCATACAGAAAAGGGGACTATGCCTAGCTTACTTTCTAAGCTAGTTTTAGAGTTTTTTATTTTATTTTTGTAGCTGGAATTTGCTAAGATTCTAACTGCTGTTATTCATGGAAATCTACTGGAATCCTATGCTTTTGCAACAAACTGAATATCTCTAAATTCTTATTTTTCTAATAAAACAATAATTCTTAAAATCCTAAATTTGGTCTCTTGAACAGCAAATCTGAAATACTAAGTGACAGGCCACAGAGATGCTACTTGAGTCCATTACTACCGTGAGTTTTGTTTGTCTTGACAGACTTTAAAACTCATGATTTCTAGCTTTGGTTGTTCTCAATTAATTGCTCATTAGAACAGACTTGGGAAAAGGGTAAGTGGTACTGCCTGGCTGGGTTGCCTGGACTCTGCTCAAATGTTTTAGGAGTACACTTACACCTGGAACCTCTCTGTTCAAGCATCAGGTGTTCTTTTAGAAGCCCCTGGGTGCTCACAAACTTTATTCAGAGTGGTAAGCTTAGGTTACATCTGTCATGATGTACAGTAGGTTATTGAAGCTAGAATGTAATTTCTAAATGGGATTTGCAGTCATGGAATGATGTAGAAGGAATCCATTTTCGGTCTGTGTCATTTTTACTAGAAGCATCGAGATGCTGTTTTTCTTCACAGTTAGCTTGGCCAAGGCCAAAGAAAGAGCCAAAACGTAGGGAAAATGGAAACAGCACCTGCAGTCCCATGCGAAAGGAAGGCGGAGAGAGAGAGAGACGAGCAGTCCTTTGTCCTGATTGGTGAGCAGAGTGAAGAGAGAAGAAGGGGGGTTTCTTATGGGAGTTTCCAGTATTTTGCTAGGATATAGTTCTTAGTAGGAGAATGGAAAGGAGGGCTCTGCCTTACCTATTCCTTATCTAGTGAGTATTTTTCTTAGATAGTGATTTTATTATTTTATTTTTGTAGCTGGAGTTTGCTAAGTTTCTAATTGCCTTAGTTATGGAAATGATTTTGAATGCTATGCTTTGCAATAAACTGAATTCAACTAAATCTTTATTTTTCTAATAAAACAATTATACTTAAGAACTTTTGTTTGGTGTCTTGAACAGACAACCTGTTACCATACTTAATTTGATTTTCTAACAGGCCACAAACTATGGTGCTTTGAGTCCAGTATTTTCTTGAGTTCTCGGAGTTCTGAATGACTCTAAGACTCATGATTATATTTTGGTTTCTCAATGATTTTAAATTGGGAATAGACTTGGTGTATGAGTGCCAGTGGGACACCCTGGGTGAGACAAGGACTCATCTCAATCCAAATAGGGGTACATTGGACTTATAACCTCTCTATTCCGGCTTTCAGATTCTCTTAGGAGGACTGTTGAAGCTTACAACATCCAAGAACCCGCATTGGGGCGAAACCACATAAATGCATGGAATGTGGAAAGAGCTTTGGTCAGAGCTCCTGATAAGTTAAGAAGGCATAAGGAGCTCATTCAATTTTGTGCTGGTTTCCACTGGAAAGAATAAACAGCAAAATGCTGAAGTAATGCAAAACAGAGAAAAAAGAGAATAAATGGAGTACATTTTGAAGTGCCTCTTGTGATGTCATCTTCACCCTTAAGTTGCGTGTTCCCGTGTCCTTGTCGGGCACACCTGCTGAACACTTTGGACATGATCTCTATGCTGAGTGTTCATGGCTGTAAAATTCAGGTTCTGTTTTCTTTGGCTTATTTTATATAACTTTACAGCATGAATGTGGGATATTTGCTTCTGTAGCCGGGATTCAAAAAAAAAAGTTCCAGTATTGCTGCACAATGTTGTGCCTGTGTTGCCAGCAGGAGAAAAAGTTGCCAAGCTTCCCATAGGAGAGGGCAGCTTGAATATTGACAGCAGGACTGGGAGCAGTGAAGATGGTCTGCAAAGGACACCCTCTCTTCTGTTCACTGCCACCCACACTTGCTGAAAGACAGCCCTGACCTTTGCCTTGGGTTTGAGAGAGTAGCGGTGGACTGTCGGACTGTCAGCTTCTGGGATTTCCCCTTGTGGGATGTCACTCTGTGAACGGTAGTGGTGCTGGAGGACTCCTGCTCCACCTCTTGGCCACTGGAGTGTACAGAACATATGAGTGTTTGCTCACGAGTCCACTCTCAGCCTGACCACCCTTAAGCAAAGGGGCAGCAACGAATGCTCTGCCTGACCTGCTTTTATACCATCTTCAGCCCCTACAATCCCAGGCGCCTGCCCGTGGCTACAGCAGCCTCAAACTTCCCCAGTGAATCAGCTTCAGGGGTTTGGCTGACCTACATGCAGTTTGTTTCTCTGGCTTTCCTATGTGAGTACGTTGAAGAATTAAATTTACTGAATTTGTCAGTGACCTGATCTATACGAACATTTTGACATAAAATTCCTGTACGTAACCTCCACCTCCTAGCTTCTTTATAATCACATGTACCCTTAAAATTCATATTTACCAATATGTGATCTGCTACTTTTATTAACCCTTCGTCTGTCTTACAAACTCTAAATCTCAATCACTAGATGCAAATATATATAATCTATCCTAAAATAACATAAATGCTGATGAATAAAAAGTAATCTTATTTACATCTCCTTTCACTTCTCTCCAAAAATCCTCCATGTCAGTTCTATGTATCAGTTTATTTCATATGATAATATTATACCTTGTTTCATTCTTGGTAGGGTTTAATTTATCTTCCTCTTCATCCATTAACATTTATCTTTATTTATCTAGACTTTAAACCATTCCATTTTAGCATCCTATCTCCATTTGGTCCCATACTCTGACGACATACCCCAGCAAAGCAACACCCAATTTTCCTTTAAAAAAACCCTAATCCATAAACCCTCACCGCAACATTTAATAATATTTCCCCTCTCTTTTTGGCAAGATCCTACCTGGCCACGGTCAAGTGCAAAGTCCTGCACCTTGGAAAAAGAAACCATTTGCACACTTACAAGATGGGGGATACTTGGCTCAGAAAAACTACGAGCGAGAGGGATGTTGGAATTGTTGTAGATCTCAAGCTAAATATGAGCCAACAGTGGCTTTTTCTTAATCCAGGTTCTCCAGCTCTTCCTTCCCTTTCTCTTTTCATGGGTTCACCATTTTCAATATATTTATGGATTTGCAATGCCTTTAAATAAAGTACTGTACAGTGGAAGAAATTTGCAAGTAAACCATGGAACTTTTCCAGTAAAACCTCAATTCTAATGAAACCCTCTCCTTGTATTTCTGAGTAAGCTGGCTGGATAGCTCTGTGGTTTAAATATCTGGTTGCAGAACCAGAGGTTCCTTGCTGTGTCTCGCACGGATAAGGTCAGCTTGTGTGGCCTTTGGAAAACTGCAAGGTCCCAGAACCAGGAAATGGGGAACGACTTTTGAGTATTCTCTACCTAGAAACCCCCGAAAAAAGGGTTGCCATCAGTCAGAATTGACTTGATGGCCCATGTTTAATAGTATTTTGGATAGTGGTTAATATTAATCAACTATATTTTCCCGTCACTGGCCCTTTGGGAAGTATCAATTCAGGCAAGGGGAGTCCAATGTTGTTTGCACAATACGGCAAATTTTTCAAATGTTGCCAGACAAGCTTTCAGGAGACATATGCCTTTCAAAGGAGTCAAAGACAGAGCAAATTTTTGGTTTGACCTCCAGTTAGATTCTGCTCTCTGCTATATTCTCAAGACATCTCCTTTTTTCTCTATCAGGTAACACACGATGGCCAGAATTATACTTCTTCTGGCCCCGAAAACAGTCAAGGGTGAAGCTGGGAAGAAAAGCTTGGAAAAACCCATGAGCTAAAGGAGAAATGGCTTAAACGCCTGAAGTGTGGAGAAAGATTCAGACCAGTGCCACTAGTTCAGTTTAAAGAACTCACCCTGGGGAGAAATGATACAAAAACAGTCCCGATTTGTCACAGATTTTACCTTCATCCAAACAGCTGCGGTTGGACTCATATTTTTCACCCCGTCCTTCAACACCGACTACAACACCTGTTACATACAGCACTGATGTTACCTGTCTGTCATGGGTTTGGAGGGAATGTTCCATCCTATGGGGAGTGGAAGGCGGGACATCAGGGGGAGGAGCTGTACTGTATATATATGTGGAGCTTGTGTGGAGAAGTTGAGAAGCTTGGAAGAAGAAGCTGGAGTGGGAGTCTGTGTGTCAGACAGGGTACAACTGTGTGTCAGTCAGTACCTACCTGATAGGTTCAGGTCTCTTTATAGGTAGCCAGAACTGATAGGTTCAGGGTCTGTGCTTTATTTTACAGTGTTCTGTGTGAACCAAACTGTTGTGTGTATGATTGAGACTAAGCCACGTTACTGTATCTTATTTACTTGATCTTTTTATTTACCCTGTTTGTCATTTAAATAAACCTTGTTCTTTTATTTGTTAAAAATCCATTCCTGGTCTGTGTGACTCCTTATAGGGAATGGTTGGTGGCAGCTTAGTGAAAGTGTGGCATCCCCCAGTAGGTCTGGTGTTTGTCACATTGATTGGTGTCCAGAGTGTGGGATACGACTGGTACAGTTGTCCAGTGGTCCAGCAAAGCCGTGGCAAGTGTGCCCAGAGCAAGGGGGTTCTAGTCAGGGACAATCTGAGAGCGCGTAGGTAATCTTCTATTCTTACCTCACGGGGAGGTACGCTAGTGGAAGAACGTGTAACCTCAGATTGGGGACTAGATTAGGGAGCTCTGAGGCAACCTGTTTTGGCAGGAAAAGGCTGAGGCAAAGCTGTGTGAAGTAACAGTGATCTAGCCTGTCTGCTGAGAGGCCTAGCAGAGGGGGTGCATTCTGCGTGGCAACAGTTGCAAGTTAGTGCTGAAGGAACAGCAGCAATCTATAGAAGGCTGTTCTGAGGCAAAAGGAAAAAAGTCGTCGCTTTATTTTGAGGCTTGACTTTTGAAAGCAGCCTGTTCTGGGGGGGATTATGCCCTTGACTCGAAGCCAAATGGCAGAAATGGGTGAAGTGAAAGACCCACAGGTAGACCGAGGATCTGAGGAAGAATTTGGCTCAGTGCAGGATGAGAGCACGGGAGAACAGAACCCAGAACTCAGAAAAATGGTCCTAACCCAACAGCATGAACTGAGGGTGAGGGAAATGGAGGAAAGGGAAAGAGAGAGGCAAAGACAATTTGAATTGGAGAGAGAGAGAATGGCGTTTGAGCTGAGGAAGCTGGAGATAATGAGTAGAAATAATAATAATAATAATAATAATGAGGGGAACCCAGGGAAAGGGGGAAGGCAGTCTGTCTAAAACTGACCTGAAGAAATTCCCTGTGTACCACAAGGGAGATTGCCCTGAGGTGTTCTTTTCCCTAGTGGAAAGAGCGTTTGTGGACTTCTCAGTAAGGGAAACTGAGAAGATGACCATTATGCGATCTTTAATCAGTGGCAGCCTGGCAGAAGTCTATGCAGAGATGCCAGAGGAACTGCTCAAAGACTTCGCTGAGTTTAAAAAACTGGTGTTTGCCAGACATGGGATAAATTCGGAACAGCTGAAGCAAAGATTCAGGTCACTCACAAAGAAACCAGAGCAGACTTTTACCCAAGTGGGGGCCCAACTGGTGAGGTTGCTAGAGAAATGGCTGTCTCAGGAGGGGACAGAGACCTTCCAGCAGCTCAAAGACCTGATAGCGCTGGAACAATTTTATTCAGTCCTGCATGGGGAACTAAAGTTCCAGGTGAGGGAGAGGAAACCGAAATCGGTGACAGAAGCGGCAGAGATCGCAGATTTTATTTACCAAATAAGGAAGCCCTTAGGTGCTGAGGGGAAATCTGTAGGTAAACCCAAAGAAACCTACAGCAAGTACTCTCAAGGACCAGGGAAAAACCAGCAAGGGGGAGGGGCCCATGTTGAAGGGAAGCCCTCAGACATGAAACCACCAAGACCTCAGATTTTGGAGGGAAAACCAAAACCAGATGAGAAAGACTCCAAGTACAGCAGAAAATGTTATTTCTGTCAAGGAAAGGGCCATCTAATCTCAGAGTGTGAGAAATTAAAGCAGCTAAAAGGAAATGTGCCTCATGATTTGAGTGGAACCAAGCCAAAAGCTGTGTTCTGTGTCCAGACAGAGCAAAGCTCCTTGCAACTGAGGGAGCCTGTTGCCATGGCTACTCAATCTGGAACAGTTACATCTGCTGATCAGGCTGAGGAAAATGGTCCTCTTGTGGAGGTCAAGCGCTGCTTACTAGTGAGAACAGATTCGCAGTTGTTTGAAACCGCAGGGGTGGACGTAGGAATACTTGACCATCAGTATAGGGGGCTAAGGGATACTTGTTCCCAGGTGACCCTGTGCCATCCAGATATTATTCCTAGGGAGTATATAATCCCAAATGAGAGACTAAAGGTGACAGGGATTGAGGGACAGGTGATCTCACTGCCAGTAGCTGAGGTACCTGTGACCTTTCAAGGCTGGAGGGGAGTTTGGCGGCTAGCGATTTCATCGACTCTGCCAGCAGCCGTGCTCATGGGAAATGACCTGGCTGAACATGTGAAACGGGTGCTAGTGATTACACGCTCACAAGCTACCATGGGGACAGTTCAGGGGGGTACTGAAGAGCCCGAGACGGAAGCAGGTGGGGGGAGTTCAGAAGCTGTGGTGGAAACCTTAACCACAGACAGCAGATTTGGCCAAGAGCAAAAGGCAGACGCCACTCTCCAAAAGTGTTTTGAACAGGTGACAGACACCCAGCTAACACCTGAAACCCCAGTGAGATTTCGTGAGGAAAAGGGAATTTTATATAGAGAGACCCTGATGAATATCTCAAAAGGGGGAGATGGGATCAGAAGTCAGCTAGTGGTACCTGAAAAGTATCGCCCCATGATCGTACAAAGGGGGCACTCTGACATGTTTGCTGCGCACTTAGGGGTGAACAAAACACAGCAGAGAATCACACAGAATTTTTACTGGCCTGAAATAGGGAAGCAGATCAAGGAGTTCTGTAAACAATGTGATGTGTGTCAGAGGCAGGGGAATAACCGTGACAGGACCAAAGCAAAGTTGTGCCCTTTGCCTGTGATTGACACTCCGTTCAAATGTATAGGAGTGGATATTGTGGGACCTTTGCCCAAGGCCACAAAGAGGGGGAACAGGTTCATTCTCACCATTGTGGACCATGCCACAAGGTACCCTGAAGCCATACCCTTAACTAACATTGAAACTAACACAGTGGCAGATGCCTTGGTGGGGTATATGTCCAGGATGGGATTTGCCTCAGAAATAATCACAGATTTGGGCACATCGTTTACATCGAAGCTCATGAAACTGTTATGGCAAATCTGTGGAATTAAACACAAGGAAACCACTGCCTATCACCCTGAAAGTAATGGGTTAACGGAGAAGTTCAATGGGACTTTAATGCGCATGATTAGGGCTTACTTGGCAGAGAATCCAAACAATTGGGACCAGAAGCTGCAATCCCTTTTGTTTGCTTATCGATCAGTGCCACAAGCCAGTACCGGTTAGTCCGTTTGAACTTTTGTTTGGGAGAAGGGTGAAAGGGCCACTTGATTTAATCAAACAAAATTGGGAACAGATCACCCAGGATGACCCACAAGACGTTGTGACATATATAGACACCTTAATAAATGACCTAAAGAGAAACCTGGAGCTAGCAGCAGAGAACCTGCAAGCTCAAAAGGTCAGACAGAAAACCTGGTATGACCAGAAAGCCAGGGGGAGGCACTTTAACCCAGGGGAGGAAGTGCTTTGGCCTAAACCCTGCAAAGAGAGCAAGTGTCAGCTGGGTAGCCCAGAAATAAAATACTTGGGTCACATAGTAGGGGGAGGAGTGATCAAACCCCTAGAGGCCAAGATAGAAGCAGTTCGTGATTGGCCCAGACCCAACACCAAGAAAAAAGTCAAATCATTTCTTGGGTTGGTGGGCTACTACAGAAAGTTCATCCCAAGGTTTAGCGAGATAGCGACTCCGCTGACCGATCTGACGCGGAAGAAGACTGATGACCGCATCCCGTGGACCAGCGACTGTGAGGAGGCGTTCCAGAGGTTGAAGGAGGTGCTCATCAATTATCCAGTGCTGCGTGCTCCAGACTTCGACCGGGAGTTCGTCATCTACACCGATGCGTCTAACAGCGGGGTAGGAGCAGTTCTTTGCCAGGAGGATGAAAATGGTGACCAGCATCCAGTGTCCTACCTGAGTAGGAAACTCCAGAAAGGTGAGAGACATTTGGCAACCGTAGAAAAGGAGTGCCTGGCCATAGTCTACGCGATCCAGAAGGCCAAACCTTACATCTGGGGAAGACATTTTATTCTGTGCACTGACCACTCACCACTGCAGTGGTTAAAGACAATGAAAACCCACAATAGTAAACTTATGAGGTGGGCTTTAAACCTGCAAGACTATGTCTTTGAAGTGAAGGTGGTCAGAGGGTCAGTGAACTGTGTTGCTGACGCCTTGTCAAGAAGACCCGAAGAATGAAGACGGCGAAAGAAACCATGGACTATGTGTATTTTGGTGACCAAAAGTTGAATGTACTTGTATATTAAACATGCTTGGTTTGTATCAATAAAGGTGACTTAATGTATTGTAAATGTTATTGTTTAAATGCCTAATTGATATGTTTAACTTAGAGTGTAAGTACAAGTAAGTATGGGATTGTATGTTATTGTATAACTGTTTTTGTGTGTTTTGGATCCAGGTTGTTTTTTGGAGAAAAGCACCTTAGCTTTCCCCCTACAAAACAACTTATAAAGAGGGGAGGTGTTACATACAGCACTGATGTTACCTGTCTGTCATGGGTTTGGAGGGAAAGTTCCATCCTATGGGGAGTGGAAGGCGGGACATCAGGGGGAGGAGCTGTACTGTATATATATGTGGAGCTTGTGTGGAGAAGTTGAGAAGCTTGGAAGAAGAAGCTGGAGTGGGAGTCTGTGTGTCAGACAGGGTACAACTGTGTGTCAGTCAGTACCTACCTGATAGGTTCAGGTCTCTTTATAGGTAGCCAGAACTGATAGGTTCAGGGTCTGTGCTTTATTTTACAGTGTTCTGTGTGAACCAAACTGTTGTGTGTATGATTGAGACTAAGCCACGTTACTGTATCTTATTTACTTGATCTTTTTATTTACCCTGTTTGTCATTTAAATAAACCTTGTTCTTTTATTTGTTAAAAATCCATTCCTGGTCTGTGTGACTCCTTATAGGGAATGGTTGGTGGCAGCTTAGTTATAGTGTGGCACATCCCAGTAGGTCTGGGGTTGTCACAACACCGTCGTCACGAAGAGCTCCTTCTACCAACATGGCCCAGAAGGACCATATCCTTTCATCTACTCTTCCTCCCAAACAATCCTGTACCAAGCAGCTGCCTAGTGAGAATTCTCTCCTGGACTGTGATGTTATAGAACTTGTGAAACATTACTCTACATTAACTGCAAGAACGGTTTCCCAGATTTTTTCTCAGCTTACTTTTCTTACAGATTTCTTAAAGGGCCCACGCCCTAGTTTTCCACAGTCTCCATCTTGCCTCCATAGAACATCGGACAAACCTAACTCTGACGTTTGCAAGGCAATTCCTCCTTGCCTCCTTCCTGATGGATGTCTTCCTCAAGCTCCTCCTAAATCCACAATGCACTTGGTCTATGTTCCTTACGCTGCTGTTATTACAGTCTGTCCCCCTAGCGGTTTCACAAGCTGTCCACGCTGGTCTAGAACCTTCCTGGCGAAGAGACATCTCGCCTTCCTTTTAAAAGTGAATACCCGGAACATCGATCTCTCCAGGATTGAGACTTTGTCAACATCCTATCACTCAACTAGACTACTGCTGACCTTTCATTCGAATTATGTTCCTGGGATGCTATTCTCGTCTGTGAACCTATTACGACATTGGGGTGTTACCCCTCACCGCTTCTTCAAGAATACCATCACTGCCAAGCTTATTTCAACGAAAGCTTCCCTGCAATCTCCTTCCATTGGCGCCTCTCCCTCGCCCAAGAGGACAAACTCGTCTCGAACTCTCAGATCTATTCACCCTCCCTCGGATTCCTTGCTGCTTGCCTTTACTTCGCCGATCCCTCCATCTCCAACGAGTGATGAAGCACCCCATGCCCCTAGGCTGATGGACCACCTGACATCTCCCTTGATCCCCTCTTCCTCCATCCTGCAACACTCCTCTATTTCTCAGGAGAAGCCTCAAGACCTCATCTCAGATCTCCAGCCGGACACTGTGTCTGCCTCAATCCAACTGGAAGCTTGTGACTGCCTTCCTGCATGCTCCAATCCTCCTGCTGCTTCTCCTCCCCATATTCCCCTATCTCCCGCATGTATTGTCAACCGGGGTGCCTCAACCAGCTCTTTCGCATTGGTTGACGCTATGTCCCAGAAACCCCCTCCACTTAATTTTGATTTTACCAACCTTATTCCTGCACTAGATGCTCCAGCCTCACCCTCTGACCCTGCCCGTCCTCTAGTCCCTGACCCCATTCTGCCTTCTGTGAATTCCTCCCCTCTTCTAGACTCTAACACTGCCTCCTGCTGACTGACTGTTCCCCCCCTGGCCCCCCCCATCTCCCCAACCCTCCCTCCAACTGATCTCTTGGAATATAGGTGGCTGGAGAAAAAAAGCCTCGGATAAAGATCTGCTTAAGTTTCTCTCTAGCTTTGATATTGTCACATACAGCACTCATGGTACCTGTCCGTCATGGGTTTGGAGGGAAAGTTCCATCCTATGGGGAGTGGAAGGCGGGACATCAGGGGGGAGGAGCTGTACTGTATATATATTTGGAGCTGGTGTGGAGAAGTAGAGTTGGAGTCTGTGTGTCAGACTGGGTACAACTGTTCGTCAGATAGTACATACCTGATAGGTTCAGGCCTCTATCTAGGTAGCCAGAACTGATAGGTTCAGGGTCTGTGCGTTACCTTAAAGTATTCCCTGGGAACCAAGCTGTTGTATGTGTATGATTGGGACTATACCAAGTTCCAATTTCTTATTTACCTGATCCTTTTATTTACCCTGTTTGTTGTTTCAATAAACCTTGTTCTTTTGTTTATTAAAATCCATTCCTGGTCTGTGTGACTCCTTATAGGGAATGGTTGGTGGCAGCATAACTAAAGGGTGGTATACTCCAGTAGGTCTGGGGTTGCCACATTTATTGGTGTCCAGCGTGTGGGATACGACTGGTCCAGTTGTCCAGTGGTCCAGCAAAGCCTTGGCAAGTGTGCCCAGAGCAAGGGGGGTCTAGTCAGGGAAAATCTGAGGGCGTGTAGGTAATCCTCTAGGCTTACCTGACGGGGAGGTAGGCTAGTGGAAGAACGTGCAAACTCAGATTGGGGGACTAGATTAGGGAGCTCTGAGGCAACCCGTTTTGGCGGGAAAGGGCTGAGGCAAAGCTGCGTGAAGTAACAGTGATCTAGCCTGTCTGCTGAGAGGCCTAGCAGAGGGGGTGGATTCTGCCTGGCAACAGTTGCAAGTTGGTGCTGGAGGGACAGCAGCAGTCTATAGAAGGCTGTTCCTGAGGCAAAAGGAAAAAAGTCGTCGTTTTATTTTGAGGCGTGACTTTTGAAGGCAGCCTGTTCTGGGGGGATTATGCCCTTGACTCGAAGCCAAATGGCAGAAATGGAGGAAGTGAGAGAACCACAGGGAGACCAAGGTTCTGAGGAGGAATTTGGCTCAGTGCAGGATGAGAGCACGGGAGAACTGACCTCAGAACTCAGAAGAATGCTCCTAGCCCAACAGCATGAGCTGAGGGTGAGGGAAATGGAGGAAAGGGAAAGGGAGAAACAAAGACAATTTGAGTTAGAAAGAATGGCATTTGAAAGGGAAGAGAAACAAAAACAATTAGAAATGGAAAAAGAAGAAAGATTAGAGAGAGAGAGAATGGAAAGAGAAGAAAGGTTGGAGAGAGAGAGGATGGCGTTTGAGTTAAGAAATTTGGAAATGATGAACCAGAACAATAATAACAATAGAGATTCTGAAGTGGGCCAATTGTCTAAAACTGACCTGAAGAAATTCCCTGTGTACAACAAGGGAGATTGCCCTGAGGTGTTCTTTTCCCTAGTGGAAAGAGCGTTTGTGGACTTCTCAGTAAGGGAAACTGAGAAGATGACCATTATGCGATCTTTAATCAGTGGCAGCCTGGCAGAAGTCTATGCAGAGATGCCAGTGGAACTGCTGAAGGACTTCGCTGAGTTTAAAAAACTGGTGTTTGCCCGGCATGGAATAAATGCTGAACAGCTGAGGCAAAAATTCAGGATACTCACAAAAAAACCAGAGCAGACTTTTACCCAAGTGGGGGCCCAACTGGTGAGGTTGCTAGAGAAATGGCTGTCTCAGGAGGGGACAGAGACCTTCCAGCAGCTCAAAGACCTGATAGCGCTGGAACAATTTTATTCAGTCCTGCATGGGGAACTAAAGTTCCAGGTGAGGGAGAGGAAACCGAAATCGGTGACAGAAGCGGCAGAGATCGCAGATTTTATTTACCAAATAAGGAAGCCCTTAGGTGCTGAGGGGAAATCTGTAGGTAAACCCAAAGAAACCTACAGCAAGTACTCTCAAGGACCAGGGAAAAACCAGCAAGGGGGAGGGGCCCATGTTGAAGGGAAGCCCTCAGACATGAAACCACCAAGACCTCAGATTTTGGAGGGAAAACCAAAACCAGATGAGAAAGACTCCAAGTACAGCAGAAAATGTTATTTCTGTCAAGGAAAGGGCCATCTAATCTCAGAGTGTGAGAAATTAAAGCAGCTAAAAGGAAATGTGCCTCATGATTTGAGTGGAACCAAGCCAAAAGCTGTGTTCTGTGTCCAGACAGAGCAAAGCTCCTTGCAACTGAGGGAGCCTGTTGCCATGGCTACTCAATCTGGAACAGTTACATCTGCTGATCAGGCTGAGGAAAATGGTCCTCTTGTGGAGGTCAAGCGCTGCTTACTAGTGAGAACAGATTCGCAGTTGTTTGAAACCGCAGGGGTGGACGTAGGAATACTTGACCATCAGTATAGGGGGCTAAGGGATACTTGTTCCCAGGTGACCCTGTGCCATCCAGATATTATTCCTAGGGAGTATATAATCCCAAATGAGAGACTAAAGGTGACAGGGATTGAGGGACAGGTGATCTCACTGCCAGTAGCTGAGGTACCTGTGACCTTTCAAGGCTGGAGGGGAGTTTGGCGGCTAGCGATTTCATCGACTCTGCCAGCAGCCGTGCTCATGGGAAATGACCTGGCTGAACATGTGAAACGGGTGCTAGTGATTACACGCTCACAAGCTACCATGGGGACAGTTCAGGGGGGTACTGAAGAGCCCGAGACGGAAGCAGGTGGGGGGAGTTCAGAAGCTGTGGTGGAAACCTTAACCACAGACAGCAGATTTGGCCAAGAGCAAAAGGCAGACGCCACTCTCCAAAAGTGTTTTGAACAGGTGACAGACACCCAGCTAACACCTGAAACCCCAGTGAGATTTCGTGAGGAAAAGGGAATTTTATATAGAGAGACCCTGATGAATATCTCAAAAGGGGGAGATGGGATCAGAAGTCAGCTAGTGGTACCTGAAAAGTATCGCCCCATGATCGTACAAAGGGGGCACTCTGACATGTTTGCTGCGCACTTAGGGGTGAACAAAACACAGCAGAGAATCACACAGAATTTTTACTGGCCTGAAATAGGGAAGCAGATCAAGGAGTTCTGTAAACAATGTGATGTGTGTCAGAGGCAGGGGAATAACCGTGACAGGACCAAAGCAAAGTTGTGCCCTTTGCCTGTGATTGACACTCCGTTCAAATGTATAGGAGTGGATATTGTGGGACCTTTGCCCAAGGCCACAAAGAGGGGGAACAGGTTCATTCTCACCATTGTGGACCATGCCACAAGGTACCCTGAAGCCATACCCTTAACTAACATTGAAACTAACACAGTGGCAGATGCCTTGGTGGGGTATATGTCCAGGATGGGATTTGCCTCAGAAATAATCACAGATTTGGGCACATCGTTTACATCGAAGCTCATGAAACTGTTATGGCAAATCTGTGGAATTAAACACAAGGAAACCACTGCCTATCACCCTGAAAGTAATGGGTTAACGGAGAAGTTCAATGGGACTTTAATGCGCATGATTAGGGCTTACTTGGCAGAGAATCCAAACAATTGGGACCAGAAGCTGCAATCCCTTTTGTTTGCTTATCGATCAGTGCCACAAGCCAGTACCGGTTAGTCCGTTTGAACTTTTGTTTGGGAGAAGGGTGAAAGGGCCACTTGATTTAATCAAACAAAATTGGGAACAGATCACCCAGGATGACCCACAAGACGTTGTGACATATATAGACACCTTAATAAATGACCTAAAGAGAAACCTGGAGCTAGCAGCAGAGAACCTGCAAGCTCAAAAGGTCAGACAGAAAACCTGGTATGACCAGAAAGCCAGGGGGAGGCACTTTAACCCAGGGGAGGAAGTGCTTTGGCCTAAACCCTGCAAAGAGAGCAAGTGTCAGCTGGGTAGCCCAGAAATAAAATACTTGGGTCACATAGTAGGGGGAGGAGTGATCAAACCCCTAGAGGCCAAGATAGAAGCAGTTCGTGATTGGCCCAGACCCAACACCAAGAAAAAAGTCAAATCATTTCTTGGGTTGGTGGGCTACTACAGAAAGTTCATCCCAAGGTTTAGCGAGATAGCGACTCCGCTGACCGATCTGACGCGGAAGAAGACTGATGACCGCATCCCGTGGACCAGCGACTGTGAGGAGGCGTTCCAGAGGTTGAAGGCGGTGCTCATCAATTATCCAGTGCTGCGTGCTCCAGACTTCGACCGGGAGTTCGTCATATACACCGATGCGTCTAACAGCGGGGTAGGAGCAGTTCTTTGCCAGGAGGATGAAAATGGTGACCAGCATCCAGTGTCCTACCTGAGTAGGAAACTCCAGAAAGGTGAGAGACATTTGGCAACCGTAGAAAAGGAGTGCCTGGCCATAGTCTACACGATCCAGAAGGCCAAACCTTACATCTGGGGAAGACATTTTATTCTGTGCACTGACCACTCACCACTGCAGTGGTTAAAGACAATGAAAACCCACAATAGTAAACTTATGAGGTGGGCTTTAAACCTGCAAGACTATGTCTTTGAAGTGAAGGTGGTCAGAGGGTCAGTGAACTGTGTTGCTGACGCCTTGTCAAGAAGACCCGAAGAATGAAGACGGCGAAAGAAACCATGGACTATGTGTATTTTGGTGACCAAAAGTTGAATGTACTTGTATATTAAACATGCTTGGTTTGTATCAATAAAGGTGACTTAATGTATTGTAAATGTTATTGTTTAAATGCCTAATTGATATGTTTAACTTAGAGTGTAAGTACAAGTAAGTATGGGATTGTATGTTATTGTATAACTGTTTTTGTGTGTTTTGGATCCAGGTTGTTTTTTGGAGAAAAGCACCTTAGCTTTCCCCCTACAAAACAACTTATAAAGAGGGGAGGTGTTACATACAGCACTGATGTTACCTGTCTGTCATGGGTTTGGAGGGAAAGTTCCATCCTATGGGGAGTGGAAGGCGGGACATCAGGGGGAGGAGCTGTACTGTATATATATGTGGAGCTTGTGTGGAGAAGTTGAGAAGCTTGGAAGAAGAAGCTGGAGTGGGAGTCTGTGTGTCAGACAGGGTACAACTGTGTGTCAGTCAGTACCTACCTGATAGGTTCAGGTCTCTTTATAGGTAGCCAGAACTGATAGGTTCAGGGTCTGTGCTTTATTTTACAGTGTTCTGTGTGAACCAAACTGTTGTGTGTATGATTGAGACTAAGCCACGTTACTGTATCTTATTTACTTGATCTTTTTATTTACCCTGTTTGTCATTTAAATAAACCTTGTTCTTTTATTTGTTAAAAATCCATTCCTGGTCTGTGTGACTCCTTATAGGGAATGGTTGGTGGCAGCTTAGTTATAGTGTGGCACATCCCAGTAGGTCTGGGGTTGTCACAACACCGTCGTCACGAAGAGCTCCTTCTACCAACATGGCCCAGAAGGACCATATCCTTTCATCTACTCTTCCTCCCAAACAATCCTGTACCAAGCAGCTGCCTAGTGAGAATTCTCTCCTGGACTGTGATGTTATAGAACTTGTGAAACATTACTCTACATTAACTGCAAGAACGGTTTCCCAGATTTTTTCTCAGCTTACTTTTCTTACAGATTTCTTAAAGGGCCCACGCCCTAGTTTTCCACAGTCTCCATCTTGCCTCCATAGAACATCGGACAAACCTAACTCTGACGTTTGCAAGGCAATTCCTCCTTGCCTCCTTCCTGATGGATGTCTTCCTCAAGCTCCTCCTAAATCCACAATGCACTTGGTCTATGTTCCTTACGCTGCTGTTATTACAGTCTGTCCCCCTAGCGGTTTCACAAGCTGTCCACGCTGGTCTAGAACCTTCCTGGCGAAGAGACATCTCGCCTTCCTTTTAAAAGTGAATACCCGGAACATCGATCTCTCCAGGATTGAGACTTTGTCAACATCCTATCACTCAACTAGACTACTGCTGACCTTTCATTCGAATTATGTTCCTGGGATGCTATTCTCGTCTGTGAACCTATTACGACATTGGGGTGTTACCCCTCACCGCTTCTTCAAGAATACCATCACTGCCAAGCTTATTTCAACGAAAGCTTCCCTGCAATCTCCTTCCATTGGCGCCTCTCCCTCGCCCAAGAGGACAAACTCGTCTCGAACTCTCAGATCTATTCACCCTCCCTCGGATTCCTTGCTGCTTGCCTTTACTTCGCCGATCCCTCCATCTCCAACGAGTGATGAAGCACCCCATGCCCCTAGGCTGATGGACCACCTGACATCTCCCTTGATCCCCTCTTCCTCCATCCTGCAACACTCCTCTATTTCTCAGGAGAAGCCTCAAGACCTCATCTCAGATCTCCAGCCGGACACTGTGTCTGCCTCAATCCAACTGGAAGCTTGTGACTGCCTTCCTGCATGCTCCAATCCTCCTGCTGCTTCTCCTCCCCATATTCCCCTATCTCCCGCATGTATTGTCAACCGGGGTGCCTCAACCAGCTCTTTCGCATTGGTTGACGCTATGTCCCAGAAACCCCCTTCCACTTAATTTTGATTTTACCAACCTTATTCCTGTACTAGATGCTCCAGCCTCACCCTCTGACCCTGCCCGTCCTCTAGTCCCTGACCCCATTCTGCCTTCTGTGAATTCCTCCCCTCTTCTAGACTCTAACACTGCCTCCTGCTGACTGACTGTTCCCCCCCTGGCCCCCCCATCTCCCCAACCCTCCCTCCAACTGATCTCTTGGAATATAGGTGGCTGGAGAAAAAAAGCCTCGGATAAAGATCTGCTTAAGTTTCTCTCTAGCTTTGATATTGTCACATACAGCACTCATGGTACCTGTCTGTCATGGGTTTGGAGGGAAAGTTCCATCCTATGGGGAGTGGAAGGCGGGACATCAGGGGGGAGGAGCTGTACTGTATATATATTTGGAGCTGGTGTGGAGAAGTAGAGTTGGAGTCTGTGTGTCAGACTGGGTACAACTGTTCGTCAGATAGTACATACCTGATAGGTTCAGGCCTCTATCTAGGTAGCCAGAACTGATAGGTTCAGGGTCTGTGCGTTACCTTAAAGTATTCCCTGGGAACCAAGCTGTTGTATGTGTATGATTGGGACTATACCAAGTTCCAATTTCTTATTTACCTGATCCTTTTATTTACCCTGTTTGTTGTTTCAATAAACCTTGTTCTTTTGTTTATTAAAATCCATTCCTGGTCTGTGTGACTCCTTATAGGGAATGGTTGGTGGCAGCATAACTAAAGGGTGGTATACTCCAGTAGGTCTGGGGTTGCCACATTTATTGGTGTCCAGCGTGTGGGATACGACTGGTCCAGTTGTCCAGTGGTCCAGCAAAGCCTTGGCAAGTGTGCCCAGAGCAAGGGGGGTCTAGTCAGGGAAAATCTGAGGGCGTGTAGGTAATCCTCTAGGCTTACCTGACGGGGAGGTAGGCTAGTGGAAGAACGTGCAAACTCAGATTGGGGGACTAGATTAGGGAGCTCTGAGGCAACCCGTTTTGGCGGGAAAGGGCTGAGGCAAAGCTGCGTGAAGTAACAGTGATCTAGCCTGTCTGCTGAGAGGCCTAGCAGAGGGGGTGGATTCTGCCTGGCAACAGTTGCAAGTTGGTGCTGGAGGGACAGCAGCAGTCTATAGAAGGCTGTTCCTGAGGCAAAAGGAAAAAAGTCGTCGTTTTATTTTGAGGCGTGACTTTTGAAGGCAGCCTGTTCTGGGGGGATTATGCCCTTGACTCGAAGCCAAATGGCAGAAATGGAGGAAGTGAGAGAACCACAGGGAGACCAAGGTTCTGAGGAGGAATTTGGCTCAGTGCAGGATGAGAGCACGGGAGAACTGACCTCAGAACTCAGAAGAATGCTCCTAGCCCAACAGCATGAGCTGAGGGTGAGGGAAATGGAGGAAAGGGAAAGGGAGAAACAAAGACAATTTGAGTTAGAAAGAATGGCATTTGAAAGGGAAGAGAAACAAAAACAATTAGAAATGGAAAAAGAAGAAAGATTAGAGAGAGAGAGAATGGAAAGAGAAGAAAGGTTGGAGAGAGAGAGGATGGCGTTTGAGTTAAGAAATTTGGAAATGATGAACCAGAACAATAATAACAATAGAGATTCTGAAGTGGGCCAATTGTCTAAAACTGACCTGAAGAAATTCCCTGTGTACAACAAGGGAGATTGCTGCTGTTCCTTCAGCACTAACTTGCAACTGTTGCCACGCAGAATGCACCCCCTCTGCTAGGCCTCTCAGCAGACAGGCTAGATCACTGTTACTTCACACAGCTTTGCCTCAGCCTTTTCCTGCCAAAACAGGTTGCCTCAGAGCTCCCTAATCTAGTCCCCAATCTGAGGTTACACGTTCTTCCACTAGCGTACCTCCCCGTGAGGTAAGAATAGAAGATTACCTACGCGCTCTCAGATTGTCCCTGACTAGAACCCCCTTGCTCTGGGCACACTTGCCACGGCTTTGCTGGACCACTGGACAACTGTACCAGTCGTATCCCACACTCTGGACACCAATCAATGTGACAAACACCAGACCTACTGGGGGATGCCACACTTTCACTAAGCTGCCACCAACCATTCCCTATAAGGAGTCACACAGACCAGGAATGGATTTTTAACAAATAAAAGAACAAGGTTTATTTAAATGACAAACAGGGTAAATAAAAAGATCAAGTAAATAAGATACAGTAACGTGGCTTAGTCTCAATCATACACACAACAGTTTGGTTCACACAGAACACTGTAAAATAAAGCACAGACCCTGAACCTATCAGTTCTGGCTACCTATAAAGAGACCTGAACCTATCAGGTAGGTACTGACTGACACACAGTTGTACCCTGTCTGACACACAGACTCCCACTCCAGCTTCTTCTTCCAAGCTTCTCAACTTCTCCACACAAGCTCCACATATATATACAGTACAGCTCCTCCCCCTGATGTCCCGCCTTCCACTCCCCATAGGATGGAACATTCCCTCCAAACCCATGACAGACAGGTAACATCAGTGCTGTATGTAACAGGTGTTGTAGTCGGTGTTGAAGGACGGGGTGAAAAATATGAGTCCAACCGCAGCTGTTTGGATGAAGGTAAAATCTGTGACAAATCGGGACTGTTTTTGTATCATTTCTCCCCAGGGTGAGTTCTTTAAACTGAACTAGTGGCACTGGTCTGAATCTTTCTCCACACTTCAGGCGTTTAAGCCATTTCTCCTTTAGCTCATGGGTTTTTCCAAGCTTTTCTTCCCAGCTTCACCCTTGACTGTTTTCGGGGCCAGAAGAAGTATAATTCTGGCCATCGTGTGTTACCTGATAGAGAAAAAAGGAGATGTCTTGAGAATATAGCAGAGAGCAGAATCTAACTGGAGGTCAAACCAAAAATTTGCTCTGTCTTTGACTCCTTTGAAAGGCATATGTCTCCTGAAAGCTTGTCTGGCAACATTTGAAAAATTTGCCGTATTGTGCAAACAACATTGGACTCCCCTTGCCTGAATTGATACTTCCCAAAGGGCCAGTGACGGGAAAATATAGTTGATTAATATTAACCACTATCCAAAATACTATTAAACATGGGCCATCAAGTCAATTCTGACTGATGGCAACCCTTTTTTCGGGGGTTTCTAGGTAGAGAATACTCAAAAGTCGTTCCCCATTTCCTGGTTCTGGGACCTTGCAGTTTTCCAAAGGCCACACAAGCTGACCTTATCCGTGCGAGACACAGCAAGGAACCTCTGGTTCTGCAACCAGATATTTAAACCACAGAGCTATCCAGCCAGCTTACTCAGAAATACAAGGAGAGGGTTTCATTAGAATTGAGGTTTTACTGGAAAAGTTCCATGGTTTACTTGCAAATTTCTTCCACTGTACAGTACTTTATTTAAAGGCATTGCAAATCCATAAATATATTGAAAATGGTGAACCCATGAAAAGAGAAAGGGAAGGAAGAGCTGGAGAACCTGGATTAAGAAAAAGCCACTGTTGGCTCATATTTAGCTTGAGATCTACAACAATTCCAACATCCCTCTCGCTCGTAGTTTTTCTGAGCCAAGTATCCCCCATCTTGTAAGTGTGCAAATGGTTTCTTTTTCCAAGGTGCAGGACTTTGCACTTGACCGTGGCCAGGTAGGATCTTGCCAAAAAGAGAGGGGAAATATTATTAAATGTTGCGGTGAGGGTTTATGGATTAGGGTTTTTTTAAAGGAAAATTGGGTGTTGCTTTGCTGGGGTATGTCGTCAGAGTATGGGACCAAATGGAGATAGGATGCTTAACCACGGACAGCAAATTTGGCCAAGAGCAAAAGGCAGACGCCACTCTCTGAAAGTGTTTTGAAAAGGTGACAGACACCCAGCTAACACCTGAAACCCCAGCGAGATTTCGCGAGAAAAAGGGAATTTTATATAGAGAGACCCTGAGGAATATCTCAAAAGGGGGAGATGGGATCAGAAGTCAGCTAGTGGTACCTGAAAAGTATCGCCCCATGATCGTACAAAGGGGGCACTCTGACATGTTTGCTGCGCACTTAGGGGTGAACAAAACACAGCAGAGAATCACACAAAATTTTTACTGGCCTGAAATAGGGAAGCAGATCAAGGAGTTCTGTAAACAATGTGATGTGTGTTAGAGGCAGGGGAATAACCGTGACAGGACCAAAGCGAAGTTGTGCCCTTTGCCTGTGATTGACACCCCGTTCAAATGTATAGGGGTGGATATTGTGGGACCTTTGCCCAAGGCCACAAAGAGGGGGAACCGGTTCATTCTCACCATTGTGGACCATGCCACGAGGTACCCCGAAGCCATTCCCTTGACTAACATCGAAACTAACACAGTGGCAGATGCCTTGGTGGGGTATATGTCCAGGATGGGATTTGCCTCAGAAATAATCACAGATTTGGGCACATCGTTTACATCAGAGCTCATGAAACGGTTATGGCAAATCTGTGGAATTAAACACAAGGAAACCACTGCCTATCACCCCGAAAGTAATGGGTTAACGGAGAAGTTCAATGGGACTCTGATGCGCATGATTAGGGCTTACTTGGCAGAGAATCCAAACAATTGGGACCAGAAGCTGCAATCCCTTTTGTTTGCTTATCGATCAGTGCCCCAAGCCAGTACCGGGTTCAGTCCGTTTGAACTTTTGTTTGGGAGAAAAGTAAAAGGTCCACTTGATTTAATCAAACAAAATTGGGAGCAGATCACCCAGGATGACCCACAAGATGTTGTGACGTATATAGACACTTTAATGAATGACCTGAAGAGAAACCTAGAGCTAGCAGCAGAAAACCTGCAAGCTCAGAAGGTCAGACAGAAAACCTGGTATGACCAGAAAGCCAGGGAGAGGCACTTTAACCCAGGGGAGGAAGTGCTTTGGCTTAGGCCCTGCAAAGAGAACAAACTGCAGCTCAAATGGGCAGGACCATACAGGGTCAGTTCCAAGATGTCGGATCTGAACTACCTTATAGTAGGGGGAGGAGTGATCAAACCCCTAGAGGCCAAAATAGAAGCCGTTCGTGATTGGCCCAGACCCAACACCAAGAAAAAAGTCAAATCATTTCTTGGGTTGGTGGGCTACTACAGAAAGTTCATCCCGAGGTTTAGCGAGATGGCGACTCCGCTGACCGATCTGACGCGGAAGAAGACTGATGACCGCATCCCGTGGACCAGCGACTGTGAGGAGGCGTTCCAGAGGTTGAAGGAGGCGCTCATCAATTATCCAGTGCTGCGTGCTCCCGACTTCGACCGGGAGTTCATCATCTACACCGATGCGTCTAACAGCGGGGTAGGAGCAGTTCTTTGCCAGGAGGATGAAAATGGTGACCAGCATCCAGTGTCCTACCTGAGTAGGAAATTCCAGAAAGGTGAGAGACATTTGGCAACCGTGGAAAAGGAGTGCCTGGCCATAGTATACGGATTCAGAAGGCCAAACCTTACATCTGGGGAAGACATTTTGTTTTGTGCACTGACCACTCACCACTGCAGTGGTTAAAGACAATGAAAACCCATAATAGTAAACCTATGAGGTGGGCTTTAAACCTGCAAGATTTTGACTTTGAAGTGAAGGTGGTCAGAGGGTCAATGAACTGTGTTGCTGACGCCTTGTCAAGAAGACCCGACGAGTGCAGACGGCGAAGAAACCGGGGTTGTCACAGATATTATTCTCCTACAGGAGACCTGGTTATTAGCCCCTCCATCTATCCCGCGTTTTTCTACTTACCATCTCCCGGCTGTTAAATCTAAATCAAGTGGGCGCCCCTCCCCAGGTCTTTGTTGCTTTTTTAAACCCTCCTCCCTATTTAACCTCATTTCCATCCCTTCCCCCTCATCCTATATTCAAATTTTCCTCCTTCAGTACGGCGAATTTAAAATTCTACTTCTTAACCTTTATTTCCCGCCTCCATCCTCTTCTCTGAATAGCACCTGGATGGAGGTAGAGAATCTTTTCAATCTTAATCTGGAAGCTAATCCATCTGCCCATATTTTGATCCTGGGGGACTTTAATACCCGGTTAGGACCCAATAATTCTGCTCTAACCAAACAAATAAATTTGGAGTTTGATGAGTCGTTTCCCCCCTGGCTCAATTGCCCAAGGACTTCCAGAGACAAGATTATCACTCCTCATGCTACCTTTTTAATCAATCTCTGCCTCAACCTTCATATTGCCATCCTCAATGGCACATGGGGTAAGGACATTCCTGGGGAATATACCCATCTTTCTATTAGGGGACCAAGCGTAATTGATTACGCCATTGCTTCTCCAGCCCTCCTCCCTTTTCTCTCTGATTTCTCTGTTGGAGCCCGTGCCGACAGTGATCACTTGCCTCTTCTTTTGTCCCTAACCTTTCCCTCTTCGCTTCCCTCCCCTCTAACCCCCCCTTCACAACTTTCCTCCCGTCTTCAATGGTCTCCTAAAACAGAAACTGACTTCTTTTCTTGGACTCTACTACCAGAGATTTCCAATCTTAACCGTACCATTGCTACAACTGACTCTATCTCTACAGCTATTACCTCCTACAACACTCTTCTTGACTCCTTAGTTATCTCTCTTAGCAGTCCAACTAACCTCCCTTCTCATAACCGAGCTACCTCTTGGTTTGATTCTCACTGTTGGCAGGCTAAGAAGCAAGTTAGGTCCCTCTTTCACTCCTTCCGCCTTAACCCTACCCCAGCCTCTTTACATCTCTACCTTATTGCCAGAAGATCCTGCTTATTATTCCTAGACTCAAAAAAACATCTTTCCGCCCAACGCAAGTGGTCTGACCTGCTTCAAGCAATTCTATCACATAATTACAAGTCCTTCTGGTCTCTGGTTTCTTCCTCCACTACTTCCTTTTCTCCCGATCCTTCCTCCTCTATCTCTTTGGAGGTATGGATAGCCCACTTCTCTACAATTTTTTTCTCCCCGAATTCTAACCCCTCTCCCGATTCCTCACTGCAGGCCCTCTCTGATTGGCCTCCCGTTACCTCTGATGAAATATTGGATTTAATCAGCTCATTGAAATCTGGTAAGGCTCCAGGCCCAGATCAAATCCTCACTGAGATTCTGACCAGTAACCCTCACTGGTGGTCTCACTACTTGGCCAATCTCTTCACTTTAGTTAACCACTCTGGTATCTTTCCCAACTCCTGGTTAATTTCCACCCTGATCCCAATATTTAAAAAAGGTGATCCCTCCCTACCCAGTAACTACCGTCCAATCAGTCTTTTATCCTATATTGGCAAACTCTATTCAAAACTTCTTCTTTCCAAACTTTCTGCTTGGGCCTGTTCCATCAATCTTCCGGGGAAAGAGCAAATAGGCTTTCGCTCTGGAGCCTCCACCCTTGATCACGCTCTTCTTTTGTCTCATCTAGCAGAAAAATACTCCATCCACCATAAATCTAGACTGTTCGCCGCTTTTGTAGATCTTCAAGGTGCCTTTGACTCCGTTAACAGATCTCTTTTATGGGACAAACTATCCCAATGGGGCATTGACCCTCGACTACTCTTTCTGCTTAGGCGCCTTCATTCTTCAAACTCATGCCAGATCCGTCTTCCAAACTCCAATATTCTATCTGATAGGTTTCAAGTCAACAGGGGTGTCCGTCAAGGGTGCATATTAGCCCCCTTAATGTTTAACTTGTTCTTAGCAGATCTTCCCCCTTTCTTATCTAAAGCTGCCAACTCTTCCCCTTCTCTTAATGGTGCCCCTCTTTCAGTCCTCCTTTACGCAGATGATGCAGTCCTGCTCTCCCTTTCCAAAGCCGGCCTGCGTCTCCTTTTAGCCAAATTTCAAGATTACTGTTCCGTTAATGATCTTTGTATAAATTCCTCCAAAACAAAAATAGTTGTTTTTTCTAAATCTAGTCCTTTGTCCTTTTGGTCAGTCGGTACACACTCCTACCAGCAAGTGCCAACATTTAAATACCTTGGGCTCACTTTTCACCACAAACTAAACTGGACTCCACATAAAAAACTGGTTATTTCCACATCAACTACCCAACTCAATGCAATTTCAAAATTTCATTATCTTTCGGGCAACCAATTTATCCCAGCAGCCATGCATATTTTTCAGTGTAAGCTCCTATCCCACCTTTTTTATGGGGTGCCCATCTGGATAGAGGCCGTAAACCATGACATTGATTCCATTGCTGCTGCTTTTTTCAGAAAGATCTTAGGTGTTCCCAATATGATCCGCCTCTCCACCATGGTACTCGAATTGGGAACCTACCTTCCGTCTACCCTTGCCTGGGTTACCACCTTCAAATACTGGCTCCGCATCCATCTCCACTCTAACTCTCTCCTTTTTGATCTTCTTAGTGATTCTTACACATCGAAATGGTTCCAACTGATCGATTCTAAACTTCTCTCTTTAGGACTGAATCTAGAATCCCTTTTCGATCTTGGATTACAACAGGCCCATTCCTTGATCAAACACAAACTTTGGCAGCTCGAGTATGAGACACTTTCAGCCGATTTGAACCCCACCTGTTCTCCCCTTTTTTTCAGTCTTCCTCCTTCCCTAGGACGTCCTTCCAACTACTTCTCTTTACTGACTAATCCTGACCAGAGAAGAGCATTTATGCAAGCTCGTCTGAATATCTTCCCATCGGCGGTCCATGTAGGCCGTTTCTCCAAGATTCCCCGTGCAAATAGGCTCTGTTTCTTCTGTCATACTTTACCAGATTCCCTGGATCATATTTTATTTCACTGCCCGGCTCATTCTTCTTTGAGAAAGCTCTGTCTTGAACCGTGGCTTTCACTTTTTCCCAACTCCCTAGTTTTTTTCCTGAGCGATTCTTGTCCTTTGATTACATCTGCCGTTGCTGGATATCTATTGGAAATTTCTATTTTAACCCATAATCTATGATATTCCCCGTTGCTTTGAGAGTATTTTTCACCTTACTTTTCCCTTTGATTATTGTTTGTTTGTACCTATGTTTTCCTGTCGTCTGTTCATATGCCAATAAAGGTATCGAAATCGAAATCGAATCGATACAAAAACATGAAATGTGAAAAGAGTTTCAGCGGGAGAAGAAATCTGCGTTCACATCAAAGGACCCATACTGGGGAGAAACCACATAAATGCATGGAATGTGGAAAGAGCTTTAGTTGCAGTGGTAACCTTACATCACATCAAAGGACCCACACTGGGGAGAAACCATATAAGTGCATGGAATGTGGAAAGAGCTTTAGTCACAGTAGTGACCTTAAGGTACATCAAAGGACCCACACTGGGGAGAAACCACATAAATGCATGGAATGTGGAAAGAGCTTTAGTCACAGTGGTGACCTTAAGGTACATCAAAGGACCCACACTGGGGAGAAACCACATAAATGCATGGAATGTGGAAAGAGCTTTACTCACAGTGGTCATCTTAGGATACATGAAAGAACCCACACTGGGGAGAAACCACAAAAATGCATGGAATGTGGAAAGAGCTTTTGTCGCAGTGGTGACCTTACGACACATCTAAGGAAGCACACTGGGGAGAAACCACATAAATGCATGGAATGTGGAAAGAGCTTTAGTCGCAGTGGTAATCTTAGGTTACATCAAAGGACCCACACTGGACAGAAACCATATAAATGCATGGAATGTGGAAAGAGTTTTAGTCTCAGTGGTTACCTTACGTCACATCAAAGGACCCACACTGGGGAGAAACCACATATATGCATGGAATGTGGAAAGAGCTTTAGTCGCAGTGATGCCCTTACGTCACATCAAAGGTCTCACACTGGGGAGAAACCACATAAATGCATGGAATGTGGAAAGAGCTTTAGTGACAGGGGTCAGCTTAGGATACATCAAAGGACCCACACTGGGGAGAAACCACATAAATGCATGGAATGTGGAAAGAGCTTTTGTCAGAGTGGTCAGCTTAGGGTACATCAAAGGACCCACACTGGGGAGAAACCATATAAATGCATGGAATGTGGAAAGAGCTTTAGTCTCAGTAGTTACCTTACGTCACATCAAAGGACCCACACGGGGGAGAAACCACATAAATGCACGGAATGTGGAAAGACCTTTACTCACAGTGGTCACCTTAAGATACATGAAAGGACCCACACTGGGGAGTAACCACATACATGCATGGAATGTGGAAAGAGCTTTAGTCTCAGTGGTCACCTTAGGGTACATCAAAGGTCTCACACTCGGGAGAAACCACGTAAATGAATGGAATGAGCTTTAGTAGCAGTGATGCCCTTAGGTTACATCAAGGAACCTGCACTGGGGAGAACCCCCATGTATGCATGGAATGTGGAAAGAGCTTTGTCATGGTTTACCATTTGTTTTAAAAAATGTCGGTGCTTCATTTCAGAGGATAGACAAGCTTTTGCATGGTCTTACATTTGCTAGTGTTTATCTTGATGATATTGCAGTTTTCAGTTCTGATTTTGAATCTCACATGTCACACATTGAAAGTGTGTTGTCTAGAATCCAGCAAGCAGGATTGACAGTCAAAGCGACTAAATGTCAGTGGATGCAGGGAAAAGTCATGTACTTGGGTCATTTAATTGGACAAGGAGAAATCCAGCCTTTGCAAGCCATAAATGATTGGCCTATTCCTACAACTAAAAAGCAAGTTCAATCCTTTTTGGGCCTATTTGGCTATTAAAGAAAATTCATTCCTGATTTCAGTTATTTGGCAACGCCTTTGACGGAGCTAACTAAGAAAAGACAGCCTGTCAAGGAAAAATGGACACCTGAGTGTCAAGGTGCTTTTGAAGCCTTAAAGGCAAAGTTTAGTGCTGCACCTATACTAAAATCACCTGACTTTGACATACCATTCATTCTACAAACAGATGCTTTAGATTTGAGTCTTGGAGCTGTACTGTTACAGAAAGGGGAAGATGGGATTCCTAATCCAATCTCATATTTCTCCAGAAAACTCTTAGAAAGAGAAAGAAATTACTCAGTTCCAGAAAAAGAGGCCTTATCTATTATCTGGTCTCTTAATCTTCTTAGGCCTTATCTGTGGGGATGTAAATTCACTCTGCAGACAGATCATAGAGCTTTGGTTTGGTTGCAGAAGATGAAATCTCACAATCAGAAATTGCTGAGATGGCATTTGGCATTACAAGATTTTGATTTTGAAGTTCAGCACATTCTTGGAAAGTTGAATGTTGTGGCAGATGGTCTTTCCAGAATGTATTGTGAAGATCAAGATGTGACAGACCGTTGAAACACTGTTAATGTTTCACTGTTTCACTACTGATATGTTCCTGAGCACATGTAGAGTGCGCACTGTATTGAGTATTACTAACATGACTGTTTTTCTATTTTTCAGATAGTAGAAGTGCTTAACCTAAAGAATGTATTTACATGTTGCTGTTAGAATGTTTTTCTACCTCGATGCTTTGCTAGATTAAATGCTATTTTGAATGTGTTAAAGTTCATCATTAGTATTTGCACTATGTAACCAGCTAATTACTGCTTATTATTGTAATTAGTAGCCAAAAATGGAAACTAGATTTCCTGTTTCAGATTTTTGGAACTCCCAGAGGTGGCATGTCATGGTTTAGGTTATTAAGACTAAAATGTGATTTACTAATGGGATTTGAAGTCATGGAATTTTGTAGAAGGAATCCATATTGGTCTGTGTTAGCATAACTGGATGCTTCGAGAAGCTGTTTCTCCTAGAGCTAACTGGAATTTTCCATGAAGCTGCCTTGGCCAGAGACAATAAGGAGCCAAGACACATCATCAGGACAAAGGACAACAACACCTGCACATCCCGTGGGAAATGAAGGTGGAGTGTGAAGAGACAGCCCTTTATGCTGATTGGTTAACATCACAGAACAGTGGAGAAGAAGGGTGGTCCCAGCATGAAAGAAAAATGGCGAATGGAGACGGAGAGAGCTTGGATTTTTGGAATGATTTTAGTATTGATTTTAGGATGGAGTTTTGAGTTCCAAATGCTAGTTTTTGCTGTTATGCTAGGATGTAGTTCAGAGAAAGCATACAGAAAAGGGGACTATGCCTAGCTTACTTTCTAAGCTAGTTTTAGAGTTTTTTATTTTATTTTTGTAGCTGGAATTTGCTAAGATTCTAACTGCTGTTATTCATGGAAATCTACTGGAATGCTATGCTTTTGCAACAAACTGAATATCTCTAAATTCTTTATTTTTCTAATAAAACAATAATTCTTAAAATCCTAAATTTGGTCTCTTGAACAGCAAATCTGAAATACTAAGTGACAGGCCACAGAGATGCTACTTGAGTCCATTACTACCGTGAGTTTTGTTTGTCTTGACAGACTTTAAAACTCATGATTTCTAGCTTTGGTTGTTCTCAATTAATTGCTCATTAGAACAGACTTGGGAAAAGGGTAAGTGGTACTGCCTGGCTGGGTTGCCTGGACTCTGCTCAAATGTTTTAGGAGTACACTTACACCTGGAACCTCTCTGTTCAAGCATCAGGTGTTCTTTTAGAAGCCCCTGGGTGCTCACAAACTTTATTCAGAGTGGTAAGCTTAGGTTACATCTGTCATGATGTACAGTAGGTTATTGAAGCTAGAATGTAATTTCTAAATGGGATTTGCAGTCATGGAATGATGTAGAAGGAATCCATTTTCGGTCTGTGTCATTTTTACTAGAAGCATCGAGATGCTGTTTTTCTTCACAGTTAGCTTGGCCAAGGCCAAAGAAAGAGCCAAAACGTAGGGAAAATGGAAACAGCACCTGCAGTCCCATGCGAAAGGAAGGCGGAGAGAGAGAGAGAGACGAGCAGTCCTTTGTCCTGATTGGTGAGCAGAGTGAAGAGAGAAGAAGGGGGGTTTCTTATGGGAGTTTCCAGTATTTTGCTAGGATGTAGTTCTTAGTAGGAGAATGGAAAGGAGGGCTCTGCCTTACCTATTCCTTATCTAGTGAGTATTTTTCTTAGATAGTGATTTTATTATTTTATTTTTGTAGCTGGAGTTTGCTAAGTTTCTAATCGCCTTAGTTATGGAAATGATTTTGAATGCTATGCTTTGCAATAAACTGAATTCAACTAAATCTTTATTTTTCTAATAAAACAATTATACTTAAGAACTTTTGTTTGGTGTCTTGAACAGACAACCTGTTACCATACTTAATTTGATTTTCTAACAGGCCACAAACTATGGTGCTTTGAGTCCAGTATTTTCTTGAGTTCTCGGAGTTCTGAATGACTCTAAGACTCATGATTATATTTTGGTTTCTCAATGATTTTAAATTGGGAATAGACTTGGTGTATGAGTGCCAGTGGGACACCCTGGGTGAGACAAGGACTCATCTCAATCCAAATAGGGGTACATTGGACTTATAACCTCTCTATTCCGGCTTTCAGATTCTCTTAGGAGGACTGTTGAAGCTTACAACATCCAAGAACCCGCATTGGGGCGAAACCACATAAATGCATGGAATGTGGAAAGAGCTTTAGTCAGAGCTCCTGATAAGTTAAGAAGGCATAAGGAGCTCATTCAATTTTGTGCTGGTTTCCACTGGAAAGAATAAACAACAAAATGCTGAAGTAATGCAAAACAGAGAAAAAAGAGAATAAATGGAGTACATTTTGAAGTGCCTCTTGTGATGTCATCTTCACCCTTAAGTTGCGTGTTCCCGTGTCCTTGTCGGGCACACCTGCTGAACACTTTGGACATGATCTCTATGCTGAGTGTTCATGGCTGTAAAATTCAGGTTCTGTTTTCTTTGGCTTATTTTATATAACTTTACAGCATGAATGTGGGATATTTGCTTCTGTAGCCGGGATTCAAAAAAAAAAGTTCCAGTATTGCTGCACAATGTTGTGCCTGTGTTGCCAGCAGGAGAAAAAGTTGCCAAGATTCCCATAGGAGAGGGCAGCCTGAATATTGACAGCAGGACTGGGAGCAGTGAAGATGGTCTACCCGGGACACCCTCTCTTCTGTTCACTGCCACCAACACTTGCTGAAAAACAGCCCTGACCTTTGCCTTGGGTTTGGGAGAGAAGCGGTGGACTGTCAGACTGTCAGCTTCTGGGATTTCCCCTTGTGGGATGTCGCTCTGTGAACGGTAGTGGTGCTGGAGGACTCCTGCTCCACCTCTTGGCCACTGGAGTGTACAGAACATATGAGTGTTTGCTCACGAGTCCACTCTCAGCCTGACCACCCTTAAGCAAAGGGGCAGCAACGAATGCTCTGCCTGACCTGCTTTTATACCAACTTCAGCCCCTACAATCCCAGGCGCCTGCCCGTGGCTACAGCAGCCTCAAACTTTCCCAGTGAATCAGCTTCAGGGTTTTGGCTGACCTACACGCAGTTTGTTTCTCTGGCTTTCCTATGTGAGTACGTTGAAGAATTAAGTTTACTGAATTTGTCAGTGACCTGATCTGTTCGAACATTTTGACATAGAATTCCTGTACGTAACCTCCACCTCCTAGCTTCTTTATAATCACATGTACCCTTAAAATTCATATTTACCAATATGTGATCTGCTACTTTTATTAACCCTACGTCTGTCTTACAAACTCTAAATCACAATCATTAGATGCAAATATATATAATCTATCCTAAAATAACATAGATGCTGATGAATAAAAAGTAAACTAATTTACATCTCCTTTCACTTCTCTCCAAAAATCCTGCATGTCAGTTCTATTTATCAGTTTATTTCATATGATAATATTATACCTTGTTTCATTCTTGGTAGGGTTTAATTTATCTTCCTCTTCATCCATTAACATTTATCTTTATTTATCAAGACTTTAAACCATTCCATTTTAGCATCCTATCTCCATTTGGTCCCATACTCTGATGACATACCCCAGCAAAGCAACACCCAATTTTCCTTTAAAAAAACCCTAATCCATAAACCCTCACCGCAACATTTAATAATATTTCCCCTCTCTTTTTGGCAAGATCCTACCTGGCCACGGTCAAGTGCAAAGTCCTGCACCTTGGAAAAAGAAACCACTTGCACACTTACAAGATGGGGGATACTTGGCTCAGAAAAACTACGAGCGAGAGGGATGTTGGAATTGTTGTAGATCTCAAGCTAAATGTGAGCCAACAATGGCTTTTTCTTAATCCAGGTTCTCCAGCTCTTCCTTCCCTTTCTCTTTTCATGGGTTCACCATTTTCAATATATTTATGGATTTGCAATGCCTTTAAATAAAGTACTGTACAGTGGAAGAAATTTGCAAGTAAACCATGGAACTTTTCCAGTAAAACCTCAATTCTAATCAAACCCTCTCCTTGTATTTCTGAGTAAGCTGGCTGGATAGCTCTGTGGTTTAAATATCTGGTTGCAGAACCAGAGATTCCTTGCTGTGTCTCCCACGGATAAGGTCAGCTTGTGTGGCCTTTGGAAAACTGCAAGGTCCCAGAACCAGGGAATGGGGAACGACTTTTGAGTATTCTCTACCTAGAAACCCCCGAAAAAAGGGTTGCCATCAGTCAGAATTGACTTGATGGCCCATGTTTAATAGTATTTTGGATAGTGGTTAATATTAATCAACTATATTTTCCCGTCACTGGCCCTTTGGGAAGTATCAATTCAGGCAAGGGGAGTCCAATGTTGTTTGCACAATACGGCAAATTTTTCAAATGTTGCCAGTCAAGCCTTCAGGAGACATATGCCTTTCAAAGGAGTCAAAGACAGAGCAAATTTTTGGTTTGGCCTCCAGTTAGATTCTGCTCTCTGCTATATTCTCAAGACATCTCCTTTTTTCTCTATCAGGTAACACACGATGGCCAGAATTATACTTCTTCTGGCCCCGAAAACAGTCAAGTGTGAAGCTAGGAAGAAAAGCTTGGAAAAACCCATGAGCTAAAGGAGAAATGGCTTAAACGCCTGAAGTGTGGAGAAAGCTTCAGACCAGTGCTACTAGTTCAGTTTAAAGAACTCACCCTGGGGAGAAATGATACAAAAACATGAAATGTGAAAAGAGTTTCAGCGGGAGAAGAAATCTGCGTTCACATCAAAGTTCCCATACTGGGGAGAAACCACATAAGTGCATCGAATGTAGAAAGAGCTTTAGTCGCAGTGGTAATCTTAGGTTACATCAAAGGACCCACACTGGGGAGAAACCACATAAATGCATCGAATCTGGAAAGAGCTTTAGTCGCAGTGGTGACCTTACGTGACATCAAAGGACCCACACTGGGGAGAAACCACATAAATGCACAGAATGTGGAAAGACCTTTTGTCAGAGCGGTCAGCTTAGGGTACATCTAAGGACCCGCACTGGGGAGAAACCACATAAATGCATGGAATGTGGAAAGAGCTTTAGTCAGAGTGGTCACCTTAGGGTACATGAAAGGTCTCACACTCGGGAGAAACCACGTAAATGAATGGAATGAGCTTTAGTCGGGGTGATGCCCTTAGGTTACATCTTAGGAACCTGCACTGGGGAGAAACCACATGAAAACCACAGAGCTCCTGATAAGTTAAGAGGGCATAAGGAGCTCATTCAATTTTGTGCTGGTTTCCACTGGAAAGAATAAACAACAAAATGCTGAAGTAATGCAAAACAGAGAAAAAAGAGAATAAATGGAGTACATTTTGAAGTGCCTCTTGTGATGTGTTTTACTTCCATTGTTAATTAACAGAGAGATATCACAAAATAGATGTGGAACCTTGTGCTAAAAAATTAAAATAAGCATATATTGTGCAATGGAAGCTTTTACAAAATTAGTGTAAATATTTATTTATTTATTTATTTATTTTATATCCCGCCTATCTGGTCGTATGAGGACTTCTCTAGGCGGCTAACAACATAAAAAAAATACAATAATATACACAAAGCCATTTTACGCAACAAAAAAAGAAAAAATATATATACTAAACAAAATGGGGAGCTATAGGAAAAGAAAAAAATCGTCAGGAGTTATCTGTTGGGAAGGCCTGCCCAAACATCCATGTTTTTAATTGTTTCTTGAAAATATCCAGCGAGGGAGCCGTGCGAATCTCAGGGGGAAGGTTGTTCCAGAGACGAGGAGCCACCGCCGAGAAGGCCCAATTTCTGGTCTTTTCCTTCCGGGCCTCCCACGGCGTTAGGCTCCTCAGTCTCACCTCCTGGCTCGCACGAGTGACACGGGTAGACCTTGGTGGGAGAAGGCGTTCCGCCAGGTATCGAGGTCCTAAACCGTTTAGGGCTTTATATGTAAGCATCAACACTTTGAAGTCGATGCGGAAACGGATGGGCAGCCAATGCAGTGCGGCCAGAGTGGGTGAAATATGTTGGTATCTTCTCACCCCACTGAGTAATCTGGCTGCCGCGTTCTGCACCACCTGTAGTTTCCGCAGCAGCCTCAAAGGCAGCCCCACGTACAGCGCATTGCAGTGATCTAATCTTGAGATTACGAGCGCATGCACCAAGGTAGTGAGCGCCCCAACATCAAGGTAGGATCGCAGCTGGGCTATCCACCTAAGATGAAAGAAGGCGGTACGGACCACAGACACCACCTGAGGTTCCATAGTGAGCGCCGGGTCCAGATGGATCCCCAGACTGCGGACCCCATCCCTGAAGGGCAGGGTCACCCCCCCATAAGTGAGGGAGTTTCCCAGATCCCCTGATGTGGGGGCGCCCACCCTTAGCACCTCCGTCTTGTCCGGGTTCAGCCTCAGCCCGTTCTCCTGCATCCATTCCAGTACGGTCTCCAGGCAGCGCTGAAGGGACAGGAGGGCATCTCCTGTGGTTGGTAAAAAGGAGCTGTGGAGCTGTGTGTCATCCGCATACGGATGACACAATGCTCCACACCCCCTGATGACCCCATCCAGCGGCCTCATATAGATATTAAACAGCATTGGGGAGATGATCGACCCCTGTGGGACCCCACAATTGAGGATCCACGGGGCCGAGACACTCTCCCCAAGCTGTACTCTCTGGGGACGGTCCTCCAAGAAGGAACGGAGCCAGGCCAAAGCCAGGGCACCTATTCCCAACTCGGAGAGAATCCCCAGGAGGATACCGTGGTCAATGGTATCAAAGGCCACTGAGATACGTATCTAGGAGAACCAGCAGAGACATTTTGCCCCTCTCGGCCTCCCTCAATAGGTCATCACACAGGGCGACCAATGCCGTTTCTGTACCATGGCACAGCCTGAAGCCCGACTGGAATGGATCCAGGGCATATGTTTCGTCCAGAAGCGCCTGAAGCTGATCGGCCACCACCCTCTCGACTACCTTGCTTAAGAAAGAAACGTTGGCGACGGGCCTGTAGTTGCCGATTTCGTCCGCCGCCAAACTAGGTTTCTTTCTAATGGGCCTAATGAGTGTCTCCTTGAGGGCAGAAGGGAATCTGCCCTCAAGGAATGACCCATTAATTATTACAGTGGCCCATTCCGTTGTTAAGGACCTGGCTGCCTTAATTAGCCAGGCCGGGCAAGGGTCCAAGGAGGAGGTGGTGGCACGACAGCGATCAAGCACCCTGGCCACAGTATCGGGCGTGACAGGCTGAAAGGAATCAAGTATCACCGGGCAAGACGGAGCGCTGGACATCTCAGCTTGACTCACTGTATTCAAAAAAGGAGAGAGGTCCCGGCAGATGGCCTCCACTTTCGATTTTAAAAAGGCTGCAAATTGGTCCAGTGAAAAACTAGGGGGAGGCCCATCACTCGGACCAATTCCAGATAGTTCGCGCATTCTACGGAATAATTCCGCCTGCTGATTAGAGGCTTCGCTTATCCGGTTAGCGAGATATGTTCGACTAGCAGCCTTTACCTTCGCCAGGTAAAGGTTAGTAGCGACCTTGACAGCTATACAATTGAAATCCGTCGGGCTCTTTCTCCATTTGCGCTCTAGCCATCTCCTGACCCGCTTCGACGCTGGAGATCCTGGTTATACCAGGGCGCCGGGCGGTCTCTGCGGTGGAGAGGGCGTTTAGGAGTGATCGTGTCTACGGCGCTAGTCATGGCGGTAAACCAGCCGTGGACCAGAGCCTCGACAGGAGCACCAGCCAGGTGCCCCTCCGAACCAACGTGCTCTATCTGACCCATGATTCCCCTCCTGTAGGACACTTTGTTCAGTAAAAAACTCTGCACTTACACGGGAATTCTGGTGGCCCCGGGTTTGACCTGATGGGTTATAATAAGATAGCTGTCAGGATCGCAACTAACCGTTACCTGGCTGCTAGAAGATCTCACTTCACTGACTGGATAAGCGAAGCTTCCAATCAGCAGGCGGAACTCTTCCGTATAGTTCACACTCTATCCGGAATTGGTCTGGGTGAAGGGCCTCCCACTAGCATCTCACCTCACCAATTTGCAGCGTTTTCAAAATCAAAAGTGGAGGCCATCCACCGTGACCTTTCTCCTTTTTTAAATACAATGGATTGAGCAGAGATGTCCAGCGCTCCGCCTTGCCCGGTAATTCTTGACTCCTTTTTAGCCTGTAACACCAGATTTGGTGGATAAAGCGCTTGATCGCTGTCGGGCCACCACGTCTTCTCTCAACCCTTGCCTGGCCTGGCTAATCAAAGCTGCCAGGCCGGTAACAACTGAATGGGCCACGACAATAATTAATGGGTCTCTCCAGGAGGGCAAGGTTCCCCTCTCCCTCAAGGAGACACTTATTAGGCCTATTAGGTATAAATCAAATTTGGTGGCGGACGACATTGGAAATTATAGGCCTGTCGCCAATGTTTCCTTCCTCAGCAAAGTGGTTGAGAGGGTGGTGGCAGATCAGCTTCAGGCGCTTCTGGACGAAACCAACATTCTGGGCCCATTTCAGTCGGGCTTCAGAGAGAGAGAGAGAGAGAGAGAGAGAGAGAGAGAGAGAGAGAGAGAGAGAAGGGGAATATTCTGCCCAGAGAGAAGCCCGTAAGCATGTGATGGAGGTGTGGAAAAAAGGGGGGGGAAAGAGTGCGCCTTTTTGGCCTTCCTGGCAGAGCTGCAGGGATGCCCTTTTATGTGTGTGTGTGTGTGTGTATGTGTGTGTGTGTAAAACGGAGTTGAACCATTAATTAACACTGAGGTTTTAAACTCGGAAAGTGAGATAGGTGGGGGAGTTCTCATTACTCCTCAGACCTTCTCTCACACAGGTCACCCCCCTTTTGCAAGCTTCTTGCCATCTTTCAACTTGCCCAGAGAGAGCCTTCCTTCCGAGAGAGCGGGGCTCTTCCTTCCCCCTTCATCAGGCCCCAGAAATCTGAGTGGAAGTGCTGGTTTTAAAAAAGAGGGGAGTGGGATCCAGGCCCCAGAGATCCCCTCTCCCATTTGAATTCCCCCTCCGCCTCCCTCTGGAGGAGACCCAGAGGAAAAAATTGCCTTCATTTCCAGTGGGAAAACAAACCTTTCTCTAAAGCTTTAAACGAGGTGCTGAGCCAGGGAGAGTCCCTGCCCCGGGTGTCTTCCACAACTGGGAGGGGGGTCCCCTCTTCCTCCTCTCCCCCTTCCTGCCAGGCTCTACCTTGAAGGGACGTTTTAAGCCTCCCGTTCCACCTAAAAAAGACGCCTTGCCCATGATCCTGAAACCTCTTCAGGAAAACTCAGCCCCCCTGTGAGTGGGTTCTCTGTTACCAGTGGGCATTTCCTTACTCGAACGATTAATACCACTGAGTTAATCTTGCATTAGAATCCTTCATCTTGTTTAACCATTGTAATGGCGCATGATCAATCATCAAAATAAAAGGAGCGCCTAACAAGTAATATTTAAAAGATTGAATAGCACATTTTACAGCTAATGCTTCCTTTTCAATGGTAGCATATCGTCTTTCTCTCTCGCTTAATTTCTTACTAATATACATAATTGGTTATTCCTTTTGACCTTCATTCTGAGAAAGGACAGCTCCAATTTCTCTGTCAGAAGCATCAGTCTGTACAATAAAAGTTTTCTGAAAATCTGAGGCATATCGATGAGGCAATCCACTTAATATATTCTTTACTTTCTCAAAAGCAATTTGTTCTGATTGCCCCCATATTATGTTTTTACATTTCTTTTTCTTAGTTAAATCTGTCAAGGGAGCTGTCAATTCTGAACAGTTTGGTATGAATTGTCTATAATACCCCGCTAACCCCAGAAATTGTTGCACTTCTTTCTTGTCTACCTTTTCTGACACTGGTCAAATTTTCCCTTCTTCTATCAAAAATCCTAAATATTTTATTCCTCGACGAGCTATTTTACATTTAGAAGGACTAACTCTCAGATTAGCTTGCCTTAACTCGGTTAATACCTTTTCTAAATGTATCACATGTTCTCCGAAGGTTTTACTATATATTAATATATCATCAATATAGGCGGCTGCAAATTCTTTCACGGGTTCTAAAACTTTATCCATTACCCTCTGGAAGGTAGCAGAGGCTCCATGCAATCTGAACAGCATTCTTGAAAATTGATAAAAGCCTTTAAGAGTGACAAAAGCTGTCTTCTCTTTATCTTCATCTCTTAATGGAATTTGCCAGTATCCTTTCACTAGATCTAGAGAGCTTAGTACAGTAGCTCCTCCTATTCTTTCTAACTGATCCTCAATCTTAGGCATTGGGAATGCCTCAAATTTAGATATATCATTTAACTTTCTAAAATATATACACAATCTAATATTCCCATCAGATTTAGGTACCATAACCAGATAACTTCTCCAAGGGCTATAAGAAGCCTCGACGACACCTAACGCGAACATTTCATCCACGTCTTTATTAATTTTTTAAAAGATTATATGGCCAATTACGTGCTCCAGATATTACTAATTTTCCTGGTTCTGTATTAATACAATGTACTCCCATATTGGTAAATCCAGGTTTATTATAAAACACATATTTAAATTTTGATTCCAATTTCCTAATTTCCAATTTTTTTTTGCAGATCATCTAAATTTTCTTCCAATTTTAACTCTTCTTCTGGTAATTTTCACATCTGAACAGCTGGCCCAAAATCTTCATCCTCTATTTCCCCTACAAAACTATCTCTTTTCATCCACTCCTTTAATAGGTTTACGTAGTAAATACTGGAATTTTTTCTTTTATCTGGAGTGGCTATTTCATAATTAATTTCATTCAATCTTCTAATTACTACGTATGGTCCCTGCCATCTTGCAAATAATTTTGACTGTTCAGTTGGTAGTAACAACAAAATTTTATCACCGGCTTCAAAGACTCTCTTTCTCGCCTTCCTATGATATCTTTGTTTTTGCCCCATTTGAGTCCTTTTTAACTGCTCCTTAGTTTCTTTAGCCACATGGTTCAGATGTTCCCTCATCTCAGTAATTTGCTTAATTTGTAACTGAGACACATCCTTGCCAAATTCCCAACTTTCTTTTACCAAATCTAGAACTCCCCTACGGTTCCTTCCATATAATAATTCAAATGGAGAAAACCCTGTAGAAGCTTGTGGCACTTCTCTAATGGCAAACAATAATGGGGCAATAGTAAGTGCCAATTCTTTGGTTTATCTATAACTAATTTCCTCAACATGCTTTTTAAAGTTTTATTAAACCTTTCAACAAGACCATTAGTTTGAGGGTGATATATGGTAGTTTTTAAAGGTCTTACATCTAATAACTTCCACATTTCTTTAAAGGTTTGACTCATAAAATTTGACCCCTGGTCAGTGATTACTTCTTTAGGAAATCCCAATCTTGAAAAAAATCTGCATTAATTCTTTAGCTAAGACTTTAGCAGAAGTGGTTAAGGGAATTGCCTCAGGATATCTTGTCGCATAGTCCACCAATACCAAAATCTAATTGTAACCTGCATTCAATTTAGTCAAAGGTCCTATTATGTCTAAACCAATCCGTTCAAAAGGTACACCAACCAAAGGCATTGGTATCAATTCAGCTCCAGGTTCTGGTTTTGATTGAGTTATTTGACATTGCTTGCATGTTTTACAATATTTTTCTATATCCGCCCAAATATTGGGCCACCAAAACCTCTGTAAGATTCTAGCACTCATTTTTTGGACTGCCAAGTGCCCAGCCAGGGGTACATCATGAGCTAATTGTAGGATATTTCCTCTCCAGTTTTTAGGCACCACTAGTTGTGGTATACCATCAATTGATATCCTATACAATAAACCATCACGTAACTCGAAGCCTACTTCTCCATTTATCACCGCCCCTTCTTCTCTTGCTTTTTCCATAAATTTAACCAAGGAATCATCATCTTGTTGCCGAAGTCGGGTAGTTTGTCCGGATACACCTTCAAACATTTCATTTATATTTTCTTTACCGCATTCTCCTTGCATAACTTCCGTAGAAGTCATTAATTCTTTCATTTCTAACCAATCTCTTCCTAAAATCATTTCTCTAACCAAACCAGGTACAATACCAATTTCCAATTCCCCTTTCACATTGTTAATTTCAACCATCGCAATAGCAGTTTGATATGTTTTTATATCACCATGTATACATCTAACAGTTACCTCCCCCTTTTCCACAATCCCCTTCAAGTCTTTCACCAAAGTTTTCCCACTTCCAGAGTCAATTAGAGCCTTTTTAAGTTCACCATTCACATAAGCAGTAACTTTCCATCCATTTTTCCGTTCCCAATTACCCCCAGTCACCTGACTCCAATCTTTAATCCAGGAACAATCTACTCCTGGGCAATTTTTCTTCTGATGTTCTATGGACCAACAATGGAAACAAGCCCCTTTGAATTCTCTGGGCTCTCTCCAATTTGGATAGGCTTCCATAATCTTGTGTTTTGAGCCTCCCAGTTTGCTGATTTCCACTTTCATATCTTGTGCAGGACACTGTGAAGCACCCACGTTGCTCCCAGATGCCATTTTCTCTCTAACCCTTGCCTTCTCGGTGTATGCCCAGTTGTTATCGCATGATCCCTCTTCAGGAATGCAAAAGTCTTCAACCAATCGTATCGCTGCTTCCAAGTCACAAGGGTGGTTTCTTTGCACCCAAGCTCTCATACTCGTGGGTAACTTGGTTACCAATTGTTCCAAGATGATTTCATCCAGTATTTGCTCCTTACTTTTTCCTTCAGGTCTGATTCATCTCATCAGGTTAGCTTTTAATTTTTGAACTAAGGTGCGGGGGTGTAGTTCATTTTTCCATTTCAAACTGCAAAATTTCTTGCGATAAGCTTCTTCTGTTAAGTTAAGCATTTGCAAAATGGTTAATTTTACTTTATTATATTGCAACGCTTCGCTAGGAGGTAAGGTGTCAACTATTTCTTGTAGGTTACTGGACAAACAAGGTGTTAAAATTAAGGTCCATTGCTCTTCAGGCCATCCAGCAGCGAGTGCTACTCTCTCAAATGTATTTAAGTACACCTCAGGGTCATCATCGGTTGTCATTTTCTGTAACCTGATAGGAGCTGGACCTGCCACCCATGTACTCTTTTTCGTGATTTCTTCCTTTAATTCTTTCCTGTCTATACTTTTTGCTAGTTGAGATAATATTAGATTCTGTTGTTCTACTAATAAATTAATTATCCTTTCTTGTCTCACGATCGTCTGTTTTACGTCCCCATCTTTCTCCGTTGGTGTCTCTGGAACTGCCCTGCGCTGGGTGCCAATGTGAGTGTGTTCTCTGTTACCAATGGGCATTTCCTTACTCGGAGACACAAGAGAAGATTCTGAAGTGTTCAATAAAGAATTTTTATTAACAAAACTATTTATAACTTCTTTGCTTTTAACATTGGAACCATGAACAGATAACTAGGGAGGGGAGTTCTCCCAAAACCACAACAGGATTTTTCTTCATTTAAACCCTTTAATAGTAAGTTGTTCTTTTCTCCAGCACGGTCCCTTCTTCAGGACTTAGACCGGGGATGATGGGTCCCACTTTTCTGGCTCCGCGGTCTTCAGCTTCTCCTTCTATCGGATCGTGAGCAAGCATCTTCATGGGAACCGAAAAGGCTTGGGCATTTCTAACTGATCCTCCCGATGCACTTTCTTTAAATACGGTCACTTTCTCAGTTTCTCTAGAGATCGCTCCCTCTTTAGTTGTCAGGAATATATCTAATTGCTCTCTCTCTCGGTACACCTTCCTTCTCGCTCCTGCCTCAGCTCTTTCTAACGGCCCCAACTGCCTCTCTCCCTCGTACATTCCTTCCTCACAAGCTCTTTCTATTCTGCTCGCGCGAACTTTCTCTATCTCTTCAGGTTGTTTCTTTGCCTCAGGTTTCACTGATATCTCTGATTCTATAACAATTACTTGAGGGGACGGCTCACTACTTGCTGTTTCTTTATACTCCTCCTCACGCACCCCCACCCCACTCTCTCATGGACGGGGGCTGCTTACCAGAAGGCCACTAAAACTCACCCAACCGCCTTCCTGAGGGGAGACCTTCTGGTCACCTTCTCCACTGCGCATGGGCCACAGACCCCCTCCCACTGGCTAAACCATCCCCCCTCTGTGGGGAAGAGGAGCACATGCACAGGAGGGAGAGTGAGCTGAGCAGCCAGTGAGGGGATCTCGCACGTGCGCAGAGACGAGCAGTGGGTGGGCTTGGAAGGCAGCCTGTCTGTCACTCAAGGGGGAAGAAAGGGGGTGGGGGAAATGGGGGTTCTTGCCCAGCCAGCCTTCCAAAGGGATGGGCTTCTGCCCAGAGACAAGTGACGCCTAAGGAGCAGGAGGAGGAGCGAGCTCTCATTGGGTCTCCATTGTCTTCTGGGCAGAAACAGACCCTCTCCCCTGTGCGTCGCTGGGTTGCCAGGCAACCCCCTCATAGATGCCATAAAACGGCAGGGGGAGGTCCAAGGAGACCAGCCCTGGAGGGCTTCCACCCAGCAACGGGTGACGCGCCAGAGGAGCGAGTTCTCATTGGGTCTTCATTGTTTTTCCCTGTTCTTCGAGGAGAGGCTGTTTTACAAAGAATGAATCCAAGGAATGAATAATCACACAAGAACCCGCCTCTGAGCTCTTCTCCCACCTGACTGCAGGGGGAAAAGCAAGTTGAAAAACCCACAAGCAGGAGCCATTTTTTCTGTGCCAGAATCCAGCTCTCTTTCCAAGACTCCTCTGGCTTTTCACCTGAAGCATGGTGGGTGTCTTAACAGGGTGGCCTGGAAGGCCTTGCCCATATGTCCACCGCACACAGACACCAAGAAGTCACAAAGCCCACTTTAAAGAAATCTAAAAGCTGGAAAGTGAACTCTGTAGGATATTCTAAGGAGGGCTGGAAGAAATTGCCAGGGACCAAGGAGCCCCAATGAATTCAAAGACACAGAAGTTGAACTGTTGCTCAGATTTATGAGATAATCCTGAAAACCCATCTATTTTGAGGGGAACTTCTGTCCTCTAAGCTTGGAAGAAAGTGTGAGAGAAGGTTTGAGGAGTAATGATCTTAATTAAGACCTTGTTCTTTCCTAGGGAAAGAGGAGATGGTGGTGGTGGTGTCCTTTTCATTATCCCTGTTGAACTTTTCCCTGTCAGGAAGGAATGTAGAGAACATCCCCCTTCTCTCTCTCTCTCTCTCTCTCTCTCTCTCTCTCTCTCTCTCCTTTCAGTACAAATATATGCAAAATCAAACATTAACGGTGAGGGCAGAAAAATCCCTCCCTTGGCAAAGAAGCCCCTCTCGCTCCTGAAGGGAAACCTCGGGCAAATCCCCTCAGAGGCTTCAAACAGCCTGCATGTAATGCCATTTTGCCACAGAGACCAAGGAGTCCCAGTGGGGGGAAAATTGAATTTGAAGACACAGAAGTTGAACTTTTGTTCAGATCTATGAGATAAATTCTCTCAAGTAGGAAGAATGGAAGAATTCTCCCTTTCCTTCCCCAAAACACATCCCTTTTGAGGAGAGCTTCTGTCCTCTGAGCTTCAAAGAAAGTGTGAGAAAAAGTTTGAGGAGTCATGAGCTAAATTAAGACTTTGATCATCCTAGAGAAAGAAATGGTGGTGGTGTTCTCCTTTGTTTTCATCATCCCCTGTTGAACTTTTCCCTGTCAGGAAGGAATGTAAAAGGAAGAGAACATCCCCCTTCTCTCTCTCTCTCTCTTTTTTGGGGGGGGAGAAAGCAGGTGGGGGGAAAGAGAGGAACCTAGAGCTATGAAGGCAAAAGAGGCACTGCTCTAACAGGAAGCAGAAGCCCCAAAGGTTGCCCCACTCCTCTCTCCCTCTCCTTCCCACCCACCTCTATGGGGCTCCGAGGATCTTCCCCCATCGGATCTGGGCAGGAGGTGGGCTACGGCGGGGGGGCGAGGAGGGAGGGAGACCAGGACATCTCATAAGCTGTGTGTGTTTGTATTTTTGTTAATTTTTGTTAATTTTTCCTCCAGTGTGATATTCTGGCCATCTAACACATAGCCTATAAAAGGTGTGTTAATCGGAATTCAAGACCCTTATGAATTCCCCCCAACAGAAATGGACAGAGACACGAAGGCTACAAAGTGGAGGCTATTTATTATTCGCTGCTGCAGAAAGCGGAGAGAAAGCAAGCCAAGCCATGCAGGGCGTTGGTTTCTCTGGGGAACAAAGGAAGAGTACACATTATATAGGCTGTCCGTCCAGGTGGTCCGTTACGGCTCACAAACTTACTACAATTTCATTAAGTTGCAAAACATTCTATTTCTACTGAACAGCCTCGCTTTTATGGAGTCTGCATTTTCTTTTTACCCTAAGTCAGCTATATCTTATCGGCTCAGGCTACTCAGGAATTTAATTATAACACACACACTCCTTAGCGAAGGAGTTAAACTCTCATCACTCAGCTCTGGAAATTAATTTACAAGCTATGCACAAATGGCCCCTTACTCCCTTTTTCCCTTTAGTGAAGAAGTCAAACTCTCAGCAATTTTCTACTCACAATTCCCCCTTTTTCTTTTCTTACTAATTTTGACTTATTCACCTGACTCTCCCTCCTGGATGGGGAGTATCTTGTATTGTACTTCCGGGGCTCTAATCACCATCATTGGCACAGTTTTAGGCATAGCTGCCTGCACCACAGAGTTTATCATATTGCGGACTAGAGGAATGAGACAAGGTAGGAGCATCATGCCAAGCAGTATCATGCAGAGAAAGAATAAGGCTTGTTTCCAATTGTTAAAGATCCCCCCCAGCCAGCCTGTTGAATCTAATATCCCAGTCCAAGTTTGGACTGGTACATTGGCTAGTTCTCTCATTCGGCCAGTAATCTCTGCAATCACCTCTTGAGTATCTCCTATCTCAAGGCAACAGTTGGTAAGATTGAACTTTCCACAAACCCCGCCGTCTGTCACCAGAAGGTAATCGAGTGCCAGTCGATTTTGATAGATAGCATTTTTAATCTTTGTGTTTTGTTTGGCTAACACCTCCAGAGCCAATTCATTCTCTTGAGTGAGGAGTTCTACCACGGCTTGCAGTCTAATGAGCCTATTTAGTAAATAGATAGGGGTCCTATATCCATAGGAACCATCCTGGGCCCAGGATGCTGGGTCATAATATGCTATGATTCTTTCAGGCGGCCATTCATCATCTTTCCATGAGCCTATTTTCAACTCTCTCTTCTTCCTTTGGTTTTGAGCAGGTTGTCCTAGTCTCATTCCCCTGGACAGGGGAATCATGAAAAATGAGGGTCGCAGATGTCCCAAGTAACAAGTCCCTGTCCAATCTGTCCTCAAATGAGAGTAGGCCATGGTCCCACAAACCCAATACAAACCGGCAGGTGCAACCCCGCCATCTAGAACTGTACCATTGTGCCAAATGATCTTTGCCACCTCAGTTAAATTTTCCCAGGGGTTCCTTAAATCAAACCCCAGAGTAGAGTTTCCCTATGTACTAACCCTACTCCCATTAAATACTTTGATGAATTTACATGTAGAATCCCCGAGAAACGAAGGGTATTCCATATCTTGTTCTGTTCGTTGAACACAGCTTTCTCCTATCAACTCACTTGCTAACTCCCATCTAGAGGATACTTTATGAGTTGGATATGTTGATGTGTTATAGGGGGCTGTCTGATTCCATCCTATGACCTCCCAAGGCCATTGGTCCCCTGTCAGAGTCCCCCCACAGATGTAACAATTAGAGACGTTCATGGTAGTGGCTACTGTCTGGGCCAACTCTAAGAACAAATTTATTGTTTTTGTGGTGACGGATTGTTCCCAGGGATCAGATTCCAACTCTTTCCAAAATGTCGTATAAGTTCTCATATCCTCTCCTACTATGCCTTCTCTGACTTGTTTTAATATAAAATATCCCCCTGGGTCCTTTACTTTCCCATTGATCCGCAATCCAAAAACTTTAGACCATAGATCCTTTGTATCCCATTCCTTTGGTTTCAATATGGTGAAGTTAACCGGATTACACTCCCCTTGTTTACAAGAATTTGACCCTTTCCCCCTTTTAAGTACAGCTGAGGGGTCAAACTTTCCAGGCCAAGTAGCCCACACTACACATGACCAATGGGACAAGTAATATTGTTCCTTGTTACAACTCCAAGCCCTTACCCTCTGTTGTGGGATTCCATACCCAATGTACTTATCATTCTTTTGGTAGGTTCTTTCCCAGCCCAGGTTCCCACAATTTCCCCAATAATCATAGGACAACAGTTTGCAGGCATCAAATGTTAGAGAAACCGGGCCATTAGACTTGCGCATTTGCCTGTCAATGATGCTTCCATATCCTGATTTCCCTGCCCTCATCTCTATCCATATCCTTTCTGGCTCTTTTGTGGGGTCATAGCAAATAGGAGGTTTGTCCTTTTCGTAGCACACCTTGTAATTTATATTGTTAAAGCTGCACTCTTTGATATTCCCGAGACACTGGTAGGCTGATTTATACTCAAGAGTCTGTGTCTCCTTTCTTCCTTGCCGGGTTTGTGTGATGCACGGGCAGGTAGCTCCACTAACCTGGGTAATAACACCTAACAATGTGATTATGATGGGGATTAGTTTACCCTTTCCCTTGGTTCTCCCGACCAGTCTTCCAATGATACCGCTCCATGACACTAGGGGCACGGCCCTCACAGGTACTGGTACAGAGGATTCCAATCCTCTTCGGCTGGATCGGGCTCGGGTGGACAGCAAGGGCTTACCTTCCGACACTTCCAGCACGTCTCGTGGTGCACCGAAGATGCGTTGCGGATCCATCCTCTGGGGATGGTCACTGCTCCTGCAGGTTCTGTTTCACACGGTTTCCACCAATAACTTGCTGCCTCGGCGTCTACAGCCCACAAGCTCTCCACCCACAGTCCAGTTTGATATCCCGTGTATTATACGTACCACCTAGTGTCAGGGTCCTCGTCAAATTTGCTAAGTCGGGCACACCAGTTGAAAGGGCAAAAATGACAGTACAATAGACAAAGGGGTTCAAATGGGTCTAGTCCAAGCAGGGGATCTCTCAAGTTTCTTATATCATTCCCACTGTTTAGGGTGCCACCAGGGGTAGAAAGGATTAGGGTTTTCAAAGTATTCTTCGGGGTCCTCACTATCTGAGTCGAATCCACTATTGCTCTTACCACGGTGGGAATCAGTTTCTTCCCCTTCCTCTAATTCAGGTTCCAAATACTCAGGGACTCGTTTTGTGGTTAATGGGCAGCCTCTGCAAAATTTAGTGTGCCACCAGCGGGGGTCCCACAAGCTCTCCACCTCCTTGTGAACAAACCCCTTTGCAGCTCCTTTAGGTCCTGTTTCTACCAGCACAGCCTCGTTCTTGATGGAAAATCCCAAAAACACAACCCAACCTATATTAGTGTCAACATCTAAACCCACATCCCACTTATCCACGTCCCTGCTTAATGATCTACGTGTCAGCTGGATCTCAAAGAAAGGACATGGTTTGTCACAGATTTTTCTCAAAGGCATAATAGGTTACACTTTTCTTTTTAACACCAATTTTAGTCTCTCTCCCGATGCCACAGCTTCCCACTGTCCTTCGGGATTTGCAGAGTGTTTTGCCCTAGTGTGGTGCATCCAACCAGCTTCCTCAGTTCGGATGGCAGTCTCTGTTGTCAACAGTATCTGATATGGTCCAGACCACTTGGGAGTTAACGGTTCAGTTTTCCATGCTTTAATGTAGGCCCAGTCACCGGGTTGAAATGAATGCACCGGGGTCTCCAGGGGTGTCCTTTGGGTAGAAATGCCTTTCTCTCTGTTGGTTGATAAAATGGAGAATAGTGCCAGCAAGTGTTTTCTAATAAAAGCATCTTTGAACATATCCAAATTAGGGTCTATTCTCCTAGGACTTACATCCCATATGCTCATTCCCATACAAACTCTCGAAGGGAGATAACCCAGTTACTTGGCTAGGCTTAGTTCTGAGAGAATACAAGGCCAGAGGCAACACCCTCGTCCAGGGCAACTGAGTTTGCTGCATTAGTTTTATAACCTGATTCTTTAGACTTTGATTCATTCTTTCCGTTTTTCCTGAACTTTGCAGGTGCCAGGGGGTATGTAATTTCCACTTGATCCCCAATGTCTCCATCACCTGTTGCAGTACCTTTTGGGTGAAGTGGGACCCCCTATCGCTATCTATGGACCCTATAATCCCATATCTAGGGATAATTTGTTCCAATATTAACTTGCAGACAACATTTGCTGTTGCTCTAGAAGTAGGGTATGCCTCTACCCATCCTGTAAGTTGGTCCGTAATGACCAAACAGTGTTTCAAGGTTCCCATTCTTGGCATGTCGATAAAATCACACTGAATGTTTTCGAATGGGTGAACTGCCAAAGGTTTCCCCCCCCCTCGCTCTTTCTTGGGTTATTCTTGTTAACTCGTTGACATGGAATGCAGTGTGCTAAGATGGTGTTTGCGTGAGACCAGACTTTCTTCCCCACATATCGCTGTGAGAATGCACTAGTCATGGCTTTAGTTCCCCAATGCCCCCCCTCATGTAGGGCTTTCAACACTTCTCTTACAACCCCTTTGGGGAGCCACTGTCTGCCATCCTTCAAAGTTAACACTCCGTTTTTCATTACTGCTCCTTGCTGCTCCACTAGTTCCAACTCCTTCTGGTTGTATCTATAAGGGGGTGCCGGTTCTTGCCCTAGCGGAATTAGTGCTGCCTGTAAAGCTGTTTGCAGTTCTTTATCGGCTGCCTTTTTTGCCAGTTCATCTGCCAACCTATTCCCTACTGCTTCAGGGCTGTTTCCCTTCTGATGGCCCGCCACATGTATTATGGCCACCTGGGCGGGAAGACTCAGAGCCTCTAAAGTTTCCGCTATAAGCTTATGATGGGCTAGGTTCTTCCCTTGTGAAGTTAACAATCCTCTTTCACACCACAGTTTTCCATATACATGTGCCACTCCGCTAGTATATTTTGAATCCATCCAAATATTTACCGTCTCATCTTTTGAAATCTCTAGGGCCCTTTTTACTGCATATAGCTCAGCTGTCTGTGCTGACATACCGGGAGGGAGGGGGCCCAATTCCACTTCCAACCCTCCGTCCTCCACTATTGCATACCCAGTTTTCCTTTTTCCATCCATCACCCTGGAGGACCCATCCGTATACAGGTTTCTACCTCCCTCAATAGGTTCTTCCTGTAAGTCTTCTCTGTACTTGGTTTGGAGGTCTGTAACTGCCACGCAGTCATGTTCTCCTTTGAATTCCAAACAAACTTTTTCTGAAAGGCCCTTGGCCGGACTGCAATGATCGGTGGTGGTCAACAGTAGATCTGGTTTTTCTAACAAAATAGCTTCTATCTGCATAAGTCTACTGTCGGTCATCCACTGCCTTGCTGTATGAGTCAAGATTGTCCTAAGCTGGTGTGGTGAATGGAGTATGATTACCTCAAAGGGGTATAATTTGCGCACCACCTTTACCATTGAGGCGGCAGTGGCACAGGCTTGCAAGCAAGCTGGCCACCCCAGGACCACCGGGTCCAGATGCTTAGAAAAATACCCAATCGCTTGGTATCTCCCAGCCTTCTTTTGGGCCAATACCCCCTTCGCCACACCACTTCCTATGGTGACAAACAGGTGACTCGGCTTCTTGGGGTCTGATAGACCTAGTGCTGGGGCCGAGGCCAAAATTCTCTTCAGTTTTTCCAATAGCTGATAATCAGGCCTTTCTAGGACCAACACCTCCGGTTGATCCCCTGTTAATTTCTTCAAGAATGGTTGAACTAACTCTGAAAATCCCTCTATCCATTGTCTACAGAAATTTAGTGTCCCCAATAGGCTTCACAGTTGTCTCTTGGTTTTGGGCATTTCCAGGGCTTGGATGCCTTCAGTTCTCTTCGGGTTAATGTACTTCTTCCCTCCTTTCAATATCAATCCCAGATACTTTACTTCTGCCTCACAAAACTGAAGTTTCTCCTTTGACACTCTAAGGCCTTGTTGCCCTAGGAAATTGAGCAAACCAATGCTAGCTTTCCTTACCAACTTTCCTTCTGATGCGCTCAATAACAGATCATCCACATATTGGGTAAGCAACACTCCAGGAGGTGGTGCCCAGTTTTGGAGTATTTCTTCCAGGATTTCCCTAAAAATCGTTGGAGATTCTACATAACCTTGCGCAAGGACTCGCCACTGCCACCTCATGAGTTTTCCTGTATCTGGGTGTGGCCATTGGAATGCAAATATCGGCCGGGATACTGGATCAACCGGCACACAAAAGGACGCTGATTTTAAATCAATTACAGTATACCAGGTGTGCGAATCAGGGATCCTTTTCAATATGGTATGTGGATCTGGGACAATGGGGGCCCTGGGGATAACCACTTTGTTCACTTCCCTCAAATCCTGCACCATTCTCCAAGTCCCGTTTGGTTTTCTTACTGGCAGGATGGGGGTGCAATAAGGGGAATCACTGGGTTCTATTAGACCGTCATCCAATAACTCTTTCACTACTGGCCTAAGACCTTCCTCAGCTTCGGGCCGGATGGGATACTGAGGACGATACACGGGCACTTCGGTTTTTAAATTCATTTTCACGGGGTGGATTACCTGGATTACCTGGCTTGGCCCACACTATTGAATTTACTTCTCGTTCATCTGCCTCCCGGAGAGCTGCTAGGGTAACCTTACACACTTGGTCCTTTAAAGTGATCACTAGGCCCATTTTTCCCATTAAGTCCCGTCCTAACAAATTTATTCCTGACTCGGGGGTCCACAAAAAATCATGCATCAGTTGTCCATGCTGCCATGCGTACAAGTTCCTCAGTTTCCTTCCCTTTCCTCTGTGGGCATTCTCTCTTCCAGTGGCCGGACTGGCCACAGGCCGCGCAGACATCCCGGGGCAGGGTCTCCTCTGCCCCTGTTGGCTTGCCCCTCTTCCCTGAGCTCCCCAGTTTGCCTGCCTGTCTCCCTGATTTCCATATCCTCCTCTTCCTCTAGCCCTACTGCCTCTCCAGCCACCTTGTCCTTGTCCAGACCATGGCGGTCTGGAGGAACTCCTTCCCTGTTCCTTCTGGGTCAACACTTGGTTGACCGTTTGGACCATCAATTTCACCTTCTTTTTCTCTTTCTCATCCTCTCGCCTCAGCATCACTCTCTGAGCTTCCGTTAATAGTTCCCCTATGGGCTTTACCAGCATACCATCAAACTTTTGTAGCTTTATTTTAATGTCAGGGCAACTTCCAGCTACAAACTGGAGCTTTAAGATTTGTTCATTGGTGGGTTGGTCTGGGTCTAGCCCGGTATATTGTCGCATGTTTTTCCGTAACCTTTCCAAATATACAGGGCTCTCATCTTTGCCCTGAGGTTGCCCAAATGCTTTGGTGACGCTTATATTTTTAGGAATTATATTCTCAAATGCCAATAACATATATTTCCTAAATTCGTCACATTTTTCCCTTCCTTCTAGCGTCTGGATATTCCAATCCGCAGGGGTCCGCTCATGGAACGCGGCTGTTTCTTCAGCGTCTGTCCGCTGCCCATTTCCGTCCTTCCACAGTTGCTGAGCCTTGATCAAGGCTTGGTTGGTATATGTTACCCCAGCCAATTGTTGGGAAATATGCAAGAATTCCGACGGGGTATAAACAGACGTCCCTAAGGCATCTCCCATTCCTTGAACAAATCCCAAGGGGTCCTCACTCAATTGGGGTAGCTGTTGTTTAATTATTCTTAGGTCCGTGCTAGTCAGGGGAACCTCCACGTAGCCAATTCCGTCCCCCATAGGGACCTGTCGAAGGGGTAACATTTTAGTAGCACCCCCTCCCCCTTCAGCTTCAGGATTTTTCTTTTGAGTGCTGGCCGATCCCCACCTTTCCTGATCTTTGAGTAATTCTCTTAGCTCTTTATTCGGCCTATCTATCCTATCTTCTACCCCTTTGAAAGAGGGTGCAAGTGCCCTTGAGGGACTCGGGTAAGCGACTGTACTGGCCTCGGATAGTCGTTCTTCTTCATCGCCTAACCCTCTCTCTCCACCCTCCCGACGTTCACCAACCGTCCCATCATCCTGATCCTCGTATCTTGGAGGGGGATCTAAAGGACCTTGGGCTGGCGCTAAGGGTGGGGCGGTCAGTGGAGGCTGACTCAAAAACTCAAGGGGGTTGAACTTCGACATCTCGCTGCCCTGAAGCTTTTCTTCTACTAGGGTTCTTCTTACGGCCAATCGAACCCCACCACAAGTTTTTATGACAAACCACATCGACGAATCCACATACGCGGAACACGGGGGATGATTTACATACTCATCATCCACTCTTTTAATATCTTCAAACATGCATGACCCGAATTTTGGCCACCTTGGGTCGATGTCAAGCTGTGGCCAAACCTCTGTGCACATCCTAACCATCTCACCCGGGGTTTCAAAATCTTGCACCTTTACCTGTTCCCAATGGAGGAGCAGTCTCACCAACGGACTGTTCCCCGGGATTCCTAACTCATCTTTCCCTCGACAAGTCTGGGCGTCCCCAACGGAATCCCCCTTTTCCTTTTGGCCCCCACTGGACCGTTTCTTACCCTTAGACGTCTGATTGCCCATCCTGCGGGAAGACAAAACACAAAGGGATCAGGGAGGTTTGTGAAAGGTAAGGGGTCCTTTCAACACAGACACACACAAAAAAAGGTTTCAGACTTCAAACACGCAGCCTGACTCCAGGCGCCGGAACTTCCAACGGTCACCACGAAGAACTGCAGGCTCAATCACTCATTCACAATCACTCTGACAACGCCCGCCCCAATAACCACAGTTCAATATTTCAATACCACGATTACCCAGGCGCTGTCTCACCCGTCCTCCTCACGTTCGTGTCTCACTGTGAGTTCTTGAGACTGTGTAGCCGGGACGCCAGGCGGGAAACGGCCGTCGAAAACAAGACGGGGGCCCTCCGGTTCTCCGCAAGGCTGCCGCCGTTCTCCACAGCCTCAACGGACTTGAGCCTGACCCCAAAAGGGGCTTCTATTATCCCACTTCTGACACCAATCTGTTAATCAGAATTCAAGACCCTTATGAATTCCCCCCAACAGAAATGGACAGAGACACGAAGGCTACAAAGTGGAGGCTATTTATTATTCGCTGCTGCAGAAAGCGGAGAGAAAGCAAGCCAAGCCATGCAGAGCGTTGGTTTCTCTGGGGAACAAAGGAAGAGTACACATTATATAGGCTGTCCGTCCGGGCGGTCCGTTACGGCTCACAAACTTACTACAATTTCATTAAGTTGCAAAACATTCTATTTCTACTGAACAGCCTCGCTTTTACGGAGTCTGCATTTTCTTTTTACCCTAAGTCAGCTATATCTTATCGGCTCAGGCTACTCAGGAATTTAATTATAACACACACACTCCTTAGCGAATGAGTTAAACTCTCATCACTCAGCTCTGGAAATTAATTTACAAGCTATGCACAAATGGCCCCTTACTCCCTTTTTCCCTTTAGTGAAGAAGTCAAACTCTCAGCAATTTTCTACTCACAGGTGTATAAAGATTTGCCTGAGCCCTTCCATAAAGTGATTTGTAAGGCTAACTCTGGAGATTTGATTATGGATTGCCTAGCAATCATTCTGGTTTCATTAAATATCCCAAAATGCCTCAGGTTTCTTCCAGAGGCCTCAGAAATCCTGAAACTCAAATCTTTTTCCACTAGAGAGGTGTGTGAGGCTGGGAGTACCTCCAAAGGCACTCCACAGTGTTTACTGTCTGTCTCTAACAGCAGAAAGACTGAGAAAGAATGGACAAATCTTGTGGGAGAGTTCCAGGAGCTGCATTTAGAGTCACAAACACCGGAGTGCATCCTTTTGGTGGGAAAGGAAACAGATATGAAGGAAATGAAAGGAGGAGGGAAGTTAGTTCAAAGGTGGAGGAGGAAGAAGTTTGTTGGGTGCAGGAGGAAAGAATCGAAAAGGAAGAGGGTTTAGTGGAAATAATAGAAGACGGCCCTGGATGGAGGAATGGGTGGAATTCAAAGTACCAAGAATTTGTTCAGAGAAGGAGTGAAAAGACAAACATATAGAAAGCCACCTAAGAGAGTCTCAAAGGAGAGAACAACAGAGATGTACAGAGAAACTTGGGAGACCCTGTGGGGCCAGTCCCTTCCGACTGAGATTGAGGCAGAATCCGGGCAAAAAGATTTGGGAGCCACAGGTGGGCTGGGTTCTCCACCCCCAGCAGTGATGTTTTGTTTTTGCTCGTTCCATCATTAAAACGTCTAGACTGGACGGAATCCTCAGCCCTTTTTGCCAACAGGAAACAGTCAATTGTGCTGTGTATGAAACAAGACAAAGCGCCATTCCACAGGCTGGTCAGGAATCTAGTTCACAGGCCTTACATCTAGGCCAGTTCAGTCCACCTGTCCAGAGACCTTTTCCCCAGGGTACCCTTTTGACCTAAAAGTTGCACATGATCAACACATGCATGAATGGATTTGCCAAGGGCTTGCAACGTACCAGGAACCTCATTTCAGGGATTTTCCCACAGGAAACACTTGTAGTCCAGGTAAAGGTAGGAGATCAAGTTTAGGAAGAGGGTGAAACGGGCTGTCTGGAATCACGAGGTCACCATCCGTTGCTTTTTTTCTTTCTTTAGCTACCCTAAACAACAAGGACAGAAAGAAAACCTAGCTGCCCAAATGGGAATCCAGCACCATTTTGCTAAAAATGCTGTAGGTGGAAGTGAAATTGATCTGAGGAAGCTCTTGAAAATCAATACTGGGGAACCCATACAGAAGTCCCTAATGATAGGTGATCATTTTGTTAATTGCCATAATGTTCTTACATTGTGAATCTTCTAATGAGCAAGGACTTTCAATATTTGAATTGCATACAGTGGCAGCATGTGACTAATCTTTGGAAAAGCAGATGCAGATTCCAGTTTGTCTCCTAATTCGATGTGGCTGAAATGGAGGACTAAACAATGCTGGGCGTCACTCACCAGGAAGTGCCCGTGTCCTTTCCTCTCATGGCCTGAGCTTGGCATGAGTGGCACCATTTTGAATGGAGCAGAATATTTTCCTAGAAAGCTCCTGAGTCTGTTAATTTGCATTATTATAAAGGATTGGTTGAAAACTAATGGTAAATGTAGAGAACTTACTAAGTACGAACGATTTCTGTCATCACATGAAGATATGCAAGATACAATGTTGAAAGGAATAGTAAGTAAAATATATAATATAATTTTGGAACAAGAGGAAAAAGAATGGGAAATAGAAGATTTAAAATTAATTTGGGAAAATGATTTAAAAACAGAAATTAAAATAGAGGATTGGACAAAAATGTGGAGGATGAGAGCGTTAAGATTAATGTCAACAAGAATAAAGGAATTTTTTTAAAAAAATTGTCTAAGGTGGTATTTGACTCCTGTAAAATTGAATATAATAAATCCAACATACCCCAAAGCATGTTGGAAATGTGATGAGGAAATTGATACATATTTTCATATGTGGTGGGAATGTAAAATGGTTAAGAAATTTTGGGAATTGATTTTTAAAGAAATGTGTGATATATTTGGTAAAGATATTGATTTTAATGCCAAAATTGCTTTATTGTCAATTTTTGATAACACAGATTTGGACCATCAGTCGAAAGAATTAACCACTAATTTTATGACAGGTGCTAGAATATTAATAGCTAGATTTTGGAAAGACAAGAATGATATTAAAATTGAAGACTGGTATTGTGAAGTATGGGACATAGCATTAAATGATAAATTGACTATGGAACTTAAAATAAAAAGAGGGGAAATAAGTTGTAACAATTTCTATGATATTTGGGGTAAATTTGTGGAATTTGTGTTAGTGACAGGAAGGGGGAAAGCCTCTAAAGAATACTCAATACAATTTTGGAGAGGTAATATGTAAAAAAAATTAAAAAAAATAATTATAGTAAATAGAGTCCCGTGGGTATGGGGTGCACGTTAGAATTTAGTTTATAATAAGCACTATTACATGTATGTTTTTGTATTTTTGATGTTATGTATGTGTTTTTTTCCTGTGTTTTTTGTATAAAATAAGATTTAATTTTTAAAAAGAGTCTGTTAATTTGCAAATGCTTGCCATGCCTTTCCTCTCTTTCCCAAAGAATTGAAAAAAAAGAATTGAGTGACTAATGGTCACCTGTTATTTCTCCCCTCCTGCTCCTTTCTTTGCCGCCAACCCCACCACCTTCTCTTCTTCCCCACCGAAGACCCCTTGCCAGAATTCCTGGCCTCTTTGCAGAGATCGGGGGGGGGGAGGAGGGAAGGGACCCCCTTTTTATGGGAGGAAAGGCCTCCTCCAAGGACGTTGGCTAAAGTTCAAGTCTGAATCTTTGGTACAGTTTGGAGTCCCTATTTAAAAAGAAGCTTTTTTTCCCTCAGAAAAAGGGGAGAGGTTTGGGTGGGTAGTTGACCCCAAGTCATTGGGAAAGAACCCCCCCCCCCAAAAAAACCTGGTCCAGTTTGACTGGAGTCACTGGTGCTTCTCCACAGTGAGTTCCCTCTCCACTCCTGGCCTCCTTTCTGGGGGGGGGCTTTCCCCCCCCAAACTCCTAGATGTCAATGCCCCCCCCCAAAGCCCAGGGCTGGCCCACGTCTCCTTCGTACCACAACTCTCCTGCCCAGCCTCGTCCCTGGGGGAGAGGGATTTGTTCTCTTGCCCCATTCAAACGTGTGGGGAAAGAGGAGACGGTTGGGACCGGAGGAAAAGCCCCGCCCTGTTGAACTTCTGCCTGTCACGGAAGCCTTTAGAAGGGCAGGGTGTGGACAGGAGGACACACAGGTAAGAGGCGGGCACGAGTGAACCCCTGAACCCCACGGAGAACAACAGCGCATTCCCCCCCCCCCCGTTTCTTTCTCTTTCTCTCTCTCTCCCCTGAGGGAGGAATTTTTCAAAAATGAGCGGTTACTAAAACTCGCCCAACCGCCTTCCTGAGGCGAGACGTTCTGGCCGCCTTCTCCACTGCGCAGGCGCCACAGCCCCTCCCCCGCCCCACTCCGAGTCCGTCTGCAGCCTCTGGCTCCGCCCAGGGAAGAACAATGGGGACCCAATGAGAACGCGGTCCTCCTGCGTGTCACCCGTTGCTGGGCTCAAGCAATTCCGCGTCCCCCTGCGTTATTATGCCGTCCATGAAGGGGGTTGCCCGGCAACCCAGCGACGGTCAGGGGAGAGATTCTGGCTCCGCCCAGAGTACAATGGAGGCCCAATGAGAGCTCGCTCCTCCTCCTGCTCCTTTCGCGTCACCTGTCTCCGAGCGGAAGCCCCTCCCTCTGGAAGGCCTGGAGGGCTGGCTGGGCAAAAAAAAACCATTTCCCCCTCACCCCCTTTCTTCCCCGTCGAGTGGCGGACAGGCTGCCCTCCAAGCCCCCCACCCACCGCTCGTCTCTGCGCACGCGCGATATCCCCTCCCTGGCTGCTCGGCTCACAATCCCTCCCGCGCATGCGCTCCTCTTCCCCCCACAAAGGGGGCGTGGGTTAGCCAGTGGGAGGGGCGCCGTGGCGCGTGCGCAGTAGAGAAGGCGGCCAGAACGTCTCCCCTCAGGAAGGCGGTTGGGGGAGTTTTAGTGGCCTTTATGGTAAGCAGCCCCCCCCCGGTCCACGAGAGGATGGGGGTGGGGGGGGCTGAGCTTTCCCCAACAGGTTTCAGGATCGCGGGCAAGGGGTTTTTCTAGGAGGAGCGGGAGGCTTAAAACGTCCCTTCGAGGTAGAGCCTGTCAGAGGGAGGAGGAGGCGGCGGAGGGGACCCCACCCCCACCCCCAGGTTGTGGGTGCCCCCCCTCCCGGGGGGCAGGGACTCTCCCTGGCTGAGCGCCTCCAGGCTGAGAGAGCCCTGTTTATCCAGTGGAAGCCAAGGCAATGCTTTCCCCCCCTCTGGGTCTCCTCGAGAGGGAGGCGGAGGGGGGATTCAGAGGGGAGGAGGGGGACCTCTGGGGCCCGGGTCTCACCCCCCTCAAACCCCCCCGTTTTTTTTTTAAACCAGCGCTTCCACTCAGAAAGAAAGAAGCTCTCTCTGGGCAAAATGGTGGGGGGGTTGGCCTGTGTGCGAGAGAAGGTTTGAGGAGTAACGAGAACGCCCCCCCCACCCTCCACCCGTCTCTCTTTCCGAGTTTACAACCTCAGTGTGAATTAATGGCTCCGCTCCGTTTTACCGAAAGGGCATCCCTCCGGCTCTGCCAGGAAGGCCAAAAAGGCGCGCTCTTCCCCCCCCCGTCTTTCCCCCCCACCTCCACCACATGCTTATGGGCTTCTCTCTCTGGGCAGAATATCCCCCCCCCTCGCTCTCTCTATACTGTATATATTTGGGGCGGAGTTAGTTCGACGCCCCTCCTTTCCGCCCATATATTATTATATATAGAAAAATCAAACGTTAAAGGTGAGGGCAGAAAAAACCCTCCCTTGGCAAAGAAAGCGCCTTTTCAGAGGAGGCTTCAAACGGGGAGCCTTCAAAGGGGAGGGAGAGCCTCTCCCCCCCCCCCCGCTCGCCTCAGTTCCCCTCCTGAGGGGAAATAGTGACCAACCCCCCCCACGAGGCCTTTTGCTTCTTCTGCGTGGGGGGAGGGGGTGTCTGTCTTCAGGGGAGGGAGGGGGGCTGCTTTGGGGGGGAAGAGGAGTCCAGATCCCCCTCCGAGCAAGGCAGCTATGGGGGTGGGGGTCAGTCCCAGGTTTTCCTGCATGTCAATACCCCCCCCCACCAAAAAATCACAACTTCTCCCGGTGGGTTTCAAAGGGGAAGGTGAGAAAGGGGCCTGGCTCTCTCCCCACCCCCAACTCCAGCCGAAACCTCAAGGGACCCCCAAGGGAAGGGGGGGAAACCCGACCTGAACATTCCCCCCCTCCGATTGAAAAGTTATTTTTAGCCTGCAAGTCTTTGGGGGGGGGAAGCGAGCCTGATGAGGTTGGAAGGAGGAGGAGGACAAAGGGGGGCTGCAAAAGGCGGGGAGCAAGGGGGTGATGGTGGGGTACCAGAAATGAGGTTTGCAGGTTAGGGGGCTGATCTCCTGGGGGGAGGAGAGAGGGAGGGAGGGAGGGAGACCAGGACGTTGCATATGTGGAGGGGGGGCAGAGACAGAGAGGGAGTCATTTCCCAAAAAAAGGGAAAGGGAACCGAGATGGCAAATCTCCCCCCCCAAACACACCCACACACCCTCCCTCCCTTCGGTCAAGGCTGGCCTTTCCCTTCTTCTGGGTCCCCTCCAACAAAGGAACAAAGAAGCCAAGGCGAACGAAGGAAGGAAGGGCCTCTGGGGCCCCGATCCCAGGCTGTGGATGGAGAGGCTCAGCATCCGGTGGGGGGGCCAAGGCAGTGTCCAGCCTGGGAGATGGGAAGGAGTTGAGATCATGACAGGACAGATGAGGAACCGGGCGGGCGAGACGTGTCAGGAAAGGCTCTTTGAAACAAGCCTTTTCGTGTTGGGGGGGGGAGTTCTTTCCACCTCCCTCGGGGTCTGCCAAACTTCAGTCCCTGTGAGAGTCGGTCCGTTTCGGGTGGCGACTCTTTCTGCAACTGGCTAGCACATTTTGGGGGGAGAAATGACAGAACGAGGCTATTCTGGTGAAGAGATACCCTTCCAGGTCACCAGAGTTGTTCATTTTGCATTCTGACGGGACGATTTCTGTAGCTAAAAGGAAGCCGCGGCCATTCATTTCTGAACCCGAGTCGCTGCCTGTTTCTGTCAGCCTTTAGGCCGGATGAAGGAAAGGATGAAGGAAAGGGAGGCCAACCTCCGGAAAGCTGATTTCTCCAACGCCCATCTGCTCTGTGGCCCTTTTGTGTGGGAGGTGCTATTTCTTCTTTTTTAAACCAGCGTTTCCACACACTCTGTCCGTTTGCCTTTTAAAACCCATACGACTGTTTTAAACATTCTGGGCAGCCTTAGGACCTCTGACCAGGAGAAAAGGGGGCTACCAATGAGAATTCCTAAATTCTGAAGGAAGAAACATGTATGTTTGCTTAGCCTGGTTGCCTCGGCATGACAAAGAAATCAAAAGCCTAAAGGCTGCACAGAAAGTTTAAAAACAGGAAAATTGTTGAGCTGGAGAAGTTGAGCTCCTTGCCTTCAAAACATGCTGAAGGGACTGATGGGCAGCCGGAGCCTGATGAAGAATTGAACTCAGGTTGTAAACTCCGAAAGTGGGGTGGGGTGGGGGGAAGGGAGAGCTGCCTGCTCAGGCAGAGGTTTCTGCCTCTGAGCCCGGCCATGTTCCCCTGGATGTTTCTGTTGGGAAACAAAAAAGTGACCCCTCTCTCTGCCGTCTCAAAGGGACCCGGCTGACTCTGGTTTGCCTTCCTCCCCAGTGAAACCTCTCAGGTCGTCTTGGGCCGCAAAGGGACTTTCATTTTCATATGGGGCATTTGCGCAGGAATCCCGTTTGGATTTGGAACAAAAGCATCAGCTTGTCGTCTCAAAGCCTTACCAAGAAAAGGTGTTTACAATGTCCGGAAAAACATTTCACCCGTGAACTTTGGTCTAGAATGTCAAATTCCACCAAAGAGCGAACTACCTGGAAAACCTAACCATCCCAAAATACCGGCAGGCCTTTTCAGGAGCTAGATTTAACTGCCTTCCATCTGCAGTTTTAGAGGGATGTTACCGAATGAAAATCGACCATGCCCCTGTAATGATAAAGACATTTAAATAGAGCACGTCTTTTTTCATATGCAGTTTTACAGGGATGATTTATGGGGAGGGACAGAGAGGGAGGGTCAAAATACCAACCTTGGAGGCAGGAAGCTTCGCAAGGTTCTCCTCCATGCATGTGTGTGTGTGAGCGTGCAGGGAATCTTTGTTTCTCCTGTTCATAGAGACCTCCCTTTTCCTTTTTTGCTTTCCTTCTTTCCTTGGGGGGGGGTTCCAAAGGGAACGAGAGGCAGCAAGTCTCCGGGTGACTCCCCCAGGCCTTCCTTTGCCAATGCTTGGCTGGGAAGCCTTTTGGATTCCCTTTCAGGTGCGAGGGGGGCATCCAGGAGGCGGCGGCGGCGATGCCCCACCCCATCGGTGTGGGTGTTTGTGGGTGGGTATGTCAAGGTTGGTCAGGGACTTTCTTACGAGGAGCTCCTGCCTCCCTGGACACAGTGCCAAAGCCTTACCGAGAAAAGGTTTTTCGCTTTAGCCCACGCTGCTGCTTTTTCTGGCCACCTTCGCCTCCAAAGGACCTTGAATAGAATTACTATTCATTTCTACTGGCCCAGTGTTTCAAAATCAGTCAGACGTAATTCTCACAGCTGTCCTCTTTGTCAGAAAATTGGACAGGTGATTCACGTTACTGAAGCTGAACTTCGGAGTATGCCTGTTATTTTCAAACCTTTTAAACAAAGGTGGGACTTTGTGGGACCTTTTCCACCTAGTAAGACTCTTTTCTCCTTCCCGCTTCCAGTGGCCTTTGAGGAGGTGACCCCGTATTGACCCCAACAAGAGCGTGGGATCTTCTGGATTGAGGCTTGAGATCTCTGTGCGAGGACCTCCTGCTGGAGATTTCTGGGAACGACATCTCCCCAGGTAACTTAATTTTTTAAAAAAATGTCTAGTACATACACAAAGCAATAGCCATTCCCATTACTTACTCCCTCCTCCCACCCCACTCTCTGTCCCATTGCAGACGTGGGATATAAGAGGTTCAAAACATGCTCTTAAAATGTTCACATTTCAACCTGGCTCTCGATGCCCCCAAATGTAAGAGCCTCAGAGGCTGATACTAGCTTTGCTACTCCTCAATATCTATGAAAGGTTCTCCCTCCTCAATAAATACATTAATGGAGCTTTTGTTCCTTTGGCTGCCTGAAGGTTTTTTTGGTAATTTTTCCTCTAGTGTGATATTCTGGCCGTCTAACACATAGCTTGTAAAAGGTGTATAAAGTAGATTTCCCTGAGCACTTCCGTAAAGTGATTTGTAAGGCTAACTCTGGAGATTTGATTACGGATTACCTAGCAATCATTCCGGTTTCATTAAATATCCCAAAATGCCTCAGGTTTCTTCCAGAGCCCTCAGAAATCCTGAAACTAACCTCGTTTTCCACTAGAGACGTGCGTTAGAAATCATAACTTCACTGGTGCGAGATGCCGCTTCTGGCGTCTACCTGTCCTCTTAGAACTGCTGAGCGGGAAGGGACCCTCTGGATCATCGACTCCAGCCCCGTGTCATGGAGGCTCCATTAACTCTCTCCAGCACTTTATTTCCCGGGCATTTTCTTTCATTTCCACCTGGTCGAGACTCCCTTCAATGGAGCCTTTTGAACCATGATGGCCCGGTCCCACTTCCAGATCTCAACACCCCATTTGTGTTCCCTCACCACACCCGGTCTGTCCTTACAGGTAGGCTGTGGAAAGGCTTGTTATTTCCCTCAGGCGACCCCTCCATTTTGGCACTAAATGACAACGGACGCGTTTTCAAAAACTTAACATCAGAACTTTTACTTTCTCCAACTTCCACCAGCACATCTTCAAATGATAACAAAGGTTCCAACAACGACAACGTGCGTTCTTTAACAAGATTTAAACTTTGGTTAATGTCCCATTGGTTTAGTGATGTGGCTCCCCATACGGTTCCTTGGGCGCCAGTTGAGGGCTTGGGAGACTCCTCACTGCACAAATCGTCCCACAACATCTGTGGCGGACCCAGCCTTTTTCATCAGGGCCTTCTGGGAATGATGATGTTGTGTTCTCCCTTGCCCTTTGTAATTCACTTTCCCTAGGGGCCACGATCACATCCCACTCTCTCACCGTTATTTTCTGAGGTACTCCTCGAGGATCAGGAGGGTTGGGCAATAAACCGCCCACTTTTAGATTCGGAAAGTCTCTCACTAATCCTTGAAATCTGACTTTCTCGAATGCTCTCCTTCTTTCCTCTCTTTTTCTCTCCTCATAAGCCTTCACTACTGAACTGAACCATACGACCCCCTCCTCATCTCTATATTCCTCCCCAACTGTCACTTCTGACTCCTCCCACTCCCCTTCAGCTAAGCACACCTCTAACTTCCCTTCCCCCTCCTCTCCTGTCTCCTCCTTTCCCTCTTCTTTCCTGTTTTCATTGCTAGCTCGTTGTTTCTTTTCGTTGTCATTGTCTTTCATTCTGATTTCTGTGGACGGCACACTTCTACTTTTTACACCTTCACAGAGGCCTGTTTCTAAATCCACTAGGCAAGAGTATACTGTCCTTATATATTTTGTTAATGAATTTTTTCTAGGAGAACAATAGTTTTTGTTTACATAGTGGACAGAGCTAAGAGTCCTGTCTCCATCCGGCCTCAAAGAAGGTATGATAGATAGATAGAGTAAACTTGGGTCTAGATGGGTGGGGTATAAATTTAAGGAATAAATAATAATTAATAAATAATAAGATACAGTGGTGCCTCACATAGCGATCGCTCGCTTTAGCGATGAAATCACTTTGTGGCGTATTTTTTGCAATCACAAAAGCGATCGCTTTGCGATGGTCCCTATGGGGTATTTTCGCTTTGCGATGATCGCAGGGAAGCGATCATCGCAAAGCCCCCATTTTCACACAGCTGATCAGCGGTTTCAAAATGGCCACTGGGTAAACAAAATGGCCACCTGCTGTTTTTTGGGATGGATTCCTCGCTTTAGAGGCACCAGATATGGCAGCGCTATGGAGGATCTTCGCTTAAAGGTGAGTTTTAAGCTCATAGGAACGCATTAATCATGTTTTAATGCGTTTCTATGGGCTTTTTTATTTCGCTTAGCGATGTTTTCGTTTAGCAGCGATTTTTTGGAACGAATTAACATCGCTAAGTTAGACACCACTGTAGATAGCTAAAACCTTTATTGGCACAAGTAAAAATTGGACATAGTCATGGTGGTTCATTCGGTGACTACATATGTAGGCATCAAGAGGGGAGAAAAGTGTTAGACATCCTTAGAAGGACAACGGTTCGTCTTCTAACAATAGAATCAAGGAAGTCTGCGACTCTTTCTACTGTGTCAGTCATTTCGGCCGTCAGCATAGAGTGAATTGTATCCAGATCTGACCTCCTTTCCAGCTTTAATAAAATTGGGGCTATTAACCTTGGTCGGCTGATTGAGTGAAGTGGGCAGTGCAAAAAACAAGGGTTTCCAGCACCCCCGGTTCATATGGCTGGTGCCTTTCAGAATAGGGAACTGCATTAGATCTGCCATATAATATAGCAGTAGGCATGGCATTGCATGACAATGCTGTGACAACGCTGGGAGCAGCCCCTCCTTTTCCACTCCTCTACCACTTTCATAGCTCTACGTTCTCTCCCCCTCCCTTCCCTCCAGGATGGAGACTAAAATTTATTGATTCTGCCCGGACACAATGAGAGAGAGAGAGAGAGAAGAACCCCCTGTAATATGTGTTTTTAAAGCTATTTCTGTGTTTGTTAGAATGGGTTTTGTAGTCATAAGATTGTCTTTATAGCGTCCATATTGATTTTAGGTCTGTGTCTGTAGTAAGGAAATTTTACATGCTGTTTTCAACTGCATAGTTCTCCGTCTTATCTAGTTGCTAAGAGTTGCTGGAGAGCTGAGGAATTTGTAGTCATAACAAACCCTTGCACCTGCAAAACTCCCATGGGAAAGTTAGGCGGGACAAGATACTTGTTGCTTGTTCCTAATTGGTCACCCTGAGGAGGAAGAAGGAGGGGGAAGAGTTGTAAAATGGAGTTTGACTGAGAAAGACAGGAGGAGAAGAGAGAGACATGCAGTTTTCCCAAAATGGATTATAACTTTTGAATGGAGCCTATTGGCCAACATGGACTTTTGGATACAACTGGATCTAACCTTTCCTGATGGACTATGGAGACACTGGATACGTAAGAAAGACAACGCCTATGCATTATTCTAGCTTAGTATGTTTTTCTTGTGTTATTTTTCTTAGCTGGAGTTTGTGGGGTGGTCTATCTGACTTGAGATGGAAATGTTACTTACTGAATTACTTTGCTATAATCTGAATTCTGTTTAGAACTATATTTCTTAATAAAAGCAATAATGTTTAAGATGGCATGCATTGGTCTCTTGTACAAACTAGCCTAACTAATTGGCCACGAATATTTTGCTACCACATAGAGCCCAGATTTTACTTGAATGTTAACTCATGGATTGTCTGTGTTTCTTGCTTTTTCTTAACAAAGGGGATGGACTTGAGGAAAGAGATTCAGTGCAGGGCCTGGCTGGAATTTGGGCTTATCTTAGCCACATAAGGACTGACTGAATTTCTGGAATCTCTCTATCTCCGGCTCCCCTAAATCTCCTTGGAGACGGGGGTAGCTTAGTGGCGCTTGGTTGGGAGGTGGGGGGGATAGGAGGGGTCCACAGAGAAATGGGGCTTGGAGTAGGGAGAAGATAGAGGATCGGCCAGGAGGGAGGGATGTGGATGATGATGATGATGATATTTCATTTCTATGACAGCCAAGGCTGCTGCTGCTGCCCCTGCAAGGGAGGGAAGTTCCCAGCACGCGAAACAGGCCCTGACCTGAACCCTGACCGTTGATCCCCCCCCGCTCTTCCCAACCAGAGCAATGGTGACAGGAGAGCCCTTGGCAAGAGGGGCTGCCCGATTCTTACACTGGGAAAAGAGTGTTTGTGCGCATGCACGCACGCGTGTGTCACTTGCACAGAGTAACACAGCCAGCCCTTCTGCAAGGCTTAAACGTGCAGAGAGAGTCTTGGGGGGCGCCTCCCTTCCTTCCTTCAGCGGGGAGGCTTTCTCGTCTCCTCCCCCCTTCCTTCTCCCCCTCCTCGGACTAGCAGGTCTTGATTGCAGGAAAACACAATTGTTTTAACCCATAGGTCAGATTTAATAAGAGGAGTTCACGGCTATTCGCGGCCTCCTCCTCCTCCTCTTCCTCTCTCGGGAGGGGGGACGTGGCTCAGATTCAGGCCAGAAAAGCTTCCTGGCCCTTCTGTCCTCCGAGGGAGGGAAGGGTCTCCTCCTCCTCCAAGAAGGCTGCCCAGAGGGGCAGCCCTTGCCTAGACCTCCTCCTTTGGCCCCTCCAGATCCAGCCAACAGAAAGCAAAGGACACCCGTCGGGTTATATATATATTTCCCCCCCCCAGGAGGAGAGTGTGGAAGGATTTGGCAGAACGGGGGTGGTGGTGGAAGAGATAAAGACACACGTGTGTCCTTTTTCTGCCCCCCTTCAAGGTTCTGCCCCTTCTGCTCCTCCTTACTCTCCCCTGCTTTCTTGTGGGGCCTCCCCCCGCCCCTCCTTCCTTTCCGGAAAAAAAGCAAAATGCAGAGCTATTAAAGGGGGAAGACGAGATGCATTATTGAAGGGTGGGGTTTTTTTGCAAGGTGGTGGATTAAGGGGTAAAAAGGGGTTGCAGAGAGATACATTTTTTAAAAAAACAGCCTCCCCCCGCTAACCCCAGAGATCTTAGAATCAGCTCAGTCTGCTCTGCACAAAGATCTTGTGGGGGGGAGGCGCCTCTTTGTTTTTTTCCCTGCCCTCCTCTTCCTCCTTGCATGGGGGTTAAATTGGGAGGCGGGCCATCAGGAAGTCAGGGATGGGTTTTTCTTATGGGGAGGGAGAATTGGCTATCATCCATGTCACTCATCACATTCATATTCGTTAGCTGATTTGCATGAACCGCCGAAGCCTCTGTGCTGCAGGGTCAGAAGACCAGCAGTCATAAGATCGAATCCACGTGACGGAGTGAGCTGCTGTCACTTTGTCCCAGCTCCTTGCCAACCTAGCAGTTCGAAAGCATGTAAATGCAAGTAGATAAATAGGTACAGTGGGGTCTTGACTTACGTACTTAATCCGTATTGGAAGGCAGTTCTCAGGTCGAAAAGTTCATAAATCGAATCTTCATTTCCCATAGGAATGCATTGAAAACCATTTAATCCGTATCTGCTCTTTTCATCCATAGAAACTAATGGGTAGCTGCTATTCCACCTTCTGCCACTAGAGGGGGATATTTTTTCTTTTTTTTCCTTTTAACCTAAGATGACTTAGCTTTAAAAAAAGGGAAAAAAGAGTTTGTAACTCGAATCTAAGTTCGCAAGTCGAGTCCATATATTCCTATGAGAGCGGTTCGTAAGTTGAAACGTTCGTATGTCAAGCCGTTCGTAAGTCGAGATCCCACTGTACCACCTTGGTAGGAAGGTAAACCTGGCCACGTGACAATGGAAACTGTCTTCGGACAAGCTGGCTCTATGGCTTGAAAAATGGGATGAGCACCACCCCCTGGAGTTGGACACGACTGGACTAAAAATGTCAAGGGGAACCTTTACCTTTATGAGAGGGCTGGAGAGGTGGCATCTGCAGCTACCTGAGGATTGGCGGGAGGAGGAGGAGTCAGATCGGGAGCAGAGTGAGTGAGTCAAAAGGGGAGGTCAGTCTGTGGTCCTTAGAGAGTGTGGCAAAGTTAGGGGTTAAGAGTGCGGAACTTATAGAGAGCTAAAAGAGTTAAGAGTGAAACAAATTATTAATAATCTAATGAATTCATTAAAGTCTGTGAAGAACCCGTTTAAGCCAACTGTAATCCATAAACCTCTGTTGTTCAACTTTATCCTCAGCTTGGACCTCAATCTTTCTAATTAAAGGGTGTTGACAGAGGTCAGCGGGTGGCAGCGAGATCAAGGACGTGTGAGCTCTGTGTTGGGTGAAACAAGCAGGGGCCACGTGAGTAAACGTCACAGTTATCTAACACTGCCTCTCTGAACATGTGCAGAGTGTTCTTATTGTTTTAGCCCAATCCTGCTGGGCTCCACCCTGCGTTAACTGCTGTGGGTTAGACGCTGCTTGGCGTGGGGCCTCTCCCGAATGTTTCCTTCCTTCTTTTGGGATCCAGGAGGGTGAACTGAAGAAGCCGTTCCTGCGTGCAGGGTTCTTTCGGAGAGGGAAAGGTGGGAGAGATCCTTTTTCCCGACCAGCCTGGAGGCAACCCCAGGTGGGGTTGTCTCCAGGCATTCAAGAGGAAATGGAGCATCCAAGGGGTTTTCCTGAGTCCTGCGTTCTGGCCATCTTTTAGTTCCCCAGACCCTACAAATCCCAGGTTCCAGAGGTGGAGTTTACTGGGAGGGCCTCTGGTGCCCCATCCCCGGTCTGGAAAAGGGCCTCCCACCAAGTTGCGACTTTGAAGAAATACCCCACAATCAAAACCTTTCCTCCAATTTGCTAGTTTGGTGGAAGGCTCGGGGGGGCGGGGGGACTCTCAGTGTATGCCAATATCTGGGTTTGTCCTGAGTTAACTTTCTCAATGTTCCCTTCAGTGTCCGATTAAACCATTCCACTTGCCCATTTGCTTGGGGATGATAAATGGAATCCTTTGGTTGCTTCACCCCTTACAATTTCCACATCGGTTCAAAGATCCATAAAGTGAGATCCTTGGTCAGGGAAGACCTCTTGAGGGAAACCTGTTCTCAAAAATCTCCCTATTCTGTAGAAAAGCCTGTCCAGGAGGGGCCTCGGTGTTCATGGCCCTGCTGGGGGTGGCCTTCACTGGAGCGAACCGGCCTTGGGGACGTGATTGGCAGCCTTCCTCCACCTCCTTCCTCCTTGTTTGGCCAAAAGAACCGCCGTTTTCCTCTGGCCAGGATTTTCTGTACAGGTGGGTCCTGCTCGGGGTAGATGATGAGCCAATTGAAGCACCACCCTCTGTAACCTATGGGGTAAAACCATTTGTCCTTCTTCTGCACACACATTCTGACTTTACTACCCTGTATCGGATCTCATCCCTCAATTCAATCTTTTGCTCTATTTACGTAGTCCCTTTGGGTCCCACTTTGCCTCTGATATCCTCCAGTTCTGAATCCTCTCGCTGCCAGTTTCGTAATTGTTCTCATGAAATGTGCAACACCCCTTCTTCTGGTGTCGTTTCCTCCACCTCCCCAGTTCGTCCTTCTGCTGCAGTTTTAGCCACGTCTTCTCTTCCCGGCCAGTCTCTCCCCAAGAACAATTCTCCTTCTAATCCTGGGACTACCCTGTTCTCCAAGTCTTTCTCTTGTCCCTGATAATTTTTAATATGGCTGAACTGGTGGCACCCAGAGGAAAGATGTTTCGATGGCCAGGTCTCTGTACTTTGTTAGTTTTTCCAATACTTTATTTTGAACTCTGGCCTCACCTGGAATGGCAATTTCAATGATCGGGACATTTCTTCATTCTATTACTACCATGTCTGGTGTGTTATGTTCAAGGTGTCTGTCTGTTTGGATACAGAAATCCCACAAGATCTTGATTTCCTTTTTTCTGACACCTTCTCTACCTTATGTTCCCACGGGTTTTTAGACGATGGCAAGTTATATTTTTTGCATAGTGACCAGTCCACTAACTTTGCCACTCTCTCATGTCTAACTTTGTACTGTAATCTGTTTGTGCAATCTTTGGACATTCACCGATGCGGTGTGATAAAGTTTCATCTTTTTCTTGGCAGAGTCGACATGTGCTGTTAGCACTAACCCCTTGGATCTTAGCTTTCATCACGTTGCTTTGGAGTGCTTGTTCTTGTGCAGCAAAAATCAAGCCTTCGGTTTCTTTCCTAAGGGTCCCCAGTTTTAGCCATGCCCATGTTGAATAAGCATCATGCTTTCCATCGCTATTTCTCAGGTGTTGTCCATGTAGTGGTTTATTTTTCCAGCTGCTTAATTTCTTTTCAAATTCTTGCTTCTTATATTGAGCCTTGGATTCTGTTGTTTTCAAAATATTTTCATTTCCACTCCTTTTAGTAATTTTTGGAAGATGGCGACACAAGCATTTGCAATGGCTAGGCACTCCAGAGATCGGTATTGTTTAATTAATATTTTAATTGTGTACTTGTTATTAGGGACTCTGCATGCTCAGGCACAAGTAATTTACTGACGACAAGAATGATTAGCTATGGGCAGAGAAGGCTGCAACTTTGGAGTGAAGCTCTCAACGTACAACATTCCAGCTGAGCTCTTTAGATGGCTTACTCCCCCTGCTCTCCCTGTCAGGAAGAAAAGAACACGGAGAAAACGCAAGCAGAAAAGAGGTTGCTGGGCCAGAATATGAGTGGGGCTAGGCAAAAATTCTCACAAGCCTGCATTGCCAAGTCTTTGTTTCAAATGTTAGATCTTTACCCAACAAGACTGAGGAGTCGGAACTTACTATCTGTGAAGGTTCGGTATTCCTCCCTCCCGTTTGCTCAAATAAACCAGAAGACTATTTTAATTCAAAACCCAGATTGGTGTTCATTTCTTTTTGTAAAGGAAGAACTTCTTTAAACGATGCTGGTCTTAACTTCTGTGGCGCCAGTGGGGCGTGCCGGGGTAACCATAACTCTGACTCAAACGGATTCAAAGATTTAAAGTCCCAAGGTCCTGTTAGAAAGGGGTCCTCATCCGCCCCTTCATTCTCGACCCCTTTGTCTCTCAGTAATGGGGAGGTCTCATCGTCTTCGTCCCCTCGCCATACTGGGTCTCTCTCTCCCCACGGTCCCGGAGGCTCATCATTCTCCTCGCCTCCTCAGCTCGCCATGCTCGGCGTTCCTCTGCTTCTCTCGCCACTGCTTCCCTTTCTTCTCTCAGATGTCTCCTCCACTCCTTTGCCTCAGACTCTCCTCAGTAAGATGGGCACTGGGGAAGTCCTCTCTTCGGCGATAGTCTGCCTCCTCTCTGGATACCTTTACCCGCTCCCATTTCCCAGTCCACGGGTCTTCTATCCAAATAAGTTCCCAGCCACCTGGGATGTTCTCGTCCTCCCTATTTATAATCCCCATTCCCGCCTCCGCCATGGACCTCCCCCTTTCTCCTCTTCCCACCAATTCTCCTTTGATCTGGGTAACTACAGTTAGACTCCGCAGGCTTGTGTCAGTCCCCTGGTGTATTCTTTTGGGGGGCGTTGGCGGCGGAGTAGTCTGTACCTCTCTGGAGGTTCTAATGGAGGACAGCATTCCGACAAGAGCCTCTATGCTCTCATCTCATTTATCACACTATCTCCCTGCAGAAAAATATTCGGGACTGTGGCATTATGATCTTTACACAGAGTACATCGAGCAGACAGGAAAGAGCAGAGGTGGAGGGTTTGTGTTTACACAAACAATAACTGGAGCACAGATGTTAAAATAATGGACATTCACTGTTCTCCTGATTTGGAGTATTTAGCAGTGAAATGCCGCCCCTTTTACCTGCCTCGTGAGTTTAATGTTGTTATAATAACTGCAATATATATATCTCCTGATGCTAGCATAATCACAGCTATGAGTTTTTTGTTAACTGCTATCAGCAAGCAGCAGCAGGCCTACCCAGATGGAGTGCTGGTGGTAGCAGGTGATTTCAATCAAGCCAATTTAAAGATTGTCCTCCCTAAGATTCATCAGTATGTGGATTGCCCCACTACAGGGAAAAATACCTTGGATCAGGTATATAGTAATATCATGCATGGATATAAGACAAAGCCTTTGCCTAGTTTGGGACAGTCAGATCATATCTCTCTCTTTTTGATTCCATCAAACAGACCTCTTGTTAACAGAATCAGACCAACTAGAGAAATACAAGTGTGGTCAGTGGGTGCATCTGAGCAACTTGAAGATTGCTTTCGGAGCACTGAATGGGCACTGTTTGAGGAGGACAATGCTGATACATATACCTCGACAGTACTGTTTTATATCAAAAGCTGCATCGATGTTGTTGCTACCACCAGTTTTCTAACAACAAACCTTGGCTAAATAGAGAAGTGTGCTTTTTACTAAAAGCCAGAAATGCTGCTTTTCATTCTGTTAATGTGCTACAGTATAGAGAGGCCAGAACTAAATTGAAAAAGGGCCATTTTGTTTACCTGGCGGCCATTTTGAAACCACCAATCAGCTGTTAAAAAATCATTGCTTTGCCATGATCAGGGGAACCGATCATTGCAAAGCGAAATTCCCCCATAGGGAACATTGCAAAGCAATTGCAAAAGCAATTGCAAAAACTTTGTCGCTATGCGGTTTCATCGCTAAACAGAGCGCTCGCTAAGCAAGGCACCACTGTAGAGAGGCCAGAGCTAAATTGAAAAAGGGTATTAGGGATGCCAAAGCTATGTACAGCCGGAGGACTGAGCCACATCTTGAGAACTCTGACACTCGCCGGGTATGGCACGGCCTGCGACAAATCATGGGGCAGAGTAACAAAAACAGTCTGTGTAGCAGCAGTGAATTTTTGGCTGAGCAGTTAAATCAATTATTCAGCCGTTTTGAGGTGGAAACGGGAACAACCATTATTCCAGCACCTACTAATCTACCATCAACAGACAACCACTACTACCGCAGATTTCAGATGTGAGGCGCGCTTTCCAGAATATTAACATTAGAAAAGCAGCTGGACCAGATGGAATCATGGGACGAGTTGTTAAGGGCTGTGCTGCAGAATTAGCTGGAGTTTTTATGGATATTTTCAATCTATCCTTGTTGCAGTGTTCTGTCCCCAGTTGTCTGAAGACATCTATCATAGTGCCAGTCCCCAAGCAGTCAACTGTGGTATCTCTCAATGATTATAGACCAGTAGCTTTAACATCTCTTATTATGAAATGTTTTGAGAGATTGGTGCTGGATTACAATAAGGCTAGTCTTCCATCTTCTTTGGATCCATGGCAATTTGCATACAGGAGAAATAGATCTACTGATTATGTCCATGGTACTCCATACTGTACTGAGTCACTTAGACAGCTGCTTATCAATAAGCAGCTGATCTTTTGTGCCTCTTGACTTTTTTAAAGTTCCCTTTCTTTTCAGTTGGGTACAAGGAGTTTTCAGGTAAGTGTTTAGATATTGATCTTGCCAGCACTCCTGTGAGGAGCTTGAACATTGTTGGAAGGCATGTAACTGGTTAATAACTACTGGGTTCGTTGCCCTTTTTATTACCAGAAATGTGTGGCATGTTGTCATCTAGTCTTCAGTTGTCGAATTTTGAAATGGTTAAACAGCACTGCTGTATGTTGATGGAGACGTGTTTGATGCTTTAACAAAACTCCGTGTAGCTCCTCTCAACCAGGTGCACTCCAGTTTTTCACAGCCTTTCCTTGCCTCTTAATCGTTTCAATTGTTATTACAGTATCATCCATTGTTGCAGGTTTTCCGGGCTCTTTGGCCGTGTTCTGGAGGTTTTTCTTTTAAAACGTTTAACCAGTCCTTGTGGCTGGGTAGAGTTCATTGACCTTTTTGCAGGCTGTATTTTTCAGTGCTGGGAGGCAAGCTTTGTTGAGTTTTAGACTTTCTTCTTTTTTGTTGAAACTGCTGCTTTTTGTGGATTTCAGTGGCTTCCCTGTATAGTCTAACATAAGGATTAGTGGTGTTGTCCAGTTCTCCCGTGTTTTGAAATAGGATTTCATGTTCAGCTTGTTTCAGGACATGTTCAGCTCCTGCTGATTTTTCTGGTTGTTTCAGTTTGCAGTATCTTTCATGTTCTTTGATTGTGGAGTGGATGCTGAATTTTGTGGTCCAAATATATACCTGGCCACAACTGCAAGGTATCCGGTATGCTCCTGCAGTGGTGAGAGGGTCCCTTTTGTCCTTTCCTGACCTTAACATTTCTTGTATTTTTGTGGTGGTCGTGAATACTGTTTGTAGGTTGTGTTTTTTCAAAAGTTTCCACACACGGTCCATGACTCCATTGATGTACGGCAGAAATACTTTATTTGTGGGTGGCTGTTATTTTTCTTCATTTCAGTGTTGTTTTCTCAGTTTGGTGGCTGTTGTGATTTCATTCTTGGAACAGCCATTTGCCTGTAGGGCCCAATTCACATGATTGAGTTCATTGCTGAAAAATTGAGCTTCACAGTTCTGATTTCCATGGTGTACCAGTGTTTTGATTATGCCTCTTTTTTATCATGGGTGGTGATTGGAGTTTTCATGTAAGTACTGGTCTGTGTGGGTGGATTTTCTGTAGACCTTGTGTCCCAGTAGGAGGTCAGGTTTGCATATGACCATGACACTTAAGGAAAAAAATTGCATGATCAAAACCCGCCCACACAGACTGGCCTCTGATGGGGTTTCCAGCCTCATCTTCCAGACTCAAGGTGAGGCCTGTCCAGTGACAAATAGAGCAGAACTAGTTAAATATGGGCATGAATGAAACACAATAACCAGGAAATATGTGGGAAATTGCTGGTTCATTGGTTTGGGTTGATTCTGAACCAGCGAACCCAAAGTGACTGGCATCATACAATTTTTTAGCATTTTCCTGAACTTTGTCATTTTTTGCCCCCCTCCTGCCCCAACACCCAACACAGTGTGGTTGTCTAATTTATTAAAAAGTTGAAGGAGCAGGGACCTGGGAAGCCACAGGCCAGTTACCCTAATGTCTGTTCCAGGGAAGGTGATGGAAAGCCTCGTCCAAGAGAAAATCTTAAAACACCGAGAAGAACATGTTGTCGGGGCGCCAACTCCAAACACAGATGTGGCATTTGCCTCTCCAGAAGCTTGGAGTCAGCGTTTGGATATTGAAGCTACAAGAGCACTCTGTTAGTGAAAAGAAACCTTGGAGCCCAAGATAACAAATTAAACAGAGGCTCTTATCAGGCAGCTTCAAATCCTCCCCTTTAATAAGCAGAATAAAGACATGGAAAGTTTAGGAAAAACATAGAGAGAGTTTGATAAGAAACTTACGGCAAGATACATTCAGACTTCAGATCATACGTATAGTAGTAGTAGTAGGCATCCTTCAGTCTCGAGAGACTATGGTAACATGCTCTGTATGGAAGTCTTGGAACAGTGTCTTGTGTGGCTGAGAAGGCCAATTCAAGAGTGACAATCCCTTCCACACTGAAGACAAATACATTCTATCCCCTGTCCAGCTCCCTGGTTGTGCTGCTTTCGGGACTGTCTCTTTGCTTCAGCCTTCTGGACAAGGGAGAGGCCATGATGCACCACCTGCCTGCAGGCTGAACGCTCAGATGTCAGGGTTTCCCATTTTGAGGTCCATTCCTAAGGCCTTCAGATCCCGCTTGCAGATGTCCTTTATCGCAGCAAAAAAAGTTCCCAAACAGGGTCGGTGCAAGGACACAGCCCTGTTTCACTCCGCTTCGGATGTCAAAGGGATCTGATGTTGAGCCATCAAAAATGACAGTGGCCTTCATTCCCTCATGAAATCACCCGATTTATTTGTTTGTTTGTTTGTTGTATTTTTACCCCGCCTATCTGGTCAGATGACCACTCTAGGCGGCTGATGATGTTAAGAAGTCGAGATGGACATCCCGTCTTGGGAAGTATTTTTAAAAGGCCATCCCTGCTAATCAAATGAAAGGTCTTTGTGAGATCTATGAAGGCAACAAAGAGTGGCTGTTTTTGTTCCCTACATTTCTCCTGCAACTGTCTGAGGGAGAATGCCATGTCAGTGGTGGATCTATTAGCTCAAAATCCCCACTGTGATTCTGGATAGACTCTGTCTGCAAGCACCTGGATCCTCTTCAGCACAACACGGTCAAGCAGCTTCCCTACAATGCTGAGAAGAGAGATGCCATGGTAGTTATTGTAGTTGCCCCTGTCTGTTTTGTTCTTATACAGTGTGACCATGTTTGCATCTTTCATGTCCTGTGGTACTCCACCTTCCCTCCAGGAAAGACAAAAGACTTCATACAGCTCAGTGGTGATGATCTCTTTAGAACACTTCAGCACTTCAACAGGGATGCTGTCCTTCCCAGGTGCTTTGCCAGAGGCGAGGGAATCCAAGGCTGCTTTTATTTCTGCTAAAGTTGGTTCACTGTCCAACTCTTCCAAGACAGGTGGGCACTCAATGTTATTCAATGCTTCTTCAGTTACTACATTCTCTCTGGCATATAGCTCAGAATAGTGCTGCACCCAGCATTCCATCTGCTGTGCTTGGTCCTGGATGATCACACCTGTAGCAGCCTTCAAGGAAGCAGATTTCTTCTGTATTGGACCTAAAGCCTGCTTGATCCCATCATACATTCCCTTGATGTTACCTGTGTCTGTTGCTAAGAGCAGAGCTGAAGCCAATAATCGTTGGAACATCTCCTGGCAGCCTGTTGGACTTGGCTACGAGCAGCTAGAGCTCTCCTCTTTTCCTCGATGGCTGGCATCAATTCCTCCGAAGGGGCTTCAAACCAGCCTGCCATCTTTTTGGTCTTCTTGCCAAATTTGGATAAGGTGGTGTCATAAACAGCATTCTTGCAATGGTCCCATTGTTCAGGTGCATTGTTATCAGCTGGGCCCGGAAGGGTTTCCTCAAGCGCTTGGGCAAATTCCTCCACTTTTCTTTGATCCACAACAAAAACACGCTGATCACCCTATCTCCTGAAAAGGACAAAAGCTGTTCCCACAGCTAAAAATACTCCACTATCCAACAAAGAGCAACAGAGCATGGACAGAGTTTCTACTCCAGTCCTCTGAAGATGACGGCCACAGAGACTGGTGAAACGTCAGGAAGAACAACCTTCAGAACACGGCCAAAGAGCCTGAAAAACCCACAACAACCATAACAATGTTTATTTATGGGTTTGTAGGTAAATCACATAAAGAAAATCATGGATGGTCTTTTATTATTCATTCAATAAACGTTGCTTTGATTACATTTATGTTGGCTTATGTAGATTCACTTTAATCATGGTATTACTATTTTCAACTATTTATTTCTTAGCACTTTTAACTCTTTCCATTCTTGACCACACTAACTTTCCAAGTTCTTGTTTTCAATCGTTCCTTAACTAACCCTTTTAACTCTTTCAATCTCTCTCTATATCTCTGTCTCTTCTTCTCTCTAACTCTCTAACTGCCCTAACTGCTCTAACTGTCCCAAACTGTCTTTTTTCTCCTCTAGTTCCGTTGGTTCCACCTCTCCTGTCCTGTCATAGGCTTCCACACAAGAGCTCTAACCTGACGGACAGGAGTGACGTGTGAGCTGTCCGTCACAATATAGCTTGTGCATAAATCACTTAGAGCAACACAGACATTCAAAGAAGTGAAGTAAAGACCACCAGACTCACAACTGAGTGGCAATATGCCGTTCTCACTCCTCTGCTTATATAGTGAGAGCAGCCTACCATTGTAGACCATGCAGCTGAATGTGGTTAACAAGCACTGCCTAAGCTTGTTTCGGCTGCATGTGATCAGTCAACCATTTCACTTTGACTTTTACAGGGATGACTTTGCATATGTCATCTATTTTACATTTCCTCTACAATATTAAATTTAACCCTTTGTTCATAGGTTAGGAACAAATCCTGACAAAACAAGCCTTGCTGAGGGGAAATCATGGCTTCTGTAAGGGCAAGTCTTGCCTCACAAGCATTTAAGTGTTCTTTGGAAAGGTCAACAGGCATGTGGATGTGGGAGAACCAGTGGATATGGTCTCTAGATTTTCAGAAGGCTTTTGACATGGTCCCTCACCAAAGGCTGCTGACAAAACTCCACAGTCACGGGATAAAAGGGCAGGTCCTCTTATGGATGGAGAATTGGTGGAGAACCAAGAAACAGAGAGGAATGGGCAAATTTTCACCATGGAGGGAAGTGAAGAGCGGTGTGCCCCAGGGATCTGTCCTGAGACCCCGGAAGATTAACAAAATTCTCAAACAATTTAAGTTTTAATTTTGATAACTGAATAAGATGAGATGCCATAATTAAGCAGTAACAAAATAGAGAAAGATATTAACTTGAACCTAAGGTAATACATTTCAAATATGATTCTAAAATAGCAAAACAATTGTTACATGAGAACTATTATAATTATAGCATTTACCATACATGAGAGAAAATTGCATTAGACACTTCTACTAGTCTGAAAAACAGAAGAACAAACATGTTAGTATAATTAATCAAATACATCACTCTGCATATGCTCAGATAATACTCTAGTCATCCAACAGTAAAATAGTGAAACCAGGGTTAACATCATAATAACGTGACAAACCAATATACTGATATGAAGTAATAATGGATAAAACACTCTATGTATGCTCAGGAACATTGTCATACAGAATATCAAGAAAATTAAACATCAGAGCTTTAACAATTCTAGCCAGTTTCTCCCCTTGCATCTGCACTGAACATTCTAGATAAACAGTGGGCAATTAAAGCCTCCTTTCCAGGTAGATGTTCAACATCAAAATTATATTTTTGCAATCTGAAATACCACTGCATTAATCTTGGGCTTCGATGTTTCTGCTTCTCTAAGAATGTCAAAGCATTTTTGTCTGCTTGAATTGGATCAGGGCTGTAAATTACAAGGTTGTCTACATAGCGAATCACGTAATATAAATCACCAAACAATTCATCAACCATTTTCTGAAAAGTAACATAGGTATTTTTCATTCCAGGTGATAGTTTTCTGAGTTGGTAAATCCCCTGAGGGCAAGTAAATGACGTATAAGGGCGATGTTCCTCTTTAATTAAAATCTGATAAAGACCTCCTTTTATTCCAACCACAGAAATGTATTCAGTGTTTGCAACAATTTCTACCAACGTCTCAACATTGATTGTAGGAATTGTCTCAGTCTCCGTGAACTTATTTAACTGGCTAAAATCTAATTCCACTTTGAGACCATCCTGTTTGCCTTGACACACTGAAATAGTATTGAATACAGCTATTCTACATGGTTCAATCACTCCTTGTGAAATAAGACTTTCAACAGTTCCAGACACTAAATTGCCCTTAGTCCCTTCTAGGTCCATAAGAACAGAAACAGCAGTCAAACCATCCTTGACTGTAATAAAATGTTTCACCACATGAGTTTCTCCCGGTGAAGTCGAGAAGACGTTTTGGTGATTAGCTAACACAGACTCCAATATCTGTCCTGGGCTAAATTGATCAAAGCCTTCCACGCCAGTATCTACCTCCATATCACTTCCTCCACCTTGCTCATTATTCTCTTGGTCTACCTCTGCAACCACAGGTACAATATTGGGAACGCCTTGGTCCAGAAATGCCACACCCCTGAATACCTGTATTGCTGAATTAGCTGTGCTATCAGGTTTGGTCACAAGAGGCCGCTGTTGCATCAAAGTTCCCTCGGGAGTACTCTGCATAGCCTCAGAAACAGTATCAGCATTCTCACCACTTCCTTGGAAAATAGGCTGTTGAAAATAAGTATGGTCCCAAACCTCTGCTTTTCTTTCTAAAGATCTTTCTGAGAAGATTAACTGTGGTACTGGGCCAAAGTTTCCAGATATGATTTCAGTCTCTGGAGAAACATCAATACTTTGTAATCCCAAAAAGTTAGCGCTTCCCCCTTCATTGGTTGTGTTAGAAACAGTCCCACAACCCGACAGGTTTAAATGCAATTTCTTATCTTTAAGCAAGCTTACAGAATTAGCCCCACATTCACTTGTACTATTGAAACAATGTGAAAGTCCATGCTGCAAAACCGCTCCACCATCAACTTCTATGGCACTTGGCAATGACTCTGAGAAAACCTTCACTCCTCCAGCCTATTTAGGGCTCTTTATTCTGCGAGAGCACACTATGACGTCTCTGCATAATGGCATATACGTATCTAGCAGTTGACAGGGTAAGTTCCTTAATATTGCCACTTAAAAGATGCTGCATTTTCCTCAAATCATCCCATCCAGAATGAGAGGAGAAAAAAGCACTCAGATGAGACAGGCGAATATCCTAGTACAGAGTGCAATAAAATAGCATATGCTGCAGGGATTCAACCTCTCCATGACCACACGGGCAGACTCTCAGTTCTATTGGTCAGCCCTTATACCTGCCCTGCGCTAAGCTCGATGGTACTATATTGCATCTGGCAAGGGTAAATGCCCATTAATCTTGTGGCTGTTCTAAGTGATAAAGATAGCTTGGTCTACAGCCATAGGTGAGGGGCAAAGTGAAGTGGAGAACAAACTCTTTGGGCAGCCCTATGCAAAGTTTGCCCTTCTATATCCAAAACCCTTTTTTAATTGTTTGAAGCACCCTGGATGGGGGGTCTTGAGCCCAGTAAATCTGGTGACAGCCCCAGGGTCTTGATTTTCTTAATAAATAGAGCCAGACCTTTTGGAAACAGACTGTCGGCAAGTAGCACTTGGCATAAGGTGTCCTTGGGTGAGAAGAAACAGATTTTGATCCAATATTTCAGGAATCTGAGCCAGGCCTGGGTCTTGATCCTGTGTTGACCACCATCAAGGCATAGAGCAGCATAAGGCACACAGTGGGGGAGGCCAAAGATTTTATATAGAAATGTAGATTGGACTCTTTCCACAGAGCTGTGTAATGCAGACATCTAAATGGGGACACCATATAGAAGCTGTGATGCTGATTTCACATTAAAAATCTGCAGTGCGGCAGGGATGTAAAAGTGGCCCCACGTATGATGGAAACGTAAGATAGCCTGTGCTGAGAGGTTTGAAGACTTAATCACTGCCCGTTGGTGAGTTGTCCAGCAGTGTCGGTAATGAAAAAAGACACCCAAGTACTTAAACTCTCTACCTGCTGGATATAATTGCCACTGAAGGACCACGAGAAGGATTTCCAAGCTTTGCCAAAAGCTATAATTTTAGATTTCTCAAAGTTTATCTGGAGATTATTGTGCATCAAATAGTCATAGCAACCGGTAACCAGCCGCTTTAGGCCAACCCTTGTGCGGGAGAGGAGAACCATGTCGTCCGCATATAATAGAATTGGAATCTGTAAATGGCCTAATTTGGGGCTATGACCATTGATATTAAGTAGGAGTGTGGTGAGGTCATTAATAAATAAATTGAACAGAGCTGGAGCCAGAACACAGCCTTGCTTCACTCCTCTGTTGGCGAAAATCTGATTGGAAAGTGCCCCCTGCGTCAACTTTTTTATGCGACATGTGGAGCCCTCATGGAGTTTTTGGATTAAGAAAAGGAGCCTCCTGTCAATACCCAGCCTGGTGAGCTTTAGCCATAGGATATCTCTATCGATGGAATCAAAGGCCCCTTTTAGATCTAGGAAGGCTGCATAAAAGCAAGTATTATGCTGTGAAGTGTATTTAGAAATCAGATGGGATAAAATCAAGCAATGGTCTAATGTAGAGTTCCCTGCCTTAAAACCCGCTTGTTCAGGTCCCAGAATATCTTGATTTAATAGCCAGTCTTGTAGTTTGTGGAGTAAATGACTGGCGTACATCTTCCCAATGATAGCGAGAAGGCTTATTGGTCTATAATTTGCAGGGGATTTCTTATCGCCCTTCTTATAAATGGGAATAACTATGGCCTGTGTCCATGCTCTAGGCATGATACCAGATCAATTAATGGTGGTAAATAAAGCAGCAAGCACAGGCGCCCACCAATCGGGGTAAGCCTTAAGCAGTTCTGGAGGAAGGGCATCTGGACCCAGAGCCTTTCCAGTTCTAAGGTGTCCTATAAGTTTTGTTATTTCACTAGTTGTAACTGGGGCCCAGTCCGGAAGATCGCTGGGTGGGAGCGAGTCGGTTGGCATTGTGGCCAAGAAGTGCTGTTCCCACGTCTCAGCTGGTATATAGGGGAGGTCCTGTGAGTTCTTATTAAAAATGAAAGAACCTGAAACCACTCCCAACATTTTTGTTACCTGAGTTGATAGCCTGAGCTAAATGAAACCAACAGTCCATTATAGAGCGATGATGGAGCTTCTTAATGGCTATTCTGAGGTGGTTTTTCAACTCGAAATACTGAGAGGGGAGCTTGAAGGCCTTTGAGGATCTATAGTTATTATAGATCCTCCTCATATCCTGCTTCAAGGCAAGACAATCCTTGTCTAACCTAGGACATGTGGCGGGGGCCTGTCTTTTCTGAGGTTGTTGAGGAAGCTGGCCAAGGCTAACTAATATGGTGTCTATTAGGTTCTCAAAACCTTTGATGTGATCTTCGGGCTTTGATGAAGATCACCAGTTGAGGAAGCCTTGCGATGTCATCTCTAGATTAATTACTTTTTCAAAGAAATGTTTTGCTCTATGGTTCCATTTGATTCTGGGCAGGATCAATGTGCATTCCTCAAGGGCCAAGTTGGTCATAACAGTAGAGTCTGTGTTGAGAGCAAGGCTACAACATAAGGGGAGATAGTCACTAGCTAAGGGCTCACCCACCCGGAACTCAGCCACGCATGATAAAAGGGAAACAGGGATCAGAATATAGTCTATTGTTCTGGATCCGTAGGGGGAGATGTACGTGAACTCACCCTCGCTGTCGGACTCTGTAAGGCCATTTAGCCAGATTAAACCTCTAAGTAGACAGAGATTTGCCAATGAATCCCCGCGTCATTAATTTGGTGGTCTTTAGACTGCCTCTCTGAAACATAAGGATGTAAGAGGGAAGCATCACGAAATGTATCCAGGACACAGTTGAATACTACCTCACCCTGGCCTACTCTAGTCTCCTGCTAACAGCAAAGGGATCCCTGGAAACCTAAGATCAAGATTGTCTAAGGCGTGGCTCAAGGCTTCCCATTGACAGGCCCTGTGAGACTTGGAAGAGACGGGGGGCATGTAGTCATTGGCTATCAAGATTTCTTGGTTCCTGGTTTTAAGTTTTATACCCTGGATTTTATAGCTACCATCAACTGTGGGAACGGAATCTGAAGATAGGGAGTCAGCAACTAATATTGCTAGGCCCCCAGATGGGTGGCCCTTTGCTATGAGCCTTTGTGCTGGAAGGGAGTATGAGGCATTTCCTGTTAGTAGTATAGAATGAACTGCCAATTTCTTGGAGTTGGATAATGCTAAAGCCTCGGAGAAAATCACGGAACTCAGGGTCCTGCAGTTTCCTGTACCACCCCGCCACATTCCAGGAAATCAATCTAAGGTCAGCAGAGGGGCCAACGGAGAGCAAGTTGGCTGTATGCCAGTTTGCAGACAGCAGTGGGGCACACATCATCGTATTCAGCGGCAGGCTGTCTGCGTAGGGGACCACCCTGGATAGGTTGTCTGCAGCCAAGGTAGCCGAAGGTTCTAGCAGAACCAGTAGGACCATAGGGCAGTCACTGAGCTTCTTGTGGTTGTGAATGTCCACACTCACCTTAGCTGGATTAGATGAGGAGCAGGGCACTTGCAGTGGTGTCAGTAGTTCCTCGCTCTGCCTAGACTCTTGGATATTAAGTAGTTGAGGGAGAGTTGAGGACTGAGAGGAATTACTGTGGCCCCTGGTGTCATGTCCTGGCTGGTCATCCTGCAGTCTCTGTGCTGCTCTGGTGGTTAATGACATGGGGCCCACTGGTGTGTAGGTAGTTGTAGGCAACTCTGCCTGGATATATTCCTTATGTGGGGAGGACCTGCCCTTGCAGGCTTTTAACTTAATTGTAGGCTCATGATAGAGACGTTCATCCCCTGAGGGGATAAGGATCCTTCAAGGGTGCTCTTAGGCTGGGAGGATTCGACTAGGGTCCTCATCTCCTGCCTTAGTGCCTCTATCTTCTTGAGCACCAGGTTCTGGTTTTCCCGTGGCAGCACTTTGAACCCATCAATGGCCTTGTTAGGCAAAGTCTCACTGTCTATATCAATATCACGCTGCAGTAGAAGTTCTCCTAGGTCGGGACCGTTGGTGGAGCTGGAGCTGGACCGTATGAGTGATAAGGTGGACAGTGGCTCATTCTGAGGACACACGTCAATGGACTTCCAAGAGAGGTGCTCCAAGGTCGGAATGGTTTGGGCTTCATCATAGGCAGTCTCTCCCTCGATGCAACTTTTTTTGAGGAAATGCCAATTGTTTCCGGTTGTCCCGGTGTTTCGATTGAGGGTCTGGCTGGCGATACTAGTGACATCAGATCTACTGATGTGTCTGGATCAGGAATGATCAGGTCCTTAGTGGCGGTCTTTTGTTCGGACGAGAGGCTTGGTGGCTTTGGCCCAGGGAGTGTATTTCCCAATGCATCAGCTGTAGACATGGATACTGAAGGGTCAAGAGGAGAATCACTGCATAATTCCTTACTTTTCCTCTTCCCTTTGCCTTTTTCGATGTCCTGGGCACTGCTTGAACTGGGATGGGGCGGGTGTGTTTCCACACGAGGCTCAGGATGAGATGATTTTAGCTTAACTAAGGAGCTTCCGATATTGTTAGTTGCTGCTTTTAGTTCAGATAATAGAGAAGGAACACCTGGGCTCTTAGCAGATGGAGAGTCAGCTCTGATGCTTGTATTCTGACGGCCGTTGTCTCTTAGCTGCAGGCTGGGCAGCTGTACAAGACTTGGCCTTGGAGTTTCAGAGGAAGCTGATAAGGAGCATTTCAGCATGTTCTTTGGTATCAGTGATTTAATAGACATGTCGCTGAACACTCTATGCAAGAATATATTGTAAAATTCAAGAAGATATTTTTTTCTCATGAAGTAAATGGGGAATTCTGAGACTTTTGAACTTCAGCAGCACACGGAAGCAGCGCGGCCACCGGAAGCACCACGGGAGACGTGTCATTTCTAATAAATCAATCTTACGACTATCCAAGCATAAAAGGCTGCCCAGTGAATTGAGCACATGTTGTTTGTCTGTCCATCTACCCTTGTTTAGCGGAGTGTCCCAGACCTCCAACACAGTTTGATTTCTCATTAGGGAGTGGCTTGTCTCCTTGGAAACCTCTGCACACATCCGAGTATCAGGTACAGTTAATTTTCTGGTTCTTTCTGGGCAATTAGAGTGAGGTCCTGTGTCTTGTCCGGGGCATAAAGATATGGGCAGAATAGTCTTGTTAAGCTTGTCCAGCTGAACTATGATAGAGTTAAGCTGTTGACATATATATAAAATTGTCTTTCCAGTAATTGTGCAGTGTTCGCCAAGCAGAGTTAAAAAGTAATTGCTAAAAGAATTCTCACTCTGTGAGGACTGGGTATCTTGTGAAGTCAAGGAGGGTGACAACTGGTCTTCTGCGAAATCTCTGATTAGGGAACCAGGAGAGCCAGGTCTAACAAACTCACCCTCTGGGTCTGCAGCGTCTGACCATGCCGGGCAGTCTTCCAGCCGCCTCTGTTTTGATGTCTTTATTGGCAAGTTCTCTTGCCTGAGAGGGTGTTTGGATCTTCTCGTCTTCCCCATAGTTTCAAAGAACGTTATCCAAAAGGAGAAACAGAAGCAGAAAAACAGGGAAGAAACTTCTGTTTGGCTTGGTAATCTACCAAGTAATAGAGATTATGCCGGAGCTGTACAGAAATGTGTCTGCTCACAGTGCCATCTTTTTAAGCTCCTCAAAAATAATAATAGTAATTGAGTTTTAAAGAGGGTACTAATGAATTTGTATTCTCTATTTTTAAAATATAGAAATACCTGGTTCTTCATGAATAAAATACTCATGAAGAGGGTACCAATGAATCTGTATTCTCTATTTTTAAAAAATATATCGTATTGAGAGTACAGTGGTGCCTCGCTTAACGATGTTAAACCATGCCAGGAAAATCGCTGTTAAGCGAAAACACCATAAAGCGAAAAGAAAAACCCCATTGAAACGCATTGAAACCCCTTCAATGCATTTCAATGGGGTCAAAACTCACTGTCCAGCGAAGATCCTCCATATGGCAACCATTTTCGCTGCCTGTCTTGTGAGGAATCCGTCACAGGAACAGCTGGGAGCCATTTTTTGGTGGCCATTTTGGAACCACCAATCTGCTGTTCAGCGATCGTTGTTTTGTGAAGAATTGGTTCCCAAAGCAGGGAACTGATCTTCGCAAAGCAAAAAAAAAAAAAAAACAAAAAAAAAAAACATTTTGACCATCGTTTTGCTATCGCTTTTGTGATCACAAAAAGATCATCGTAATACAGTTTTGTCGTTATACGAGGCAATCGTATAGCGAGGCACAACTGTATGCTGCTTTGTAATGGTAGGGATTGTTGGAAGGAGTGGAAATTTTGGTTTTTCAAGCTCTGATCTCTTCGGGCCCTGGACTGCACTGGGTCAGAGGTGACCAAATCCTTTGATCCTTAACATCTGAGCTTCTTGGAGGCTGGGAAACCAAAGCCTTAGGAAGATTTGGTTTTGCTGACTGATGCAGAACAAAGACATATAAAAATTGGGAGAGACCTCCCACAAACTGTTCTTAGAAAGGAACTGAGAACCGTAGATTTTTGGTTTCATGGAGTACAACAGATGATGGAACTGATGCCGGGTGAAAGTCCTTGGAAGAGCGGAAAGATAACCATGTGGAGGTGACAGCCGGCAATGGATTTTACACATGGCTGGGTGAGAACAAAATTTTCTGTGTTAACACACAGCCAAATAGTGCTTTTAAACTTTCTATATATATATTTGTAAAGTTTAAATACTTTTGCATATTTGTTGTGCATTTTTCAGGCTCTTTGGCCCTGTTCTGAAGGTTGCTCTTCCTTCGCCAGTCTCTGTGGCCGGCATCTTCAGAGGACAGGATTCAGAACTCTTTGCTCTGGTGCAGTTCTGAATCCTGTCCTCTGAAGATGCCGGCCACAGAGACTGGTGAAACGTTAGGAAGAACAACCTTCAGAACAGGGCCAGAGAGCCCGAAAAACCCACAACAACTACCAACATGAATCTGACACAACTCCGGGAGGCAGTGGAAGACAGGAGGGCCTGGCGTGCTCTGGTCCATGGGGTCACGAAGAGTCGGAAACGACTTGGCGGCTAAACAACAACTGTCATGATGATGGTTTATGTGGTTTAGATCTTGTACTGAAGATGGGATTTGTAGTAGTGTACAATATAAAATGGATGGCATTTTGTTTCTCTGTATAAATGATATCTGCAATGCTGACAGTGTATTTTTCCAGAAAGAGGGGGGAATGTTTTTCTGTAGGCCTGAGAAGAACATTCCTAGATAAGAAGGATGGACCTTGTTGTGGCAATTGCATACGGCCAGGACAAACCACACCTGTTACCCTTGGGAAGAAGACAGAGCATAGAAGAAAGAAGATAAAGGGGGACTGTTTACTTAATTTCATGCCGTGATTGGATGACAGCGTGAGAGATGGGAAATCAGGGATGTGCCAGCGAAGGTTGAAAAAGGAATTTTTTTTTATTTTTTACTATGGACAGGGCGATTCATTGATTCGGGGTTCAGGATTCATTATTCATTCTTTTTCTCACTTGGATTTATTCCTTTTACTATGGACATTCTTTGGGACATACTTTGACTCATTCATGGATTCTTTCCTGTGGATTATCTTTTTGGACTATGTAGTTTTTCTAGGTCTGGTTGCTTGCTACTCAGTGCAAGTAAAAGGACAGTGCAAAATGTAGGGAATTTTAGAAGGAGGGGGGCTTTTGCTTTTTTGCCTTCCCTTAGGTAGCTTTTTATAATTTTGGGGGATTTGGGGGATTTTCAGTGTTTTTGTATTTTAATGGATTCATTGCTTCATTTCTACAGTATTTTGTAATCAACCTGGAAAATGATCTTTTGCTTGCTTATGCATAAATTTACTCTTCTTTATGGAATTTTCTATTTTCTTTAATAAAATAATAATTATAAAAATCAATTGGTCTCTTGAACAGTAAAGCTGTCCTAGTGTCACCCTGAGGGGGAAACTTAGGCCACTTCATGCTACTGAGTCCTAACCTGTTGAGCATATTGAGTCTAAGGACTACAAAGCTCATATGTTTGGCTTTTTGAATTTTCCTAAGGTACAGAGGTGTTCTTATTAGGGCAGACTTGTAAGCGGGTGTTTGGCACAGGCCTTTGCTGAGTTACCAGGACTCAACCCAGCAACTTAAGGGTGTGCAAACTCCTAATTACTCTCTGTCCAAACGATCTAGCATCCTCTAGGGCAGTGGTTTTTAACCTTTTTGAAAGAAACGCCCCCTTGAGCCATTGAGGAAGTTATCATCGCCCCCTCCCCGTGGTGATGATATCTTATTTATTTATTTATTTATTTATTTATTTACAGTATTTATTTATTTATTTATTTATTTATTTATTTATTCATTCATTCATTCATTCATTCATTCATTCATTCATTCATTCATTCATTCATTTAAGACACTTAAATCCAATGACCCCTGAAAACAAAATTCAATTCCAAGAAAATGAAATGCCCCCAAAAAGTAACATTTAATGATTTAGTTGCAAGGGAATTTTAAGACTCAAAAAGAAATATAAAAAGGGCACAAAAACAAACCGCAATGCAGGAACTAAAAATTTCAAGACGAAAATTCTGAAACTAAATTAAGATTGGAGGAAAATATATATTCATGCACATTGTAAAAAGGCTGCAGCCATCTTCACAGGTTTGGCATGCTCCAGCGACCCCCTACCGCCCCCCTTCTGCTCCAGTGCCCCCACGCCGCACCTTTTCGTTCTACCGCCCCCCTGAAAAATGAAATCGCCCCCTGGGGGGGCATTATCGCCCAGGTTAAGAACCACTGCTCTAGGGGAGCTGATCGCTTACAACAACAATATCTACAGTATGAGATATACAGGCAAAGGGGAAACCAAGAGGAGATTCAGACAATTTCCTGAGAATATTTTTTAACCCAAAATCATCACTACCAAACCTCACACAAGACTCCACCCACCCACCCACACAGTTTTCCTAGTGTAGGAAATGGGCAGCCCCTCTCCCAAGGGGCTCTCCTGCCCCCATTGCTATGGGGGGGAATGGAGGGTCAGGATTCAGGTCAGGGCCTGGTTCCTGTGCAGGGAACTTCCCTCCGTTGCAGGGGCATCAGCAGCTGCCTTGGCTGCCAAATGGGTGGCATAGAAATGAAGTATCCATCATCAACAACATTCCCAGCTATCATCCAACCTACCCACTCCTGCTCTTCCCTCCGACTTCACTCACAACCCTGGCAGGAGCTGGGAGGGATGCAGGTGGTGGGGTCTTGTGGCTGGCTCCCCCCCTCCTATCGTGATGCCTGGGTTGTTTTGGAATGGACGCTTCAGAGCCATTGGCTTTACAAAAGACCTGCCTCTCACCCACTCCCAGATGCAAAGGCTGAAATGATCCCTGTGAGGAGGGACTCTTTCTGGGTTGCATTTCTCTTTTTATTTTCTCCAGCCCTCCATATAGGAGGGACGAGTCTTCTTCTTCTGACCCTTCCCAAAGCCCCCCGTCCATCAAGAGGAGCCTCCAAAATCAGAGGCCGCAGGAGAGGTGGATCGTCTATGGAAACAAGGAGCCGGCCTTTGGGAAACGGGCTGGCCCTGAAGGCGGCCTTTGGGACCCGACCCCTGGAAAGGGCTCTTCCTGGCAGCCAGGAGAAAACTTTCCAGCAGAGATCCCCTTTCTTGGGGGTGTGGTAAAAGCGTTCCTAAGAACTGCCTTTACACGAGACAGAGAGGGATTTAGAATGATCAGTCCCTATTGCCAGCAAAACCAGGTCCTGTAATTTTGCCCTAGGCGACTTCTCACTCCTTCACCCAAGTCTGTCTCGATTTTAAATAAACAATCTGGAAGGTCTGCTCTTTATCTTTTATTACTTTAGGACCCTCATTTGGTAATATGGTAATGTGGCCAGATCAAAACAATCTTAGTTCAAAAATATCCAATTTACCACAGTAGCTTGGTCTAAACAAGGAGACAGCTTACAGACAATTTGTCTTTTTATATTTTATTACAAAAGATACCATTTCAACAAGCTTATTTTAACGTCATTTAGTATTTCCAAAATAACCCCCAGCCTTAGCCACCAGTCATTTCCTCTATAAAGTGAAAACAATAAACAGTCTAACTATATCTTAAATAAGCATTCTTACGCAATCTTTTGATTAAAGTTCTGTCGGCTGCATTTCTCTCGGTGTCGTCTCTCTTCCTTCCATCTCTTCTCCGTCCTTCTCCTCCTTTTTCTCTCTTCGCCCATCTTTCTTAAATTAAGAAGTTATGTCCTTGTCCATCGGAGTTGAGATAAGATAAGGGTCAGCTTGCTCTTCTTAACTTTTTTTTCTTTAGTTGGAGAAGAACTGACCTTGTACATTTTCTCTCTAATTAGCACCTGGGCATAAGCAGATTTCTAGCTTTTTCGTTGCAGCTCTGAACTAAATCCTATGAAATACAACACTATTCTATTTTCATAATCAAATTCATGACACGCCCCCCCTTAAAGATACAAAATATAGGACTATTAAAGTTCTTATTTTTATACTTACTTAACATTTGATTATGAAAGGTTAACAAGACTACATGTGAACTTAAATTTATCTTAACAAAGTATTAAATTCATAACAGTAATATATCTTTTCTTATGGCTAAATACATCTCTATGAAAAATACAGAAAAAGAAAACAAGTTAATTAATTTTAAACAGAAATTCAAGGTAACTATATTACATCAGCATACCATTTTTCAACGATCTGTTACATTATGTTCGATTTTTCTCCCCACATTGTTATAATTAGAATTATTTTCAGATCTGTTTTTATCCATTTTTAAACTATTTATATGCTACAGAACTGGTTTCTTGGATGAATTGAACATTTTCACAAGATAATTCACATTTCCCACTTTTTGTATGATTTCCCCTCGACCTTCCCAAACTACTTCCAATTTTGAAGGTCTGAGCGGGTTTAGTACAAGTACCATATCACCCACTTCAAACTCTCGGTGACGGGCCTTCTTGTCATGATAGTATTTTTGTTTTGTTTGGGCTTTCAACAAATTGTCTCTTGCTATTTCTTGCACTGCTAGGAGTTTTTCTTGTAGTTTCCGGACGAAATCCGCAACTGGAACCATGCTACTTCTGACCACACCTTCCCAGTCTGATCGCAGTAGATCTAATGGTCCTTGTAGGTTTTTCCCAAAAGCTACATCACTCGGCGAAAAACCTCCCAGAGAAACATGAGGTGCACTTCTGTATGCAAACAAAACAAAAGGTAATAGTTCGTCCCAAATGTTCCCATATTCTTGGACTAGGGTTTTAATCATCCTCAACAAGGTTTGTTGTCCTCTTTCCACCATTCCGTGAGATTCTGGATGATAAGGAATGCTAAAGTTTAATTTAATTCCGCTGATCTCACAAATTCGGCTCATCAATTCGCTTTTAAAAGCACCGGCTTGATCGCAAATAATTTGAGTTGGTATCCCTATTCTAGAGCATAAATCCACTACAACTCTAGCAATAGTTTGGGCCAAAAGATTGCTGATGGTGTATGCCTCGATCCATCTGCTGGCTTGACATATGAACGATATTATGTATTTTTTCTTTGACTTTGTTGGCACAAAAGGTCCTAATACATCCATTTGAAGATATTGGAATACTTGATCTGGGATTTCTGTCAGTTGCATTTCTGCCTTTGTACTGTCAGTCTGTTTCCCCGTTCTCTGACAATAATTGCAGGAATTAACATAGTCCTTGACGTTTTTGGAAATGCCGGGCCAATAAAAATGCTGCGAAATCCTACTTAAAGTTTTTTTAATTCCAAGATGTCCGCTACTTGGACTATCATGGGCAAGTTGCAGAATTCTTTCTCTGTACTCTCTTGGAATCACTAGTTGTTGTACTGGTTCTGCCTGTTCATTTGATTTGGGAAAATATTATCGGTACAATAGTCCATTTTGCCCCCACAAAAAGGTTACTTTTTGTTGTACCGGTTGTACTGCGTAACTGTCGGCTTGAGACCTCAAAGAATCCAATGTAGGGTCTTCCATCTGTTTTCGTTTGAATTCCTCTGATCCCATTGGTACTAGTAGATCCTCTGGTTCAGTTTTTATCTCAGTTGTACTATCCGTTTCATCTGCAAGGGGTTGATGTTGCATTACATGTCCATCTGATTGCTTCTCAGAGTTATCTTCAGTTGGGACTTGCTCTATTGCTTTGCTTTGCGCACGTGTCACTGCTTGTATGGAAGCTGATTTTAAAGTGTGTTGGTGGTTAAGAAATGCTAGATCGTTTCCCAATAAAAAATCAGGTTTACCTTCATGCACTAATAGATATTTTGCACCTTTCCAATTCTTGTAGCTTAAGTGCACATACACGAGTGATACGAATCGCTCGATTACTTCTCCTGATCCATATGTTTTCACTGGACATCTCAGGTTATTCAAAACTAGTGCCGGATCCACAAACTGTTTGTTAATTGATGAGATATCTGCAGCGGTATCCCTAGAGGCGTTTATGGTTAAATCTCCTGTAGAAAAATGTAGGGTTACCGGTTCTGAAAAACTTTTCAGTGACCAATATAACTGTTCTTCCGGTAGGATGCTACTGGGCTCTATAACTGAAAATTTCTCCCCTGAGGATGTCTGTTGGTTTACTGTTGTAGAGACTTGAGCTACTTGTAAGCCCATTATCCTTGGCACAATCCTTGGCTCCGTTGCTTGCATTTCACTGGTTTCAGAAAAATTTGGCTTGACTCCTCCTTGTCTCTGGGGTGGCACATTCCTTAGTTGATTAATTTCATGTGGTTCTGCTGTTAACTCTTCTGGTATTTCTAGTGGTGTTGCACTGAGATAATCCACTTTAAGGGTCGTTGGCTTGAATTTCCGTGGAGTGGGTATGGGTGCCTTCTTGAATTTTCTTGGTGTGGGTAAGGGTGTCTGTCGGAATTTTCGTGGGGCAGGTAAGGGTGGTTTACCAACTTGCTTCCCGTCTTGGTTATCTGATATGGACAGTCTTGGACAATCTTTCTTTAAATGGGTTCCTCCACAATGGAAACAACCCAAGGGTAAACTAATCTGGCTAGTGTCCATGCTTCTTTGCTCTCCAGCAAAAGACTGACTTGGTTCAGGAACCACTGTCTTCTTGGATTCGTATTGACTCTGCCTTCTAGGCACTTCTGGAATAGGCCTAACTTTGGGAGTAGGTTCAATCTTCTTAAAGGAAAGTATTTCTTCAGTTTCCTGGTAATCAGACAGGTTTCCACTGTCCATGCTCCCTAAAGAGCCTCTGGTCCACTCTTCCTCAGCAATCTTCCTCTGCAAAAGATGCAGTTTCATCTCATGGTATTCCCTTGCTTTTCTCTGAATCGTGGAGTGGGCTTCAAACCATTGCCTCTGGCTCTCCATGAAGTCTGCCATCATCAGGGTAAACTGCTCTTGCAACCTGAAACTCGCATCCCTTTTATCTGCTGGACTGCTGCTGGCTTCTGCTCCAGCTGTTCCCCTCTGCATGGTTATTTCTCCTGTTAGCAGGTCCTGCTGAGTTGGAACTTGTTCCACCCCAGTGTACTGCTGTGTCCTTCTTGGCTTCACTTTTGGTTTAACAACTTCAGGATTTGCTTCTATTAATCTTTGGGCATCTTCTTCATCCTCTGGGTTATCTACTTCCCAGTGTTCCACTGCTTCCAAAATCTCCTTATCCACTGATACTTCAATCAGTGAAAACCGACTGCTAAAAGCCATTTTTCCTTTTTTTTTCTTCTCTCCCTGCAGCCTTGGCCGAAGCACGGGAGGAGCAATAAAACAATTAAACTGTCAGCTTTGACTGATCCTACTTTCCCTCCAGGAAATCCTTTTGGCTCTGGCTTGGGGTAGGAAATTTTCCTTTTTTTAACTTTATTTAATTACTTTTAAATTACTTTTATTATCCTGGCTGCTCCTTATAGACTCCTGCTACACTCAAACAATTTTGCCACTCTTCACCTGAGTGTAACGAGCTGGCACTTTTTAAACAACACAATGCTTGTTCCTTAGAACTCTTAAGCCACTGGCAGAATCTCTCCTTGCATTACTTTAGCCTGAGCTTTCTGCATAGGAGTCTTCGCCAGTCACAATAATTTACAACCTTCCCTGCTTTGCTCTGAAGCTCACGTCAGAGAAGTTTCTCTTGTCCTTTATTTAGCAGTGTGTATCTGCTTGCTCACACATCTGCCTTCATAAAACAATTACAAGCGCTAATTCAGCCCTTAAGCAAAGCGCAAACCAAATCCCATCTGCCACTATACTGTAAACACGGCACGTAAGGCTCAGATCCCAAGATGCCACCATGTGGTAAAAGCGTTCCTTAGAACTGCCTTTACACGAGACAGAGAGGGATTCAGAATGATTAGTCCCTAATGCCAGCAAAATCGGGTCCTGTAATTTTGCTCTAGGCGACTTCACACTCCTTCACCCAAGTCTGTCTCGATTTTAAATAAACAATCTGGAAGGTCTGCTCTTCCTCTTGTATTACTTTAGGACCCTCATTTGGTAATATGGTAATGTGGCCAGATCAAAACAATCTTAGTTCAAAAATATCCAATTTACCACAGTAGCTTGGTCTAAACAAGGAGACAGCTTACAGACAATTTGTCTTTTTATATTTTATTAGAAAAGATACCATTTCAACAAGCTTATTTTAACGTCATTTAGTATTTCCAAAATAACCCCCAGCCTTAGCCACCAGTCATTTCCTCTATAAAGTGAAAACAATAAACAGTCTAACTATATCTTAAATAAGCATTCTTACGCAATCTTTTGATTAAAGTTCTGTCGGCTGCATTTCTCTCGGTGTCGTCTCTCTTCCTTCCATCTCTTCTCCGTCCTTCTCCTCCTTTTTCTCTCTTCGCCCATCTTTCTTAAATTAAGAAGTTATGTCCTTGTCCATCGGAGTTGAGATAAGATAAGGGTCAGCTTGCTCTTCTTAACTTTTTTTTCTTTAGTTGGAGAAGAACTGACCTTGTACATTTTCTCTCTAATTAGCACCTGGGCATAAGCAGATTTCTAGCTTTTTCGTTGCAGCTCTGAACTAAATCCTATGAAATACAACACTATTCTATTTTCATAATCAAATTCATGACAGGGGAAACCAGAGGAACTGGCCGGCAGGATCTACCCCTCCAGTGCTGGTTGGAGGGGGTGAGGGAGAAAGAGGCAGAGGCCGCCTGGCCGGAGGGCAGACTAAGGGGCCTGGATCTAGCCTCCCTCGTTCCCAGTTGACCCCTTATCTTCTCTCCACCTCCAAGCCCCACTTCTCTGGGGCCCCTCGTATGCCCCCATCCCCTACACAGGAACTTTGCCTGAGGACCCAGATTGAGGTGGGCAATGGCCCCGGGGGGAGAGAGAGGAGAGAGCAGTGGGAGATGTCCCTAGATATTCCCCAAAGGGGAGAAATATACCCCCCCACTCCTCCAGGGGGCGGGGGGCTCTCCATTCCTCATTTCCTCCTGGGGCGGAGGGGGATCTTTAGTGGGGCTTGTTTGTGTTTATGTGTGTTGTGTGTTTGTGTTGGAAAAGAGAGATGGGAAGTCAGGGTGGGGGCGAGATCCTGATACTCTGAAGGGGCAGGAGGGACCCCCCAAGAAAGGCACCTGGGCCCTCTGTGTGCACGTGTGTGTTTGTGTATTTTTCTTGGTGTGCCCATTCAGGCTTGTGGTTGTTTGTCTCCCCCCACCTTCTCCATCCAAAGTCTGTGTATGCCCCCCCAAAACCCCTCCAAAGCTTGTCACGGTCCAAGCGCTGAGAAAATAAGAACTGAACTCGTGGCACAAATAAAAGCCAACAGCGATATATGTTACTTCCTGTTGCAAAGGCCGGGCAACTTTGGTCAGACAGAGAGTCAGATTTTCGCTACATCTGGAAATAGCCAAAAAAAATTTTTTAAGTAAAGTGGTGGCAAAGCAAAAAAAGCAAAGCTTGCTGCTTATATACCGCCCCATAGCGCTTCAAGCACTCTCTGGGCGGTTTACAAATTAATTATGCAGGCTACACATTGCCCCCCCCCCCAGCGAGCTGGGTACTCATTTTACTGACCTCGGAAGGATAGAAGGCTGAGTCAACCTTGAGCCAGCTACCTGAGATTTGAACCCCCAGGTCATGAGCACAGTTTTGGCTGCAGGACAGCGGTTTAACCACTGCGTCACGAGGCTCCAAAACATCTCCTTCTGCTTCTGATTTCTTTTTAAGGTGAGGGATGTGCCCTTGGAGGGGAGGAAATAAGGCAAGACAGCTGTGTGATTCCTTGAGAAAAAACCAAATTGGGCCCACTGCACGTTTTGTTTGTATTTTGATTGATTGATTGATTGATTGATTGTCTTGTCAGGATGGGGAAGGGGTCGAAACAGTTTTTGATGTTGTGTTGGTTTAGGAGTCCAGGTTAAGAGGTTGCTGTTTTTGCAGTGGCTCCAGGAGTGAAAGTAGTTCACAAAAATGGCCATTTATGGTGTCGAGACCCTCATTGGCCACATTCGAGGTTTCTACCACAAAGCGATTCATGCCACGTAGAGGAAGAACGGAGGGGGCTTGGATGCTGAGACTCTCCACAGGGACGTGGTTCCTAACTCAGACGGGACCTTCCACACCTGGCTCAGTACTGAGATTGACCTGGAGGAGAGGGACCAGTATCATTGCACTGCAAGCATGGCAGCCTGCTCAGGGATCCTGACCCAGCTGTGGAGAAGCCTGGAAAGAACCTGGAAGGGACGAGGAGGAAGGCCAGTTGAAGGCCAGTATCTCAGGGTGTGTGTGTCTGGTGTACACCTGGTTGCAGAACTGGATGTGCCATCAGCCATGCAACAGACAAACACCTTCCTGAACAGAGAAAATGATTACCTTTCTGAAGCAAATTGAACAGGATCCTGGGCTAGGATGTTCAGAACGGCTCAGTGGATGGGAACACAGGAAAGGCCCTGAAGGAGGATCAGGTCATCTTTCTGGCTGTGATTGGGTTCAATAAACAATTTGAGCAGTTCCTCCTTTTCGGCAGGAACGAACAACGGAGTCTCTTCATGCATGTTTAACTCTTTATTTAACTTAACATCAGGAAAATCTACAATAACTTCAACAGGGTCCGTTGGTTTAACATTTAAAGGGGACTCAGTCCAAGATAACATCAGTTCTTCCTTTAACTTCCCTTCATTCATTTTGGGGCTGGTCCAAAGCCTTCTTGATCGGTAGGTTTCCTCAGCAATGAGTAAGGGGAAGCAAAAGATGGGGAGCAGGGGGAGGAGAGAAAGGAGGTTTTGCAGACGTCACCCCTCCCAGGTCTGGGCGGTTGGACTCCCACGTTCCTGATCACTGACCAAGGACACATTCTCAGCTAAACTACTTAGTTGCAAACAAGAGTAATCCAGGCAGCCTCCCTTCTTTGTTTACTGTTCAGTAAACAGTTTGAGAAGTGCCTCTTTTTTTGGCAGGAATAAATAATGGAGTCTCTTCATGTGTGCTTAACTTTTTATTCAGCTTAACATCAGGAGAGTCCACAACAACTTCAATAGGATCAATTATGCCAACATCTTTGTTTAACTTTTCATTTACCTGGGGGGGGGGACCCGGGGGGGGAGCTGGTCCAAACTGCTCCTGGTCAGCAGGCTTCCCCAAGGGAATGCTTTGGATTGCACAAATCATCCTGCAGCATGGGTGGCGGGCCCTGTCGCCTTCCGGCTTGATGTTGGTATGAATGGGTCCCGGCCGAACCCCATTCCTCCAAGGACTGTGGCCATGTGGAGAGACTACCACTGTCCATTCCAGTGGATCTGGCAAAAACTCTTCAGCCTTCACCTTAGGGGGGTCCGGCAATTGTTCTCCCCACCTTGAAATTAGGAAAATCTTCTAGCCACTCTGGAGTCTTCACATAAGTTTCCTCTCTCTCTTTTCTTGTCTCATTATTATCCTCTTTTTCTAATCTCTGTTTTATTGGTGCTCCATACACTTGGGATCCCTTTCTTTCTCCTTCCTCTTCCTCTTCCCAAACTGACAGTTGCTCCACCTTCCCTGCACCTTTTTTCTCCTCCCCAGTTAGGAAAACCTCTACCCTCCCCTTTCTTCCCTCTTTGACCCCACCTCTCTCTCTTCCTTAAGGTTCAGGTCTTTTCCCCCTTCTGTTCCACCCTCTGCTGTCTCCCTCTTTCTTTTCAGTCTTTGTGGTCTGAGGGGATGGCTCACTCACTCCTTTTTCCTCTATTCCTACCACTCCTTCACACTGACCTTAGCATTTGGTCCAGGCAGGGATCAGCCACCAGCCCCAACAGGAAGCCCATCAGAACGGTGGGCGGGCGTGTGGTTGCACTCCCAGGCCAAAATCCTGTCCCTTAGTGTTTTAAGGTACAGTGGGGTCTTGACTTAAGAACTTAATCCATATTAGAAGGTGGTTCTTAGGTTGAAAAGTTCTTATGTCAAATCTGCATTTCCCATAAGAATGCATTGAAAACCATTTAATCCGTATCTGCTCTTTTCCGTCCATAGAAACTAATGGGAAGCTGCTATTCCGCCTTCTGCCATTAGAGGGGGATATTTTGTTTCTTTTTTCTTTTTCTTACGTCAATAGGGGGGAAGCAGTTTGCAGAAGAGTTTGCAAAACACATCTCAGCCAAGCCAAGCCCGTTTGGGGCAAGCAAAGGAGGGAGGGAACACCTTTTAAAGCAAGCACTTTTCAGACAACAGAACAGTTTGGAAAACACGTTTCAGCCAAGCCAAGCCTTAAACCCCCACGCACACACACAGCAAGGCACACAATCCAGCAACCATTCCTCCAGCACAAAAATGCCTGCCTTCCAGAAGAAACACCACATCGCTCTCTGCCTAGAGAAGTCCTCCCAGTCTCGGTCCTTCCTTCCCACTCCCCCGTGCCAGTCTCTCCTACCTTTGAGCTGGTCTCTTGCCTCCGTTTGGACCTGGCTGCCGGGGGGGGGGGACTTTGCTCCAGCTCCCGGTGGCGGCGGCGGCCAGATTCCTTGCCGGGTGCAGGTGAGGGGAGAGGAGAGAGAAGAGACGGCCGGGGAGGGAAGTCAGGCAAGGCATGGGTGGCCATGGAGCGAAAGGGGCTCCCTGCAACCGTGGGCGGCCAGATTCCTTGCCGGGAGCAGAGAGGCAAAGCACGTGGGAGCGGAGGGAGTGGAGCCCCCTGTGGAGGGCTTCTGCCCCACTGCCACCGCAGGAGCAGGTCAGGGGGAGAGAGCAGACGGCAGGGGTGGGGTGTGGCTGTGTGGGGAGGGCCTGCCCGAGCACGGAAAAGCGGCAGCCAGAGCAGAGGCAAAGCTTGGCAGGGGTGTGTAACTTGAAATAAAGTTAGTGGGTCGAGGAAATATTTTCCTCTCAGAGCAGTTCATAAATCGAAAAGTATGCAACTCGGGCCGTTCGTAAGTCAAGACCCCACTGTACACTCGAGGAGGCCCCTTGAATCCTTGGGGAATTCAGTGATTCAGCTCATCCAAAAATTCCAAGTTCCAGCCTTGAGAGATGCAGCAAAATGCAGGCTACACAGACAGAGAGACCGTTTCAGCGGCAGCATCCTCACATTGCATTTCTAAGGGAACAGGGTGTGAGGAACGCTCACAGTCCTGCTCAACAAACTGCCATCAGACAACCACAAATTCAAGCAGCTCTCCTTTATTAAAAAGCACTTTTGCAAATGCAGGTGTAGTTGTGAACAATGGAAAATGGATTCCATATTGGTTCTCTGTAGAAGTGATTTTGCATGCTGGGAGTGTATTTCCAGAGGGCTGTGGGAATGTTTTCCTTTAGGCCAGGATAAGCCATTACAAGATGAGAAGACCAGACTCTTGTTGTGGCGTAGAAGGAGATGGACTGAGAAAAACAACACCTGTTTCTCATGAGAAGGAGGGACTGTTTCCATTACCTCATGCTGTGATTGGATGACAGCTTGAAAGACGGAGAAGGGTGGCTCCAAAGAAGCTTGAAAAATGAACTTTTACTATGTGCAGAGATCTCTTCTTTGTTTTACAATTTTTGGTCTGCTTTTTCCATCATAGTTTTTCTAGGTCTGGCTGCCGGCTGCCCAGCGCAGGTAAAGGACTGAGGGAGATGTAGGAAGACAGGAAAGAGAGGAAGGGGGGCTTTATGTCTTCTGCCTACCCTAAGAAAGCTTTTAGAGATTTTTAGGGATTTTTAGAGCTATTGTAATTGAAGGGAATTATTGCTTCATTTCTGTTTTGTAATAAGCCTTGAAAACGGTAATATGCTATGCTTTTGCATCAAACTGACTTTATTTTGTAAATCTATATTTTTTCAATAAAATAATAAATATAAAATCCTTTGGTGTCTTGAACAGTGAAGCTGTCTTAGCAATACCCTGAGGGGGAAGCAAGGCCACATTAAGCTACTGAGTCCTACTTTATTGAGCAAAGTGGGTCTGAGAAATACAAAGCTCATCGGTAATTTCTTCTTGTTTTTCTTATGGTTGAGCAAGTATCTTTTTAGGGCAGACTTGTAAGACGTTTGTTGCATGCCTTGGCTGAGGTCACCTAGGACTCAACCCAGCTGCATGAGGGTGCACAGACTTCCAATTACTCTCGGTCCGACCGGTCAAGGATTCCGTTAGAGGAGGCGGATCGTGACCATCTCAAAATGGCTACCGCCTCTCCAAACTGGCTGCCGCCTCTCTGCTGGTTCCTGACTGTCAGCTGTTCAGCGCTAAAGTCCAACTGTTCCGGGTCTACTCAGTCTTACTACCAGGTAAGTGATTTTTTTCTGACTTCCCCCCCCATAGAAATGCATTAATTAAATTTCAATGCGTTCCTATGGGATACCCACGTCGCAAGACAAAAAATATTGCAAGACGGCCCGTCTTGCGAGCCACCAAAAAACTCACAAGACCTGTTCATCTTGCAATTTTTCTCATCCCGCGAGGCATTTGTCGTGTGAGGCACCACTGTAATAGCATAAAAGAGCCTAGTTCTTCATAAATAATACAAAATATATAAAATTTGGTTCATAAAAAATAAGTAATACAAATTCATTGGTACCCTCTTTAAAATTCAATTACTATTATTATTTAGGAGGATAAAATAAATTAGTTTTTCTCTCTTCACGACTTGTTTTTCTTTCATCAGTTGGCCTTAAAAACGTCAATCATGAGGACTTCTGGCTCGATGCTGCGACGTGACAGCAACAGGAGGACAGAGCTCTGTCCCCTGGGCTGAAATTCTGACCTGCTTGGGACACCATACGGGGTCGGAACCACCCTGGAGGGGTGGTGAACTGGGGGGGGGAAGCCTGTTGCTCACGGGGGGGCAGCGGCCACCCCGTTCGATCCAGGAAACTCCCTAATCAGCCAACGGGCAGAAACAAGCAATCTTTGCTTGCGAGTCGTCGGCAGCCGACTAATAAGAACAATAATCAAGCGATACAACATCAACGTTACTACGGGTGAGATAACTAATTGCTTCTGATTACCCCTGGACAATACAATTCCTATATATAGGAAAAAGAACCTTCTATCGCTCTCATGAATTATTAGCGGCAGATAATCTGGAGAGAGGATAGTTGATATGGAAAAATATTATGAAGATTAATTGAAATTAACTACTGTAATCATTCAAATACATTTAAATACTTTAAGAACATTATAATTTGGGAATTTTCTCATAAGTTATTACTAGACAAGTTTTGATTCATGTTCCGACTCTTGTTTTGTTACCTGAACTCTTTTGGCATAACGCCTAGAAACACTGACCTTGAACATTCCTGTTCATCTCTCTTTGATTTTTTTTATGCCCGGCTGGATAAAATTAACCCTAAAGTGGTTTTTTCTTTAAACTGCACCTTGGCCCAAAGTAAACCTTTTGGAACTATCTCCAGAGACTTGGAATCTCAGTTTTTGTCGATGCAGAAATGTGGAAATTAGGCTACCAGGACATGGCTACAAACACAGAATTGAACTGTAAGACTTGGTGCTTCTGAATTTTGGTCCAGGCCTATTTAGCCAAACTGACTAGCTGGCATAAACCCGTGGAAATTAGGCCATCTGGCCACGGATACAACTAATGCATTCTACATTGAATTGGACTGTGAGACTTGGGGGCCTTGAACTTTGGCTTAAGCTGGTGGGCATCTGGAACAGAATGGCACAAGGACAATTTTGGGAGGAAACAAAATCTGCTCTTCAAACAATACTAGAGAAAGTGAGATCCCACTATCAAGAGGCAAAATTATCCAATCAACATCGGGAAAATTATAGTCAACAAGCAATTGGGAACAACAAAGAAGGAAATGTGCCAGACGATGTATACCAATCAAAAGAGGAGCCGGAGGAAACTAACCTAAAAGAAACCTCAATTTTGGATCAGAGGAGAGTACTAAGGGAAGACAAGGGGACAAACATAGTAAAATTAACCTAAAAAAGCCTGGAAAAACCATCGAAGATAGACCAAGTGCTTAAAGAGCTAGTGGACATAAACCAGATGCACAAAATAGTTTCAGAGGGCATGAAAGATGGCATAATGCTTAGAGATACAAGAACACAAAGTGAAAATAGGGAAATGAGAGAGGGAATTACTTAGAAAGATGAAAGGGAAAAACGAAAAGGGGCCCTTTAATGTTGGAAAACATGTATATATTTAACACTAAGAATTGTAAAAGGGTATACTGTATTCTTTATATTAAAAAGTAGAACTAAATTGAAACAAGGGAGCCCTAATCAGGATAAAGATGTAATATGGTGGTCTTTCATTTTAGGTAAACTAAACTAGATATAAAGCTGGAGTATGGACCTGGAACTACCTTTAATAAGAATGCTATTAGAAGACTTGAGAATATTGTATATTATGAAAGTAGCGTTATGATAATAGCCATACTATATATCAAAATATGTATGTGAATGGTTTGAATGTTTGAAAGATGTTTGGAATTTGGGGGATAATTGGGAAGACACTGAGATGTTAAAAACAAATAACTGTAAGCAAAGATGTAACACGATGTTTGACAAGCGCAAACTAATGTAGATAGGTTGAAAAACTAATAAAATGTTTATTTTTTTAAAAAGTCAATCATTTTCCCTTTTTACACCAAGTTTGTATTCTTGCCACCTCTTCTTGATGTCTTCTGCTTCTCTTAGGTCTCTCCCATTTTTATCCTTTATCTTGTCCATCTTTGCATAAAACATTCCTTTTATATAGCCAATTTTCCTGAACAGATCTCTGATTTTTCCTTTTCTGTTATTTTCCTCTATTTCTTTGCATTGTTCATTTAAGAAGGCCCTCTTGTTTCTCCTTGCTATTCTTTGGAACTCTTCATTCAATTTTCTGTAACTTTCCCTATCTCCCTTGCATTTTGTTTCCCTTCTCTTCTCTGCTATTTGTAAAGCCTCGTTGGACAGCCACTTTGCTTTCTTGCATTTCCTTTTCTTTGGGATGGTTTTTGTTGCTGCCTCCTGTACAATGTTACGAGCCTCTATCCAAAGTTCTTCAGGCACTCTGTCCACCAAATCGATTTCGATTTCGAAACCTTTATTGGCATATAAACGGACAACAACAAAACATAGGTACAAGCCAAGCGATGATCAGAGTAAATGTAAAATAGGAGATACACTCAACAAATAGTATCATAGGTAATGGGTTAAATTGGAAATTTCCAAAAGATATCTTGCAACGGCAGATGTAATCCGCGGGCAGGAATCCTTCAGGAAAAAGGATAAGGAGTTGGGCAAAAGAGAAAGCCATGGTTCGAGAAACAGCTTTCTCAGAGATGAATGCGCCGGGCAATGAAATAAAATATGGTCCAGGGAATCTGGGAGGGTATGGCAGAAAAAGCAGAGCCTATTTGCACGGGGGATCTTAGCGAATCGGCCTGCATGAACCACCGAAGGGAAGATATTGAGGCGAGCTAACATAAATGCTCTTCTCTGACCAGGGTTGGTCAGTGAAGAGAAATAGTTAGAAGGGTGTCCTAGGGAAGGAGGAAGACTGAAAAAAAGGGGAGAACAAGTGGGGTTTAAGTCAGCTGAAAGTGACTCAAACTCAAGCTGCCAAAGTTTGTGTTTGATCAAGGAATGGGCCTGTTGTAATCCCAGGTCGAAAAGGGATTCTAAGTTCAGTCCTAGGGATAGAAGTTTGGAGTCAATCAGTTTAAACCAATTCGAAGTGTAGGAGTCACTAAGAAGGTCAAAGAGAAGAGAATTGGAATTAGAGTGGAGATGAATACGGAGCCAGTATTTGAAAGTGGAGACCCAGGCAAGAGTAGAAGGAAGGTGGGTTCCCAATTCAAGTACCATGGTGGAGAGGCGAATCATATTGGGAACACCTAAGATCTTTCTAAAGAAGACAGCGGCAATGGAGTCAATGTCGTGGTTTACAGCCTCTATCCATATGGGGACCCCATAAAGAAGGTGGGATAGGAGTTTGCACTGGAAAATATGCAAGGCTGCTGGGACAAACTGGTTGCCCGAGAAGTAATGGAATTTAGAAATTGCATTGAGCTGGGATGTTGATGTGGAAATGACCGATTTTTTGTGTGAGGCCCAGTTCAGTTGTCCACCAAATCTAGTTCCTTAAATCTGTTCTTTACTTCCACTGTATATTCATAAGGGATTTGGTTTAGATTATACCTGAGTGGCCCAGTGGTTTTTCCTACTCTCTTCAGTTTAAGCTTGAATTTTGCTATGAGAAGCTGATGATCAGAGCCACAATCAGCTCCAGGTCTTGTTTTTGCTGACTGTATAGAATTTCTCTATCTTTGCCTGCAGAGAACATAATCAATCTAGTGGTTTTACAGATTTAAAACCCAAAATTGTCCCACAAATTTTATATGCCGTCCCAATCTGGTTAAATGCCATGAATAGGTCAATTGAATGGATACAATCTCAATTCTTTCATAAAGTGCTAGGGCTACCAAAATGTGTTCCCTATTAGGTGCTTTGTCTGGAGACCGGATTTTCCTCTTCGGAAACAATGGCTTGGCTGAGATCATTTTAATTCTGGCTAAACAAAATTCAAAACTCTGACCTAGATAGTTTATTATATCAACTATTTCTGGACTCTAAACCTCCCTTTGTGAATACTGCCCTCTTCAGAACACTTCAAACTTCCTAAGAATACAATAATAAAAAGGAAAAAAACTTATAATTTTCAATAAAAGACATGCAAAAGTATTAAAATTTCTAAAATAAATATGTACAAAGTAAAAAAAAAAGCACTGCTTGTCTCTAGGTTGTTCTTCTCTCCCAGGTATGAGTAAAATCCATTGCTGGCTGTCAGTGCCTCATGGTTATCATCCAGCATCAGTTCCATTTTCTTGTACTCCTTGAAAGCAAACATCTCCGGTACTCTGTTCCATTCTAATAACAGTTTTTGTGAGATATCTCCCAATGTTAATATTCCTCCATTAAGTCAGCAAAATCAAATCTTCCCAAGGCTTGGGTTTCCCAGCCTCTGAGAAGCTCAGACGTTAAAGATCAAAGGATTTGGTCACCTCCGACCCAGTGCAGTCCAGGGCCCAAAGAGACCAGAGCTTGAAAAACCAAAATTTCCACTCCAACAATCCTTGCCAATACAAAGCAGAAAACTCTCACTACAATAGCATAGAAATGCCTAGTTCTTCATAAACAATACAGAATACATATTAAATGGTACCCTTTTAAAAACTCAATTCCTGTTATTATTTATGAAGGTAAAGCCTTATAAAACAAATGACAGCTTTTCTCTCTTCATTACTTGCTTTTCTTTTATCAAGTTAGCATTAGAATATCCACCTTTTTCTTTTTACACTAATTTTGTAAAAGTTTCCATGGCACAATATATGCTTATTTTCATTTTTTATCACAAGGCTCAAGTGTATTTTGTGATATCTCTGTCAACTAACGATAGAAGTAAAATGAATCACAAGTGGTACTTCAAAATACACTCCTTTTTTCTATTTTCTTTCAGTTTTGCATTATGTCAGCATTTGGTTGCTTAGTATTTTCAAAGGAAACCAGAAGAAAACAGAATGACCTCCTACTGCGTACTCAACTTATCAGGAACTCTTTCCACATTCTGTGCATTTCTATAGTTTCTGCCAAGTGTGAGTTCTTTCATGTTTCCTAAGGTTACTACTGCAACTAAAGCTCCCACCACATTCCATGCATTTATGAGGTCTTTCCCCAGTGTGAGTCCTTTGATGTGACCTAAGCTGACCATTCTGACTAAAGCTCTTTCCACATTCCAAGCATTTATGTGATTTCTCCCCAGTGTGAATCCTTTGATGATACCTCAGGGTACTGCTTCGACTAAAGCTCTTTCCACATTCCAAGCATTTATGAGGTTTCTCCCCAGTGTGAGTCCTTTGATGTAACCTAAGGGTGCTACTCCAACTAAAGCTCTTTCCACATTCCAAGCATTTATGTGGTTTCTCCCCAGTGTGGGTCCTTTGATGTAACCTAAGATTACCACTGTGACTAAAGCTCTTTCCACATTCCATGCATTTATGTGGTTTCTCCCCAGTGTGGGTCCTTTGATGTACCTTAAGGTCACCACTGTGACTAAAGCTCTTTCCACATTCCATGCATTTATGTGGTTTCTCCCCAGTGTGAGTCCTTTGATGTAACCTAAGGGTGCTACTCCAACGAAAGCTCTTTCCACATTCCATGCATTTATGAGGTTTCTCCCCAGTGTGAGTTCTTTGATGTGACCTAAGTTCACCACCTGAAATAAAACTCTTTCCACATTCAAAGCATTTATGTGGTTTCTCCCCAGTGTGAGTCCTTTGATGTGACTTAAGATTACTACTCTTACCAAAGCTCTTTCCACATTCCATGCATTTATGAGGTCTTTCCCCAGTGTGAGTCCTTTGATGTGACCTAAGTACACTACTTGAAACAAAGCTCTTTGTACAGTCTATGCATTTATAAGGTTTCTCCCCAGTGTGAGTCCTTTGATGTAACCTAAGTTCACCATTTGAAATAAAGCTCTTTCCACATTCCATGCATTTACATGGTTTCTCCCCAGTGTGAGTTCTTTGATGTAACCTAAGGTGATCACTGCAACTAAAGCTCTTTCCACATTCCAAGCATTTATGTGGTTTCTCCCCAGTGTGAGTTCTTTGATGGAACCTAAGGGTGCTTCTCCGACTAAAGCTCTTTCCGCATTCTATGCATTTATGAGGTTTCTCCCCAGTGTGAGTCCTTTGATGTAACCTAAGTTCAGCACTTGAAATAAAGCTCTTTCCACATTCCAAGCATTTATGAGCTTTCTCTCCAGTGTGAGTCCTTTGATGTAACCTAAGGGTGCTACTCCAACTAAAGCTCTTTCCACATTCTATGCATTTATGAGGTTTCTCCCCAGTGTGAGTCCTTTGATGTGACCTGAGGTGATCACTGCGACTAAAGCTCTTTCCACATTCCAAGCATTTATGTGATTTCTCCCCAGTGTGAGTCCTTTGATGATACCTCAGGGTACTGCTTCGACTAAAGCTCTTTCCACATTCCAAGCATTTATGAGGTTTCTCCCCAGTGTGAATCCTTTGATGTAACCTAAGGGTGCTACTCCGACTAAAGCTCTTTCCACATTCTATGCATTTATGAGGTTTCTCCCCAGTGTGAGTCCTTTGATGTAACCTAAGAACAGCACTGCAACTAAAGCTCTTTCCACATTCCATGCATTTATGTGTTTTCTCCCCAGTGTGAGTTCTTTCATGTGATCTCAGGGTACTGCTTTGACTAAAGCTCTTTCCACATTCCATGCATTTATGTGGTTTTTCCCCAGTGTGAGTTCTTTGATGTGACCTAAAGTGACCACTGCGACTAAAGCTTTTTCCACATTCAAAGCATTTATATGGTTTCTCCCCAGTGTGAGTCCTTTGATGTGACTTAAGATGACTACTCTTACCAAAGCTCTTTCCACATTCCATGCATTTATGTGGTTTCTCCCCAGTGTGGGTCCTTTGATGTAACCTAAGGGCATCCCTGCGACTAAAGCTCTTTCCACATTCCATGCATTTATGTGGTTTCTCCCCTGTGTGGGTCCTTTGATGTAACCTAAGAATACCACTGCGACTAAAGCTTTTTCCACATTCTAAGCATTTATGTGGTTTCTCCCCAGTGTGGGTCCTTTGATGTAACCTAAGATTACCACTGTGACTATAGCTCTTTCCACATTCCATGCATTTATGTGGTTTCTCCCCAGTGTGAACACTTTGATGTAACCTAAGAATACCACTGCGACTAAAGCTTTTTCCACATTCTAAGCATTTATGTGGTTTCTCCCCAGTGTGGGTCCTTTGATGTAACCTAAGATTACCACTGTGACTATAGCTCTTTCCACATTCCGTACATGGATATACTTTCTCCCCTTCATGTGATCTTTGACATCTACTGAGGTGACATGCATTTACGTGGTTTCTCCCCTGCGTTACTCCTTTCATGTGAAGTCCATGCCTGGTCATTCTTATTTTCAGTTCTCTGTTTTCTTGCTTGATTGCGAGTTCCTGCCCAGGTTGCCCCAGATGTTACTGGGCAATTCTTCTCTTGGCCATCATCTGGTAGATTCGAAAAAGAAGAGAAACAATCACTTCCAAAATCTGGAGGAATCAAGAATGAGGTGTTCAGGTAGGATCATTTCCACACCCAAGTAAGTACATCAAATTCAAAGTATTTTAATTTTTTCCCTTCTCAAATTCTCCCCAATGATTGTACTTAAGTTTCCAGAAAATTAGAAAGGAATTTCTCAAAGTTGATTAAAGACAAAACAAGTAATTGAATTAAGGGAATTTTATAAGAAAAAAAGAATAACGGGAGAAGGACAGTTAGAAAGGAAGTATAAAAGTTGATGAATGTAGTTAGATTATTAGACTCGAGAACTGGTAAAGAGAAATTAGTGGCAAATGCCAGGAACTGACAACGTCTGCAGAGATTATTATTCAAAAGGTGAAGAGAAAGGACAGGTCCAAGAAAGGGATGAGATGTAGAATTTATAAAATGCTATTATGTGTAGAGAATCATCAGGAACTTCTGAAAACAGGATAGGAAGCAGAGATGGTAAAGGAAATAGTTAGTATAATCTTAGACCTGGAGAGCTAGAAGGGAAGTCAACTCCGAACATCTGGCTCCAGAGTTAGGTACTTAAACCAATGTGTATGGAAAGAGGGGAGCGAAGAATTTGATAAATCACATCTGTGAGAATAAAAGCAAAAATTTAAACATTGAAATTCAGAAGGTATTTGACCCCAGCTAAAATACTGTAAATATTACAAAATCTAGAGGCTACATATTAAAGTTGTACCTCCAGGACATTACGTTATGCAAAACAAAAAAACAAAAAACTGGAACATAGGTTGTCATAGGGATGGTCGTGGCACTACAAGCCTCCAGGCACAGGGAAACTTCCATCACAAAGTGAAAGTAATGGGGGGGAAAGACATTTAAACCAAGACATTCTTTTGAACTGATTTCTGTTCATAACCCAGAAATTATGTAAGCCAAGGTGTACATAAAATGACATACTACTGTACCTCAAAGGTATTGTTCTTGGAAGTGCTACCTGTTAATCGCACAGGGCCAGCTATTGATTGATTGATTGATTGATTGATTGATTGATTGATTGATTGATTGATTGATTGATTGATTGATTTTATTCCGCGCCCATCTAGACCAAAGTCTACTCTGGCAGCTAACATTAAAAAAGGAATAAAAAGAATATAATAAAATAAAAAACAACAATAGTAATATAGTTCAAGATGGAGGGGAAGAAATTCAAGTGATGACAACAGGGAAGGCCTGCCTAAATAGCCAGGTCTTACATTTGCTCTTAAAAACACCCAGCGAGGGAGCCAGACAGATCTCGGAGGGGAGACTGTTCCAAAGCCGAGGGGCCACTGCTGAGAAGACCCGGTTTCTTGTTCTTTCTTTCTGGACCTCCCTCTGTGTTAGGCCCCACAATCATCCTTCCTGGCTAGAACAAGTGATTCGGATATATCTAGGTGGGAGGAGGCGTTCTGCTAGATATCGAGGTCCTGAACCATTTAGTGCTTTATGTCATCATTAACACTTTGAAATCAGTGTGGAAATGAACAGGCAGCCAATGCAAGGCAGCCAGAGTGGGGAAAATATGCTGATATTTTCTCATCCCACTGAGAAGTCTGGCCACCTCATTATGCACCATTTGAAGCTTCTGCGTCAATATCAAAGGTAGCCCCACGTTAGAGTGCATTGCAGTAGTCTAATTTCGAGACTCAAAGCACATGGACCAGAGTGGTGAGCACCCCAACATCAAGATAGGAACGCAGCTGGGCAATCCGCCACAGATGGAAATAGGCGGAGCGGATCACAGACGCCACCTGGGTTTCCATGGTGAGCGCTGGATCCAGATGGACCCCCAAGCTGTGAACCTCACTAATGATGGTGAGAGTCACTCCCCCAAAAGAGAGGGAGTTTCCCAAACCACCGATGGAGGGGACGACCACCCTCAGGAGCTCCGTCTTATCTAGGTTCAGCCTCAGTCCATTCTTCTGCATCCATTGCAGTACAGCCTCCAGGCAGCGCTGAAGGGAAGGAACGGGATCCATTGTGGTTGGAGAAAAGGAGATGTAGAGCTGGGTGTCCTCAGACAGGTGGAGCTCAAGGGTCTCCACATCTGGTTGAGACGATGGTGTCAAGAGGAGGGGTTTAGATTCATTTGGCACTCAGGAATTTTTTGGGACAAGCCAGGCTTGTACAAGAGGGAGGGGCTTCACTTGAATGCACACGGAACTGAACTGTTGTCACGTAACATTAAAAAGGTGGCAGAGCAGCTTTTAAACTGAATCCCGGGGGAAAGCAGACAGGAGCCAAGAGGCGTTCATTTTGGGACTCCTCATCCCTGTGGAATGAGGGTGGAGAGGATAGAGAAAAACAAAGTGATGATAGTGTAGGAATTAGGCCTGGGAGCATGATGGGATGGGATTGTTGTTCCACTGGAAGGAGAAGCAAACAAGCCGCCCTTCTTCGGGGACCCCAGAGGCAGGTGCTTTTAGGCAAATGCTCGAAGCAAAGATGAGAGAACTGGAACATTGGGAGGATAGATAGAAGATTGAGAGTGGCCATAACAGAAACCTGGTGGGATTCAGAGAACCAGTGGGATACTGCAATCCCAGATGATAAACTCTAGAGGAGGGACAGGGAGGAGTGTGTGGGAGGCGGGGTGGCCGTCTAGGTCAAAGAAGGGGTAGAATCCAACAGGAATGGAGATGGACGGCGGGTCTGATAGAATCACTGTGGGTTAAACTGCCAGCCCCAAGGAGTAATGTGATAGTTGGGGGGGGGGGGCTTGCTATCATCCTCCAGATCAAAAACCTGAGGGGGAAATGTTGGGAAAAATTTGAGGGGGAAAATGGAGTGGAGAGAAATCAGGGAGGTGTCCAAAATGGACAGGATTGTAAACACGAGGAACATCAATCATCCTCACATCCACTGGGCCAAGGCATGCTCAGGTCAAGAAAGAGAGACCGGGTTTCTTGACAAGCTAAATGATACATCTTGGAGCAATTTCTCATGGAGCCCAAAAGAGGACAGGTGACTCTGGATCGAATATCATGTGATGCTCAGGATCTGGTTAGGGGTGGGAATGTCGCTGAGTCACTAGGGAATAGCGACCACGCTGCCATCTCTTTTGCCGTGCATGTTGGGGGGAGAGTGTCATGGAAATCTGACACAAAAAGCCTTAATTTCTGAAGTGTGGACTTCCCTCAGACAAGGAAGCAAGTAAGAAAGAAGTTGAAAGGGAAGTTTACAAAAAATATCTCAAGAGTGCCTAGTATTTTTAAAACAACGGTAGTAGAGGCCCACAGGAAGTGTATACCGCAAAAAAGGAAAGGGGGGGCTCAACTAAGTCCAAGAAAGTGTTGGAATAGTTAACAAGCAAAGTTACAGAGGCCTTAATGGGAAAGGAGGGGTCCTTCCGTAAATGGAAATCTTTCCCAGATGAGGAAAATAAAAAGGAACATAAATTCTGGCAAAAGAAATGTAAGAAGATGATAAAAACGCAAAGAAAGACTTTGTGGAACATATGGCCAGCAATATGAGGGGGAATAATAAAAGATATTTTAAATATGTTAGAAGTAGGAAACTTGCCAGAGAAGCGGCTATCTGTCTGGATGGTGAGAGAGGGAAAGGGGAGGGAAAGGGGTAGATGAAAATTGCAGAGAAATTAAGTGAGGTTTTTTTTGCAACTGTCTCTATGACAGACTTTGGGCAGATTCTGCTTCCTGAACGGCCCATCTTGAATAATGAATTAAATCAGATACAAGTTATTCTACTCACGCCACACGTGTCACCAGGAGGTCTTCTCTGGAGGCCTGGAAATGGTCAACTGGGACTCAAATGGGAAAGAGCCTTTTTTCAGCAGTAGAGGTGGCAGAAGCCTATAAAGAGATTCACACCTTGGTTGAATTTGTATATAAGACTTCAGGAGCCATAGATCTCTTGGGGAATGTCACTAGGAAAATACAAGCAAAATTAAAGGCTTAAGTAGTTTCCCTGAAGAATATGGTTTTGCAAAAGAGGTTAGCCACTCGTAGGATGCTCCTGCATCATGGCGGCCTGTGTGCGTATATAAATCAAACACGTCGTATGTACCATGAAGCCTCAAAAGGACTAGCATGGGATCATAAGGCGCTAGCAGTCTGCGATTAAGGGACAAGTGTTAGGACCTTCAGATTTCCATCACAAATTCCATCGAACCACTTGATAAAAATAAAGCATTTGATGGATTAATGGAACATCTCCACTGGGAATTAGGACAAACTCCTTCCGCCCGAAAGCACTGCAATCCCTCAAAACAAAGAACTTGGGTTTGATCCTAATTATAGTGAAAGTACAAATCCACCATTCATATAGGGAATATAGGAGGACTGGCTCTGTCCAAAGCTGGCACAAATATCTCTTCCTAAAAACTCAATTAAAGAGTTGCGTAAAACACTGGTTCTTAACCTTGGGTTACTCAGGAGTTTTGGACTGCAACTCCCAGAAGCCTTCACCACCAACTGTGCTGGCTGGGGTTTCTGGGAGTTGCAGTTCAAAAACATCTGAGTAACAAAGGTTAAGAACCACTGGTGTAAAAGAACAAAAGGCAGACATTTATTTGCGAATAATAGAGCAAGCTCCAACAGGAAGTGACCCAGAAAAACAAACATTTGATGCAATTGTGGCTGGCTCCTCCAGGCTAGAAGTGCAAGACCCTGCCATAATATCTCCACAAATATGGGTCAATATTTTTTATACCTTCTTTTTGACAAAGATAGAGCTGTTAGACCCTTTATGGATTGTTGCCTTGTTGTGGTGAAGGGGCTTGAGTAATTCATAGAAGCTATGGGCTATGCGAAAGGTAGGCTTTTTGTGGAGAAGTCTGTTTTTTCCTGTCTCTTTGTTCTGGCTCATCACATGGTCTAGTGGGAGGGCCTAGTAGTTTGAATCCTGATTTTACTGGAGCCTGTGTCCATTTTCCTTAAGGGTTATGGCTGGGAAGGAGGCGAAAGGTAGGCTTTTTGTGGAGAAGTCTGTTTTTTCCTGTCTCTTTGTTCTGGCTCATCACATGGTCTAGTGGGAGGGCCTAGTAGTTTGAATCCTGATTTTACTGGAGCCTGTGTCCATTTTCCTTAAGGGTTATGGCTGGGAAGGAGGCGAAAGGTAGGCTTTTTGTGGAGAAGTCTGTTTTTTCCTGTCTCTTTGTTCTGGCTCATCACATGGTCTAGTGGGAGGGCCTAGTAGTTTGAATCCTGATTTTACTGGAGCCTGTGTCCATTTTCCTTAAGGGTTATGGCTGGGAAGGAGGCGAAAGGTAGGCTTTTTGTGGAGAAGTCTGTTTTTTCCTGTCTCTTTGTTCTGGCTCATCACATGGTCTAGTGGGAGGGCCTAGTAGTTTGAATCCTGATTTTACTGGAGCCTGTGTCCATTTTCCTTAAGGGTTATGGCTGGGAAGGAGGCGAAAGGTAGGCTTTTTGTGGAGAAGTCTGTTTTTTCCTGTCTCTTTGTTCTGGCTCATCACATGGTCTAGTGGGAGGGCCTAGTAGTTTGAATCCTGATTTTACTGGAGCCTGTGTCCATTTTCCTTAAGGGTTATGGCTGGGAAGGAGGCGAAAGGTAGGCTTTTTGTGGAGAAGTCTGTTTTTTCCTGTCTCTTTGTTCTGGCTCATCACATGGTCTAGTGGGAGGGCCTAGTAGTTTGAATCCTGATTTTACTGGAGCCTGTGTCCATTTTCCTTAAGGGTTATGGCTGGGAAGGAGGCGAAAGGTAGGCTTTTTGTGGAGAAGTCTGTTTTTTCCTGTCTCTTTGTTCTGGCTCATCACATGGTCTAGTGGGAGGGCCTAGTAGTTTGAATCCTGATTTTACTGGAGCCTGTGTCCATTTTCCTTAAGGGTTATGGCTGGGAAGGAGGCGAAAGGTAGGCTTTTTGTGGAGAAGTCTGTTTTTTCCTGTCTCTTTGTTCTGGCTCATCACATGGTCTAGTGGGAGGGCCTAGTAGTTTGAATCCTGATTTTACTGGAGCCTGTGTCCATTTTCCTTAAGGGTTATGGCTGGGAAGGAGGCGAAAGGTAGGCTTTTTGTGGAGAAGTCTGTTTTTTCCTGTCTCTTTGTTCTGGCTCATCACATGGTCTAGTGGGAGGGCCTAGTAGTTTGAATCCTGATTTTACTGGAGCCTGTGTCCATTTTCCTTAAGGGTTATGGCTGGGAAGGAGGCGAAAGGTAGGCTTTTTGTGGAGAAGTCTGTTTTTTCCTGTCTCTTTGTTCTGGCTCATCACATGGTCTAGTGGGAGGGCCTAGTAGTTTGAATCCTGATTTTACTGGAGCCTGTGTCCATTTTCCTTAAGGGTTATGGCTGGGAAGGAGGCGAAAGGTAGGCTTTTTGTGGAGAAGTCTGTTTTTTCCTGTCTCTTTGTTCTGGCTCATCACATGGTCTAGTGGGAGGGCCTAGTAGTTTGAATCCTGATTTTACTGGAGCCTGTGTCCATTTTCCTTAAGGGTTATGGCTGGGAAGGAGGCGAAAGGTAGGCTTTTTGTGGAGAAGTCTGTTTTTTCCTGTCTCTTTGTTCTGGCTCATCACATGGTCTAGTGGGAGGGCCTAGTAGTTTGAATCCTGATTTTACTGGAGCCTGTGTCCATTTTCCTTAAGGGTTATGGCTGGGAAGGAGGCGAAAGGTAGGCTTTTTGTGGAGAAGTCTGTTTTTTCCTGTCTCTTTGTTCTGGCTCATCACATGGTCTAGTGGGAGGGCCTAGTAGTTTGAATCCTGATTTTACTGGAGCCTGTGTCCATTTTCCTTAAGGGTTATGGCTGGGAAGGAGGCGAAAGGTAGGCTTTTTGTGGAGAAGTCTGTTTTTTCCTGTCTCTTTGTTCTGGCTCATCACATGGTCTAGTGGGAGGGCCTAGTAGTTTGAATCCTGATTTTACTGGAGCCTGTGTCCATTTTCCTTAAGGGTTATGGCTGGGAAGGAGGCGAAAGGTAGGCTTTTTGTGGAGAAGTCTGTTTTTTCCTGTCTCTTTGTTCTGGCTCATCACATGGTCTAGTGGGAGGGCCTAGTAGTTTGAATCCTGATTTTACTGGAGCCTGTGTCCATTTTCCTTAAGGGTTATGGCTGGGAAGGAGGCGAAAGGTAGGCTTTTTGTGGAGAAGTCTGTTTTTTCCTGTCTCTTTGTTCTGGCTCATCACATGGTCTAGTGGGAGGGCCTAGTAGTTTGAATCCTGATTTTACTGGAGCCTGTGTCCATTTTCCTTAAGGGTTATGGCTGGGAAGGAGGCGAAAGGTAGGCTTTTTGTGGAGAAGTCTGTTTTTTCCTGTCTCTTTGTTCTGGCTCATCACATGGTCTAGTGGGAGGGCCTAGTAGTTTGAATCCTGATTTTACTGGAGCCTGTGTCCATTTTCCTTAAGGGTTATGGCTGGGAAGGAGGCGAAAGGTAGGCTTTTTGTGGAGAAGTCTGTTTTTTCCTGTCTCTTTGTTCTGGCTCATCACATGGTCTAGTGGGAGGGCCTAGTAGTTTGAATCCTGATTTTACTGGAGCCTGTGTCCATTTTCCTTAAGGGTTATGGCTGGGAAGGAGGCGAAAGGTAGGCTTTTTGTGGAGAAGTCTGTTTTTTCCTGTCTCTTTGTTCTGGCTCATCACATGGTCTAGTGGGAGGGCCTAGTAGTTTGAATCCTGATTTTACTGGAGCCTGTGTCCATTTTCCTTAAGGGTTATGGCTGGGAAGGAGGCGAAAGGTAGGCTTTTTGTGGAGAAGTCTGTTTTTTCCTGTCTCTTTGTTCTGGCTCATCACATGGTCTAGTGGGAGGGCCTAGTAGTTTGAATCCTGATTTTACTGGAGCCTGTGTCCATTTTCCTTAAGGGTTATGGCTGGGAAGGAGGCGAAAGGTAGGCTTTTTGTGGAGAAGTCTGTTTTTTCCTGTCTCTTTGTTCTGGCTCATCACATGGGTCTAGTGGGAGGGCCTAGTAGTTTGAATCCTGATTTTACTGGAGCCTGTGTCCATTTTCCTTAAGGGTTATGGCTGGGAAGGAGGCGAAAGGTAGGCTTTTTGTGGAGAAGTCTGTTTTTTCCTGTCTCTTTGTTCTGGCTCATCACATGGTCTAGTGGGAGGGCCTAGTAGTTTGAATCCTGATTTTACTGGAGCCTGTGTCCATTTTCCTTAAGGGTTATGGCTGGGAAGGAGGCGAAAGGTAGGCTTTTTGTGGAGAAGTCTGTTTTTTCCTGTCTCTTTGTTCTGGCTCATCACATGGTCTAGTGGGAGGGCCTAGTAGTTTGAATCCTGATTTTACTGGAGCCTGTGTCCATTTTCCTTAAGGGTTATGGCTGGGAAGGAGGCGAAAGGTAGGCTTTTTGTGGAGAAGTCTGTTTTTTCCTGTCTCTTTGTTCTGGCTCATCACATGGTCTAGTGGGAGGGCCTAGTAGTTTGAATCCTGATTTTACTGGAGCCTGTGTCCATTTTCCTTAAGGGTTATGGCTGGGAAGGAGGCGAAAGGTAGGCTTTTTGTGGAGAAGTCTGTTTTTTCCTGTCTCTTTGTTCTGGCTCATCACATGGTCTAGTGGGAGGGCCTAGTAGTTTGAATCCTGATTTTACTGGAGCCTGTGTCCATTTTCCTTAAGGGTTATGGCTGGGAAGGAGGCGAAAGGTAGGCTTTTTGTGGAGAAGTCTGTTTTTTCCTGTCTCTTTGTTCTGGCTCATCACATGGTCTAGTGGGAGGGCCTAGTAGTTTGAATCCTGATTTTACTGGAGCCTGTGTCCATTTTCCTTAAGGGTTATGGCTGGGAAGGAGGCGAAAGGTAGGCTTTTTGTGGAGAAGTCTGTTTTTTTCCTGTCTCTTTGTTCTGGCTCATCACATGGTCTAGTGGGAGGGCCTAGTAGTTTGAATCCTGATTTTACTGGAGCCTGTGTCCATTTTCCTTAAGGGTTATGGCTGGGAAGGAGGCGAAAGGTAGGCTTTTTGTGGAGAAGTCTGTTTTTTCCTGTCTCTTTGTTCTGGCTCATCACATGGTCTAGTGGGAGGGCCTAGTAGTTTGAATCCTGATTTTACTGGAGCCTGTGTCCATTTTCCTTAAGGGTTATGGCTGGGAAGGAGGCGAAAGGTAGGCTTTTTGTGGAGAAGTCTGTTTTTTCCTGTCTCTTTGTTCTGGCTCATCACATGGTCTAGTGGGAGGGCCTAGTAGTTTGAATCCTGATTTTACTGGAGCCTGTGTCCATTTTCCTTAAGGGTTATGGCTGGGAAGGAGGCGAAAGGTAGGCTTTTTGTGGAGAAGTCTGTTTTTTCCTGTCTCTTTGTTCTGGCTCATCACATGGTCTAGTGGGAGGGCCTAGTAGTTTGAATCCTGATTTTACTGGAGCCTGTGTCCATTTTCCTTAAGGGTTATGGCTGGGAAGGAGGCGAAAGGTAGGCTTTTTGTGGAGAAGTCTGTTTTTTCCTGTCTCTTTGTTCTGGCTCATCACATGGTCTAGTGGGAGGGCCTAGTAGTTTGAATCCTGATTTTACTGGAGCCTGTGTCCATTTTCCTTAAGGGTTATGGCTGGGAAGGAGGCGAAAGGTAGGCTTTTTGTGGAGAAGTCTGTTTTTTCCTGTCTCTTTGTTCTGGCTCATCACATGGTCTAGTGGGAGGGCCTAGTAGTTTGAATCCTGATTTTACTGGAGCCTGTGTCCATTTTCCTTAAGGGTTATGGCTGGGAAGGAGGCGAAAGGTAGGCTTTTTGTGGAGAAGTCTGTTTTTTCCTGTCTCTTTGTTCTGGCTCATCACATGGTCTAGTGGGAGGGCCTAGTAGTTTGAATCCTGATTTTACTGGAGCCTGTGTCCATTTTCCTTAAGGGTTATGGCTGGGAAGGAGGCGAAAGGTAGGCTTTTTGTGGAGAAGTCTGTTTTTTCCTGTCTCTTTGTTCTGGCTCATCACATGGTCTAGTGGGAGGGCCTAGTAGTTTGAATCCTGATTTTACTGGAGCCTGTGTCCATTTTCCTTAAGGGTTATGGCTGGGAAGGAGGCGAAAGGTAGGCTTTTTGTGGAGAAGTCTGTTTTTTCCTGTCTCTTTGTTCTGGCTCATCACATGGTCTAGTGGGAGGGCCTAGTAGTTTGAATCCTGATTTTACTGGAGCCTGTGTCCATTTTCCTTAAGGGTTATGGCTGGGAAGGAGGCGAAAGGTAGGCTTTTTGTGGAGAAGTCTGTTTTTTCCTGTCTCTTTGTTCTGGCTCATCACATGGTCTAGTGGGAGGGCCTAGTAGTTTGAATCCTGATTTTACTGGAGCCTGTGTCCATTGTCCTTAAGGGTTATGGCTGGGAAGGAGGCGAAAGGTAGGCTTTTTGTGGAGAAGTCTGTTTTTTCCTGTCTCTTTGTTCTGGCTCATCACATGGTCTAGTGGGAGGGCCTAGTAGTTTGAATCCTGATTTTACTGGAGCCTGTGTCCATTGTCCTTAAGGGTTATGGCTGGGAAGGAGGCGAAAGGTAGGCTTTTTGTGGAGAAGTCTGTTTTTTCCTGTCTCTTTGTTCTGGCTCATCACATGGTCTAGTGGGAGGGCCTAGTAGTTTGAATCCTGATTTTACTGGAGCCTGTGTCCATTTTCCTTAAGGGTTATGGCTGGGAAGGAGGCGAAAGGTAGGCTTTTTGTGGAGAAGTCTGTTTTTTCCTGTCTCTTTGTTCTGGCTCATCACATGGTCTAGTGGGAGGGCCTAGTAGTTTGAATCCTGATTTTACTGGAGCCTGTGTCCATTTTCCTTAAGGGTTATGGCTGGGAAGGAGGCGAAAGGTAGGCTTTTTGTGGAGAAGTCTGTTTTTTCCTGTCTCTTTGTTCTGGCTCATCACATGGTCTAGTGGGAGGGCCTAGTAGTTTGAATCCTGATTTTACTGGAGCCTGTGTCCATTTTCCTTAAGGGTTATGGCTGGGAAGGAGGCGAAAGGTAGGCTTTTTGTGGAGAAGTCTGTTTTTTCCTGTCTCTTTGTTCTGGCTCATCACATGGTCTAGTGGGAGGGCCTAGTAGTTTGAATCCTGATTTTACTGGAGCCTGTGTCCATTTTCCTTAAGGGTTATGGCTGGGAAGGAGGCGAAAGGTAGGCTTTTTGTGGAGAAGTCTGTTTTTTCCTGTCTCTTTGTTCTGGCTCATCACATGGTCTAGTGGGAGGGCCTAGTAGTTTGAATCCTGATTTTACTGGAGCCTGTGTCCATTTTCCTTAAGGGTTATGGCTGGGAAGGAGGCGAAAGGTAGGCTTTTTGTGGAGAAGTCTGTTTTTTCCTGTCTCTTTGTTCTGGCTCATCACATGGTCTAGTGGGAGGGCCTAGTAGTTTGAATCCTGATTTTACTGGAGCCTGTGTCCATTTTCCTTAAGGGTTATGGCTGGGAAGGAGGCGAAAGGTAGGCTTTTTGTGGAGAAGTCTGTTTTTTCCTGTCTCTTTGTTCTGGCTCATCACATGGTCTAGTGGGAGGGCCTAGTAGTTTGAATCCTGATTTTACTGGAGCCTGTGTCCATTTTCCTTAAGGGTTATGGCTGGGAAGGAGGCGAAAGGTAGGCTTTTTGTGGAGAAGTCTGTTTTTTCCTGTCTCTTTGTTCTGGCTCATCACATGGTCTAGTGGGAGGGCCTAGTAGTTTGAATCCTGATTTTACTGGAGCCTGTGTCCATTTTCCTTAAGGGTTATGGCTGGGAAGGAGGCGAAAGGTAGGCTTTTTGTGGAGAAGTCTGTTTTTTCCTGTCTCTTTGTTCTGGCTCATCACATGGTCTAGTGGGAGGGCCTAGTAGTTTGAATCCTGATTTTACTGGAGCCTGTGTCCATTTTCCTTAAGGGTTATGGCTGGGAAGGAGGCGAAAGGTAGGCCTTTTTGTGGAGAAGTCTGTTTTTTCCTGTCTCTTTGTTCTGGCTCATCACATGGTCTAGTGGGAGGGCCTAGTAGTTTGAATCCTGATTTTACTGGAGCCTGTGTCCATTTTCCTTAAGGGTTATGGCTGGGAAGGAGGCGAAAGGTAGGCCTTTTTGTGGAGAAGTCTGTTTTTTCCTGTCTCTTTGTTCTGGCTCATCACATGGTCTAGTGGGAGGGCCTAGTAGTTTGAATCCTGATTTTACTGGAGCCTGTGTCCATTTTCCTTAAGGGTTATGGCTGGGAAGGAGGCGAAAGGTAGGCCTTTTTGTGGAGAAGTCTGTTTTTTCCTGTCTCTTTGTTCTGGCTCATCACATGGTCTAGTGGGAGGGCCTAGTAGTTTGAATCCTGATTTTACTGGAGCCTGTGTCCATTTTCCTTAAGGGTTATGGCTGGGAAGGAGGCGAAAGGTAGGCCTTTTTGTGGAGAAGTCTGTTTTTTCCTGTCTCTTTGTTCTGGCTCATCACATGGTCTAGTGGGAGGGCCTAGTAGTTTGAATCCTGATTTTACTGGAGCCTGTGTCCATTTTCCTTAAGGGTTATGGCTGGGAAGGAGGCGAAAGGTAGGCTTTTTGTGGAGAAGTCTGTTTTTTCCTGTCTCTTTGTTCTGGCTCATCACATGGTCTAGTGGGAGGGCCTAGTAGTTTGAATCCTGATTTTACTGGAGCCTGTGTCCATTTTCCTTAAGGGTTATGGCTGGGAAGGAGGCGAAAGGTAGGCTTTTTGTGGAGAAGTCTGTTTTTTCCTGTCTCTTTGTTCTGGCTCATCACATGGTCTAGTGGGAGGGCCTAGTAGTTTGAATCCTGATTTTACTGGAGCCTGTGTCCATTTTCCTTAAGGGTTATGGCTGGGAAGGAGGCGAAAGGTAGGCTTTTTGTGGAGAAGTCTGTTTTTTCCTGTCTCTTTGTTCTGGCTCATCACATGGTCTAGTGGGAGGGCCTAGTAGTTTGAATCCTGATTTTACTGGAGCCTGTGTCCATTTTCCTTAAGGGTTATGGCTGGGAAGGAGGCGAAAGGTAGGCTTTTTGTGGAGAAGTCTGTTTTTTCCTGTCTCTTTGTTCTGGCTCATCACATGGTCTAGTGGGAGGGCCTAGTAGTTTGAATCCTGATTTTACTGGAGCCTGTGTCCATTTTCCTTAAGGGTTATGGCTGGGAAGGAGGCGAAAGGTAGGCTTTTTGTGGAGAAGTCTGTTTTTTCCTGTCTCTTTGTTCTGGCTCATCACATGGTCTAGTGGGAGGGCCTAGTAGTTTGAATCCTGATTTTACTGGAGCCTGTGTCCATTTTCCTTAAGGGTTATGGCTGGGAAGGAGGCGAAAGGTAGGCTTTTTGTGGAGAAGTCTGTTTTTTCCTGTCTCTTTGTTCTGGCTCATCACATGGTCTAGTGGGAGGGCCTAGTAGTTTGAATCCTGATTTTACTGGAGCCTGTGTCCATTTTCCTTAAGGGTTATGGCTGGGAAGGAGGCGAAAGGTAGGCTTTTTGTGGAGAAGTCTGTTTTTTCCTGTCTCTTTGTTCTGGCTCATCACATGGTCTAGTGGGAGGGCCTAGTAGTTTGAATCCTGATTTTACTGGAGCCTGTGTCCATTTTCCTTAAGGGTTATGGCTGGGAAGGAGGCGAAAGGTAGGCTTTTTGTGGAGAAGTCTGTTTTTTCCTGTCTCTTTGTTCTGGCTCATCACATGGTCTAGTGGGAGGGCCTAGTAGTTTGAATCCTGATTTTACTGGAGCCTGTGTCCATTTTCCTTAAGGGTTATGGCTGGGAAGGAGGCGAAAGGTAGGCTTTTTGTGGAGAAGTCTGTTTTTTCCTGTCTCTTTGTTCTGGCTCATCACATGGTCTAGTGGGAGGGCCTAGTAGTTTGAATCCTGATTTTACTGGAGCCTGTGTCCATTTTCCTTAAGGGTTATGGCTGGGAAGGAGGCGAAAGGTAGGCTTTTTGTGGAGAAGTCTGTTTTTTCCTGTCTCTTTGTTCTGGCTCATCACATGGTCTAGTGGGAGGGCCTAGTAGTTTGAATCCTGATTTTACTGGAGCCTGTGTCCATTTTCCTTAAGGGTTATGGCTGGGAAGGAGGCGAAAGGTAGGCTTTTTGTGGAGAAGTCTGTTTTTTCCTGTCTCTTTGTTCTGGCTCATCACATGGTCTAGTGGGAGGGCCTAGTAGTTTGAATCCTGATTTTACTGGAGCCTGTGTCCATTTTCCTTAAGGGTTATGGCTGGGAAGGAGGCGAAAGGTAGGCTTTTTGTGGAGAAGTCTGTTTTTTCCTGTCTCTTTGTTCTGGCTCATCACATGGTCTAGTGGGAGGGCCTAGTAGTTTGAATCCTGATTTTACTGGAGCCTGTGTCCATTTTCCTTAAGGGTTATGGCTGGGAAGGAGGCGAAAGGTAGGCTTTTTGTGGAGAAGTCTGTTTTTTCCTGTCTCTTTGTTCTGGCTCATCACATGGTCTAGTGGGAGGGCCTAGTAGTTTGAATCCTGATTTTACTGGAGCCTGTGTCCATTTTCCTTAAGGGTTATGGCTGGGAAGGAGGCGAAAGGTAGGCTTTTTGTGGAGAAGTCTGTTTTTTCCTGTCTCTTTGTTCTGGCTCATCACATGGTCTAGTGGGAGGGCCTAGTAGTTTGAATCCTGATTTTACTGGAGCCTGTGTCCATTTTCCTTAAGGGTTATGGCTGGGAAGGAGGCGAAAGGTAGGCTTTTTGTGGAGAAGTCTGTTTTTTCCTGTCTCTTTGTTCTGGCTCATCACATGGTCTAGTGGGAGGGCCTAGTAGTTTGAATCCTGATTTTACTGGAGCCTGTGTCCATTTTCCTTAAGGGTTATGGCTGGGAAGGAGGCGAAAGGTAGGCTTTTTGTGGAGAAGTCTGTTTTTTCCTGTCTCTTTGTTCTGGCTCATCACATGGTCTAGTGGGAGGGCCTAGTAGTTTGAATCCTGATTTTACTGGAGCCTGTGTCCATTTTCCTTAAGGGTTATGGCTGGGAAGGAGGCGAAAGGTAGGCTTTTTGTGGAGAAGTCTGTTTTTTCCTGTCTCTTTGTTCTGGCTCATCACATGGTCTAGTGGGAGGGCCTAGTAGTTTGAATCCTGATTTTACTGGAGCCTGTGTCCATTTTCCTTAAGGGTTATGGCTGGGAAGGAGGCGAAAGGTAGGCTTTTTGTGGAGAAGTCTGTTTTTTCCTGTCTCTTTGTTCTGGCTCATCACATGGTCTAGTGGGAGGGCCTAGTAGTTTGAATCCTGATTTTACTGGAGCCTGTGTCCATTTTCCTTAAGGGTTATGGCTGGGAAGGAGGCGAAAGGTAGGCTTTTTGTGGAGAAGTCTGTTTTTTCCTGTCTCTTTGTTCTGGCTCATCACATGGTCTAGTGGGAGGGCCTAGTAGTTTGAATCCTGATTTTACTGGAGCCTGTGTCCATTTTCCTTAAGGGTTATGGCTGGGAAGGAGGCGAAAGGTAGGCTTTTTGTGGAGAAGTCTGTTTTTTCCTGTCTCTTTGTTCTGGCTCATCACATGGTCTAGTGGGAGGGCCTAGTAGTTTGAATCCTGATTTTACTGGAGCCTGTGTCCATTTTCCTTAAGGGTTATGGCTGGGAAGGAGGCGAAAGGTAGGCTTTTTGTGGAGAAGTCTGTTTTTTCCTGTCTCTTTGTTCTGGCTCATCACATGGTCTAGTGGGAGGGCCTAGTAGTTTGAATCCTGATTTTACTGGAGCCTGTGTCCATTTTCCTTAAGGGTTATGGCTGGGAAGGAGGCGAAAGGTAGGCTTTTTGTGGAGAAGTCTGTTTTTTCCTGTCTCTTTGTTCTGGCTCATCACATGGTCTAGTGGGAGGGCCTAGTAGTTTGAATCCTGATTTTACTGGAGCCTGTGTCCATTTTCCTTAAGGGTTATGGCTGGGAAGGAGGCGAAAGGTAGGCTTTTTGTGGAGAAGTCTGTTTTTTCCTGTCTCTTTGTTCTGGCTCATCACATGGTCTAGTGGGAGGGCCTAGTAGTTTGAATCCTGATTTTACTGGAGCCTGTGTCCATTTTCCTTAAGGGTTATGGCTGGGAAGGAGGCGAAAGGTAGGCTTTTTGTGGAGAAGTCTGTTTTTTCCTGTCTCTTTGTTCTGGCTCATCACATGGTCTAGTGGGAGGGCCTAGTAGTTTGAATCCTGATTTTACTGGAGCCTGTGTCCATTTTCCTTAAGGGTTATGGCTGGGAAGGAGGCGAAAGGTAGGCTTTTTGTGGAGAAGTCTGTTTTTTCCTGTCTCTTTGTTCTGGCTCATCACATGGTCTAGTGGGAGGGCCTAGTAGTTTGAATCCTGATTTTACTGGAGCCTGTGTCCATTTTCCTTAAGGGTTATGGCTGGGAAGGAGGCGAAAGGTAGGCTTTTTGTGGAGAAGTCTGTTTTTTCCTGTCTCTTTGTTCTGGCTCATCACATGGTCTAGTGGGAGGGCCTAGTAGTTTGAATCCTGATTTTACTGGAGCCTGTGTCCATTTTCCTTAAGGGTTATGGCTGGGAAGGAGGCGAAAGGTAGGCTTTTTGTGGAGAAGTCTGTTTTTTCCTGTCTCTTTGTTCTGGCTCATCACATGGTCTAGTGGGAGGGCCTAGTAGTTTGAATCCTGATTTTACTGGAGCCTGTGTCCATTTTCCTTAAGGGTTATGGCTGGGAAGGAGGCGAAAGGTAGGCTTTTTGTGGAGAAGTCTGTTTTTTCCTGTCTCTTTGTTCTGGCTCATCACATGGTCTAGTGGGAGGGCCTAGTAGTTTGAATCCTGATTTTACTGGAGCCTGTGTCCATTTTCCTTAAGGGTTATGGCTGGGAAGGAGGCGAAAGGTAGGCTTTTTGTGGAGAAGTCTGTTTTTTCCTGTCTCTTTGTTCTGGCTCATCACATGGTCTAGTGGGAGGGCCTAGTAGTTTGAATCCTGATTTTACTGGAGCCTGTGTCCATTTTCCTTAAGGGTTATGGCTGGGAAGGAGGCGAAAGGTAGGCTTTTTGTGGAGAAGTCTGTTTTTTCCTGTCTCTTTGTTCTGGCTCATCACATGGTCTAGTGGGAGGGCCTAGTAGTTTGAATCCTGATTTTACTGGAGCCTGTGTCCATTTTCCTTAAGGGTTATGGCTGGGAAGGAGGCGAAAGGTAGGCTTTTTGTGGAGAAGTCTGTTTTTTCCTGTCTCTTTGTTCTGGCTCATCACATGGTCTAGTGGGAGGGCCTAGTAGTTTGAATCCTGATTTTACTGGAGCCTGTGTCCATTTTCCTTAAGGGTTATGGCTGGGAAGGAGGCGAAAGGTAGGCTTTTTGTGGAGAAGTCTGTTTTTTCCTGTCTCTTTGTTCTGGCTCATCACATGGTCTAGTGGGAGGGCCTAGTAGTTTGAATCCTGATTTTACTGGAGCCTGTGTCCATTTTCCTTAAGGGTTATGGCTGGGAAGGAGGCGAAAGGTAGGCTTTTTGTGGAGAAGTCTGTTTTTTCCTGTCTCTTTGTTCTGGCTCATCACATGGTCTAGTGGGAGGGCCTAGTAGTTTGAATCCTGATTTTACTGGAGCCTGTGTCCATTTTCCTTAAGGGTTATGGCTGGGAAGGAGGCGAAAGGTAGGCTTTTTGTGGAGAAGTCTGTTTTTTCCTGTCTCTTTGTTCTGGCTCATCACATGGTCTAGTGGGAGGGCCTAGTAGTTTGAATCCTGATTTTACTGGAGCCTGTGTCCATTTTCCTTAAGGGTTATGGCTGGGAAGGAGGCGAAAGGTAGGCTTTTTGTGGAGAAGTCTGTTTTTTCCTGTCTCTTTGTTCTGGCTCATCACATGGTCTAGTGGGAGGGCCTAGTAGTTTGAATCCTGATTTTACTGGAGCCTGTGTCCATTTTCCTTAAGGGTTATGGCTGGGAAGGAGGCGAAAGGTAGGCTTTTTGTGGAGAAGTCTGTTTTTTCCTGTCTCTTTGTTCTGGCTCATCACATGGTCTAGTGGGAGGGCCTAGTAGTTTGAATCCTGATTTTACTGGAGCCTGTGTCCATTTTCCTTAAGGGTTATGGCTGGGAAGGAGGCGAAAGGTAGGCTTTTTGTGGAGAAGTCTGTTTTTTCCTGTCTCTTTGTTCTGGCTCATCACATGGTCTAGTGGGAGGGCCTAGTAGTTTGAATCCTGATTTTACTGGAGCCTGTGTCCATTTTCCTTAAGGGTTATGGCTGGGAAGGAGGCGAAAGGTAGGCTTTTTGTGGAGAAGTCTGTTTTTTCCTGTCTCTTTGTTCTGGCTCATCACATGGTCTAGTGGGAGGGCCTAGTAGTTTGAATCCTGATTTTACTGGAGCCTGTGTCCATTTTCCTTAAGGGTTATGGCTGGGAAGGAGGCGAAAGGTAGGCTTTTTGTGGAGAAGTCTGTTTTTTCCTGTCTCTTTGTTCTGGCTCATCACATGGTCTAGTGGGAGGGCCTAGTAGTTTGAATCCTGATTTTACTGGAGCCTGTGTCCATTTTCCTTAAGGGTTATGGCTGGGAAGGAGGCGAAAGGTAGGCTTTTTGTGGAGAAGTCTGTTTTTTCCTGTCTCTTTGTTCTGGCTCATCACATGGTCTAGTGGGAGGGCCTAGTAGTTTGAATCCTGATTTTACTGGAGCCTGTGTCCATTTTCCTTAAGGGTTATGGCTGGGAAGGAGGCGAAAGGTAGGCTTTTTGTGGAGAAGTCTGTTTTTTCCTGTCTCTTTGTTCTGGCTCATCACATGGTCTAGTGGGAGGGCCTAGTAGTTTGAATCCTGATTTTACTGGAGCCTGTGTCCATTTTCCTTAAGGGTTATGGCTGGGAAGGAGGCGAAAGGTAGGCTTTTTGTGGAGAAGTCTGTTTTTTCCTGTCTCTTTGTTCTGGCTCATCACATGGTCTAGTGGGAGGGCCTAGTAGTTTGAATCCTGATTTTACTGGAGCCTGTGTCCATTTTCCTTAAGGGTTATGGCTGGGAAGGAGGCGAAAGGTAGGCTTTTTGTGGAGAAGTCTGTTTTTTCCTGTCTCTTTGTTCTGGCTCATCACATGGTCTAGTGGGAGGGCCTAGTAGTTTGAATCCTGATTTTACTGGAGCCTGTGTCCATTTTCCTTAAGGGTTATGGCTGGGAAGGAGGCGAAAGGTAGGCTTTTTGTGGAGAAGTCTGTTTTTTCCTGTCTCTTTGTTCTGGCTCATCACATGGTCTAGTGGGAGGGCCTAGTAGTTTGAATCCTGATTTTACTGGAGCCTGTGTCCATTTTCCTTAAGGGTTATGGCTGGGAAGGAGGCGAAAGGTAGGCTTTTTGTGGAGAAGTCTGTTTTTTCCTGTCTCTTTGTTCTGGCTCATCACATGGTCTAGTGGGAGGGCCTAGTAGTTTGAATCCTGATTTTACTGGAGCCTGTGTCCATTTTCCTTAAGGGTTATGGCTGGGAAGGAGGCGAAAGGTAGGCTTTTTGTGGAGAAGTCTGTTTTTTCCTGTCTCTTTGTTCTGGCTCATCACATGGTCTAGTGGGAGGGCCTAGTAGTTTGAATCCTGATTTTACTGGAGCCTGTGTCCATTTTCCTTAAGGGTTATGGCTGGGAAGGAGGCGAAAGGTAGGCTTTTTGTGGAGAAGTCTGTTTTTTCCTGTCTCTTTGTTCTGGCTCATCACATGGTCTAGTGGGAGGGCCTAGTAGTTTGAATCCTGATTTTACTGGAGCCTGTGTCCATTTTCCTTAAGGGTTATGGCTGGGAAGGAGGCGAAAGGTAGGCTTTTTGTGGAGAAGTCTGTTTTTTCCTGTCTCTTTGTTCTGGCTCATCACATGGTCTAGTGGGAGGGCCTAGTAGTTTGAATCCTGATTTTACTGGAGCCTGTGTCCATTTTCCTTAAGGGTTATGGCTGGGAAGGAGGCGAAAGGTAGGCTTTTTGTGGAGAAGTCTGTTTTTTCCTGTCTCTTTGTTCTGGCTCATCACATGGTCTAGTGGGAGGGCCTAGTAGTTTGAATCCTGATTTTACTGGACCGCGCGCCTAACGGCGCGCGAAATACTATAACTCTATCTCCAACCCCAATATGCTGAATATGGATGTCCTGAAGGATGGCAGAATTTCAGCTTTAAAAAGAGAATGAGGAGGAGAGTGTGTCACATGAAATTCCCTAATCCTATCTCTTACTTAATTTGGTAAAAGAGAGCAGGCCGGGTAGGTGGGACTCGTCAGCCCTGGAAGGCAGCCCATCTAGGAGAAGGAAAACTCCAAATTTTAACCTCCACTGCCTTGTGGCTATATCCACTTATGGAAAAGGCTTCAGGAGATAACCTCGAGGCAAAATCCGGAGCCGGAGTCCCGGAGGCATTTTCTTTCACTCTGCCAACTCCTGCGACGTTGCTGGAACCAGTTGTATTGGCTCTTGCCTTTCCACTGGACCATTTCAGCGATGTGGAGAGGGGGGATTTGCTGCTTGGGTAACAGCCTATCCTCCATACTATTTTACCCAGGCTTCGTGCTCTGGAGAGGACACTCCAGCTTCGCATACAGCGTCGAAACAACACGGGAAGTAGCAGTTACCGGTTATAAGTCTCTGCTGAATTGGCGTAGAGCAGGACGCCAGGGGCTACTTCTGACGGTGGGAGAGGTCATTGCACCTCACTAGGTAGATACCGCCCGCCTTAAGCTGGGCAGCCCCCAGCCAGTAAGGTGCTACCTCGCCACGGTCTGTTAACCTCACGGGGTGCGTGGGGTTTAGGGTGAAACCCGACAAGCAGATCGACAACCGTGCACCATGCAACAATCATAAGAAAACTTCTGCCCTAAAGCTGGGCACCTGGAATGTACGGACAATGACCCCTGGCTTTCCTGACTACGGCTTTCCTAACGACCTGCAAGAAATAGACGATGTGCGCAAGACAGCTGTCATTGACATGGAACTGAGTAGACTGCAGATGGACATTGTTGCCCTGCAAGAGACAAGACTGCCAGACTCGGGATCTGTCAAAGAAAAAAACTTCTCATTCTTCTGGCAGGGAAAACCATCGAATGAGACCAGGGAATATGGTGTTGGCTTTGCAGTCAGAAACACTCTCCTGAGATGCATTGTTCCACCCACTGTGGGGAGTGAAAGAATCCTGTCTCTGCAGCTCCACTCATCAGCAGGACCAGTAACCCTCATTAGTGCATATGCACCAACACTGTCATCCACTCCAGAAGTGAAAGACAAATTCTACGACGATCTGGCAGCTACTATCAAAAAAGTCCCTGAAAGAGAGTCACTGTTCATTCTTGGAGACTTTAATGCTAGAGTTGGTGCTGATCACAATTCTTGGCCCACTTGTCTAGGCCGTTTTGGCATTGGAAAGATGAACGAAAATGGCCAACGCTTACTGGAGTTTTGCTGTTACTATGGTCTCTGTGTCAGCAACACATTCTTTAATACGAAGCTGCAACACAGAGTTTCCTGGAGACATCCAAGATCCAAGCATTGGCATCAGCTCGATTTGATCCTCACTAGACGTTCTAGCCTTCCTAGTGTTACGATCACACGCAGCTACCAGAGTGCTGATTGCGATACTGATCACTCCCTGGTGTGTAGTAGAGTAAAACTGCGAACAAAGAAATTGTATCACATGAAAAAGGAAGGAAGACCACGTATTGACATCAACAAGACTCGCGATCAAAGAAAAGTGAAGGAATTTGCCCAAGCACTCGAGGAAACCCTTCCAGGTCCAGCTAATGTAAATGCACCTGAACGATGGGAACACTTCAAGAACACTGTCTACAACACCGCCTTGTCCACCTTTGGCAAGAAGACCAGAAAGATGGCTGACTGGTTCGAAGCCCATTCGGAGGAGTTAATGCCAGCCATTGAGGGTAAGAGAAGAGCTCTAGCAGCATACAAAGCCTGTCCTAGCGAGTACAACCTGCAAGCTCTTCGAGCCGCTCGTAGCCAAGTCCAACAGGCTGCCAGGAGATGCTCCAATGACTATTGGCTTCAGCTTTCCTCTCAGATACAGATAGCAGCGGACACAGGTAACATCAAAGGAATGTATGATGGTATCAAGCAGGCCTTAGGTCCATTGCAGAAGAAATCTGCTCCCTTAAAGTCTACTACAGGTGTGATCATCCAGGACCGAGCACAGCAGATGGAACGCTGGGTGCAGCACTACTCCGAGCTATATTCCAGAAAGAATGTAGTAACCGAAGAAGCATTAAATAACATTGAGTGCCTGCCTGTCTTGGAAGAGCTGGACAGCGAACCAACCCTAGCAGAAATAAATGCGGCCTTGGATTCCCTCACCTCTGGCAAGGCACCTGGAAGGGACAACATCCCTGTTGAAGTGCTGAAATGCGGTAAGGAGATCATCATCACCGAACTGTATGAAATCTTTTGTCTCTGCTGGAGGGAAGGTGGAGTACCACAGGACATGAAGGACGCAAACATTGTCACGTTGTACAAGAACAAAGGTGACAGGGGTGACTGCAATAACTACCGTGGTATCTCTCTTCTTAGCGTTGTAGGGAAGCTGCTTGCCCGTGTTGTGCTGAAGAGGCTCCAGGTGCTTGCAGACAGAGTCTATCCGGAATCATAGTGTGGATTTCGAGCAAATAGATCCACCACTGACATGGTATTCTCCCTCCGACAGTTGCAGGAGAAATGCAGGGAACAACAACAGCCACTCTTAGTGGCCTTCATAGACCTTACAAAAGCATTTGACTTGGTTAGCAGGGATGGCCTTTTTAAAATACTTCCCAAGATTGGATGTCCACCTCGTCTCCTTAACATCATCAGGTCCTTCCACGATGGAATGAAAGGCACTGTAGTTTTTGACGGCTCAACATCAGATCCCTTTGACATCCGAAGCGGAGTGAAACAGGGCTGTGTCCTCGCACCAACACTTTTTGGGATCTTTTTTGCTGTCATGCTGAAGCATGCCTTTGGAACTGCAACAGAAGGTGTCTATCTCCGGACTAGATCAGATGGAAAGCTCTTTAATCTCTCTAGATTGAGAGCGAAGACCAAAGTCCAACTGAAATGCATGAGGGACTTCCTCTTTGCAGACGATGCAGCCATTGTTGCCCACTCTGCTGAAGACCTCCAACAACTCATGAACCGTTTCAGCAAGGCCTGCCAAGACTTTGGACTAACAATCAGCCTGAAGAAAACACAAGTCATGGGCCAGGGTGTGGACTCACCTCCCTCTATTACCATCTCCACACAAGAATTGGAGGTTGTTCATGACTTTGTGTACCTTGGCTCAACCATCTCTGACACCCTCTCTCTAGATGTCGAGCTGGATAAACGCATTGGGAAAGCAGCCACCATGTTCTCTAGACTCACAAAGAGAGTATGGCTCAATAAGAAACTGACAACACATACCAAGATCCAGGTCTATAGAGCCTGTGTCCTGAGCACACTCCTGTACTGCAGCGAGTCCTGGACACTTTGTGCCCGGCAGGAGAGGAAGCTGAACACCTTCCATATGCGTTGCCTACGACGGATTTTTGGTATCACCTGGCAGGACAGAGTTCCAAATAGAGTAGTCCTAGAACGAGCTGGAATTTTCAGCATGCATACATTACTGAAACAGCGACGTCTACGCTGGCTTGGGCACGTTGTGAGAATGGCTGATGGTCGGATTCCAAAGGATCTCCTATATGGAGAATTAGTGCAGGGAAATCGCCCCAGAGGGAGACCACAGCTGCGATACAAGGACATCTGCAAGCGGGATCTGAAGGCCTTAGGAATAGACCTCAACAGATGGGAAACTCTGACATCTGATCGTTCAGCCTGGAGGCAGGCAGTACATCACGGCCTCTCCCAATTTGAAGAGACCCTTGTCCAGCAGGCTGAGGCAAAGAGGAAGTCACAAAGGAAGCAAAACCAGGGAGCTGGACAGGGGACAGATTGGATTTGTCTCCAGTGTGGAAGGGATTGTCACTCTCGAATTGGCCTCCTCAGCCACACTAGACGCTGTTCCAAGTCCTCCATACAGAGCACGATACCATAGTCTTTCGAGACTGAAGGATGCCTACTACTATGGGCTATGCCGTGTAGGGCCACCCAAGATGGACAAGTCATAGTGGAGAGTTTTATTATTTATTTATTTATTTATTTATTTATTTATTTATTTATTTATCAAGCGGCAACTCTATACATGGAAATCACCGGATGGGCAATATCGAAATCAGATTGATTATATTCTCTGCAGCCAAAGATGGAGAAGCTCTATACAGCCAGCAAAAACAAGACCTGGAGCTGATTGTGGCTTTGATCATCAGCTTCTCATAGCAAAATTCAAGCTTAAACTGAAGAGAGTAGGAAAAACCACTGGGTTAGTCAGTTGTAATCTAAACCAAATCTCTTATGAATACACAGTGGAAGCGAAGAATAGATTTAAGGAACTAGATTTGGTACACAGAGTGCCTGAAGAACTTTGACTACAGGCTTGTAACATTGTATAGGAGGCAGCAACAAAAACCATCCCAAAGAAAAGGAAATACAGGCAAGCAAAGTGGCTGTCCAACGAGGTCTTACAAATAGCAGAGAAGAGAAGGGAAACAAAATGCAAGGGAGATAGGGAAAGTTACAGAAAATTGAATGCTGATTTCAAAAGAATAGCAAGGAGAGACAAGAGGGCCTTCTTAAATGAACAGTGCAAAGAAATAGAGGAAAAGAACAGAAAAGGAAAAACCAGAGATCTGTTCAGGGAAATTGGAGATATTAGAGGAACATTTTGTGCAAAGATGAACATGATAAAAGGCAAAAATGGGAGGGACCTCACAGAAGACATCAAGAAGAGGTGGCAAGAATACACACTGGAATTATATCAGAAAGAGTTAGATATCCCGGACAACCCAGACAATGTAGTTGCTGACCTTGAGCCAGACATCCTGGAGAGTGAAGTGAAGTGGGCCTTAGAAAGGCTGGCTAACAACAAGGCCAGTGGAGGCGATGGCATTCCAGTTGAACTATTTAAAATCTTGAAAGATGATGCTGTTAAGGTGCTACATTCAATATGTCAGGAAGTTTGGAAAACCCAACAGTGGCCAGAGGATTGGAAAAGATCAGTCTACATCCCAATCCCAAAGAAAGGCAGTGCCAAAGAATGCTCCAACTACCGTACAATTGCACTCATTTCACACACTAGCAAGGTTATGCTCAAAATCCTCCAAGGTAGGCTTCAGCAGTTTGTGGATCGAGAACTCCTAGAAGTAGAAGCTGGATTCCGACGGGGCAGAGGAACCAGAGACCAAATTGCTAACCTGCGCTGGATTATGGAGAAAGCCGGAGAGTTCCAGAGAAATATCTACTTCTGCTTCATTGACTATACAAAAGCCTTTGACTGTGTGGACCACAGCAAACTATGGCAAGTCCTTAAAGAAATAGGAGTGCCTGTCCACCTTGTCTATCTCCTGAGAAACCTATATGTGGGACAGGAAGCAACGGTTAGAACTGGATATGGAACAACTGATTGCTTCAAAATTGGGAAAGGAGTACGACAAGGCTGTATATTGTCCCCCGACTTATTTAACTTATATGCAGAATACATCATGCGGAAGGCTGGACTGGAAGAATCCCAAGCTGGAATTAAGATTGCCGGAAGAAATATCAACAATCTCAGATATGTATATGATGCCACTCTGATGGCAGAAAGTGAGGAGGAATTAAAGAACCTTGTAATGAGGGTGAAAGAGGAGAGTGCAAAAAACGGCCTGAAACTCAACATCAAAAAAACTAAGATTATGGCCACTGGTCTCATCAGCTCCTGGCAAAAAGGGGAAGATATGGAGGCAGTGACAGATTTTACTTTCTTGGGCTCCATGATCACTGCAGATGGTGACAGCAGCCACGAAATTAAAGGACACCTGCTTCTGGGGAGGAGAGCGATGACAAACCTTGACAGCATCTTAAAAAGCAGAGACATCACCTTGCCAACAAAAGTCCGAATAGTCAAAGCTATGGTTTTTCCTGTCGTGATGTATGGATGTGAGAGCTGGACCATAAAGAAAGCAGACTGCTGAAGAAATGATGCTTTTGAATTGTGGTGCTGGAGGAGACTCTTGAGAGTCCCCTGGACTGCAAGGAGAACAAACCTATCAATTCTGAAGGAAATCAACCCTGGGTGTTCACTGGAAGGACAGGTCACGAAGCTGAGGCTCCAGTACTTTGGCCATCTCATGAGAAGAGAAGACTCCCTGGAAAAGACCCTGATGTTGGGAAAATGTGAACACAAGAGGAGAAGGGGATGACAGAGGCCGAGATGGTCGGACAGTATCACCGAAGCTACCAACATGAAATTGACAGAACTCCAGGGGGAAGTGAAAGAGAGGAGGGCCTGGAGTGCTCTGGTCCATGGGGTCACAAAGAATTGGACACGACTTCATGACTAAACAACAAAGAAACATAGAAGAGACCAAAGATCTAATCACTCAATTAAAAGCTGGAAAAGCAGCTGGCCATGATGCTATCCCACTGGACCTATTGAAATGCAAACCGGACTGGTGGGCTTCCCTTTTCACACCTACAGATAATATGGGATCTTGCCAAAATTCTGGACCAATGCAATTCTTGCCCCTGTTTATAAAAAAACAGGAACCTTGCCTCCAGAAAACTTGAGACCAATCCATTTATTGGGAACTCTATGCAAAACATCTCCTAATTAAACTTAATTCCTGGAGGAATAATCAGGCATCGCTTGGCCCTGAGCAAGCTGTTTTCAGGAAAGCTAAGGCCACAGTAAATGAACTGCTAAATACTTTCGCATCTTATTAACAAAACAATTAAGCATGAAAATTCTAAATTGGATGTGGCTTTCCTTGACTTAAAGGCAGCTTTCGATTCGGTAGACCGAGAGCTTCTCTTGGAAAAACTTGAAAATATGGGCATAGATAAAAGACTCCTTTCCCTCATAAGAATGTTATACTCTAGCACAACATGCCAAGTTTGTGTCTCTTGGAAAGTGGAGTTAACTAATCAATTTCCAACCAACAAGGGAGTGAAGGAGGTCTTTATTCTTGCTCCCTCCCTATTCAACCTATTTACGAATGATCTAGCCCCCTTTCTAGCCAGTGTGGAGGGCCATCCACCAAACCTGGGGACACATTGTGTCCCGTTATTGCTTTATGCGGATGTTATTGCTATCATCTTGCACTTCCATCCAGGTTTGAAATGTTTAATTAAGACAACTGTGGAATACCTGGACAAAGAGAAATGCAACTAAATTATGATGAATCCAAAATTTTGGTTTTCTCAAAGTCGTGGAAGCTATTGCAATCGAATCTGAATGGGCTGAAAATCGAACAGGTGAAAGAGTATAAAGATCTAGGCATCCTATTCCATTACAAACATTCCTGGTCTCCCCATCAGAAAATGGTTATATATGGAGCTAGGCTCACTGGTCAGGCAATACCTTGTTTCTACTATAATCCTGGCAATTGTTATGTTCTGGTGGCTTTACAGGTTTTTAAATCCTAAATTATCCCACAAATTATGCATGGCATCCCACTCTGGTTAAATGCCATGGATAAGACAATTGAATGGATGCCATCTCTATACTTACATAAAGTGCTGGTGCTACCAAATTATCTTCCCTATTCGGTGTTTTGTCTAAAGACCGGATTTTCCTCTTTGGAAACGATGGCTTGGCTGAGATCATTTCAATTCAATTCTGGCTGAAACTTTTTTAAAACTCTGACCCAGATAGTTTATTATATCAACTATTTCTGGACTCTAAACCTCCCTTTGGGACTACTGCCCTTTTTAAAAAACTGATATATATTGGCTTAGGTAGTGACTCCTTGGGCTCACTAAATCAAGGGAAAGCCTTCCAAATGATTGGAAAACCAGCTGCTTTTCTTTCCCTGCTTAAATGTCCACAAAAACGCAGGGCCATTCTCCCTAGCCAGATGCAATGTCATGCCTGCAACCTTACTATACAGTAGGTTCAAAGGATTCCCGTCCCTCAAAAGACATTGCTCATGCCAGCAGGGTGCATTGGAAACCCTTGCCCACATGTGTCTGCGCTGTCCACACCACCAAAGAGGTCGTTCCAAATTTGTGGCACTGATCCTGATAAAATTGGAGAGAAAATCTGATGTGGACAAAGTCCATTTTATGTTATCTGTGGAGGTGCCTGACATTCTGGAAAGAATTGCAGATTTCATCAGCTCAACTGTCAGAAAGTGAAGTTTCGCTTTCAATTAAATCTTTTTAGGGATTGGTCTTCTGCTTTCCTCCCTCCAGGATTTTGTATGCATGGGGCACTTAATGAACCAGCTTGGTTATGTTTTATTCTCTTTTATGCCAATAAAGGTTTGTCTGTCTGTCTGTTAGCAGACTTGATTGGCAGGAATCGTGATGATAGGGAGAGAACTTTTGAAGAGCTGAATTCAGGTTCATGGGATTGGTCTTGGATAACTTCATAGATGCTGGACTTCTCCACCCTACTATATATCTTGTAATTCCAACTGTGGTTATTATATTGGGATTATTTGTATGTGTTGTATCTAGACTTTTGCCTCTCTATGTTGCTTTTTGTTCAACTCAAAGCCCAGGAAAGGCTAAACAAAAATGAGAAGATTTAAATTCAGCATTGTTTCTATTGTCAGAATTTAAAAAGGGGGGAGTGATACCTGGATATGGCCAAAATTAGTTTTATTCTTGGTCTTGGAGTAGAACATTTTATTCTACGTATTATGTTTTCAGCATTACATCTCTCTTGACCTTTGTATCAAATCAAATGCCTGTATTTCACACCTTCCTCACCTTTCAACTAGTGCCTAGGTTCTTAACCTTTGTTACTCGGATGTTTTTGAACTGCAACCCCCAGAAACCCCAGCCAGCACAGTTGGTGGTGAAGGCTTCTGGGAGTTGCAGTTCAAATCTCCTGAGTAACCCAAGGTTCAGAATGCTGCCCAGAGGCTAAACACAGATAGAATCATAGAATCAGGGAAAAGTGAAATTGGAAGGGGCCGACAAGGCCATCAAATCCCCCCCCCCTGCTCAATGCAGGAATACAGTCAAAGCAGATCTGCCAGGTGATATAAGATAAGGAAGTTGGGACAGTGTGGCATGTTCTAAAAGAAGGTCATTAAGGGGAGGTGGGCACACCCCAAGTATCTATAGGGGACCCATGTGTTTGTTTTGCACATGTGTGTACCAATTAGATGTAGGATCTAAATATTAAGTAGATTTTAGCCAATGGGTTTGTAGAAATCTAAGACTCTGTTATGGTATGAAGTCCCTGTACACTGTATTTTGGGGGTATTCTCTGCTTAAGAGAAGTTCCAAATGACTTTGCATTGGAAACAAGAGAGGAAATGTCAATGTGCAATTTTCCCCATAGAGAGAGGGGAAGAGCGATGTGCCCCAGGGATCGGTCCTGCCATCGGTGCTTTTCAACCGGTTCATCAATGACCTGGAGACAGGGATAAGCAGTGAGGTGGCCAAGTTTGCAGAGGACATGAAACTTTTTCCGGGTGGTGAAGACCCGAAGGGATTGTGAAGAGCTGCAGAAGGATCTCTCCAAACTGGGAGACTGGGTGGAAAAATGGCAAATACGGTTCAGTATGAAAAAATGTAAAGTACTGCACAGTGGGACATAAAACTGAATCTTTTTTTCATGAGCGAATGAGTTCTCAGCTGTCCGTGACGGATCAGGAAGAAGAGCTTGGTGTGCTGGCGGACAGCTCGATGAAAGGGTCCACCCAGTGTGCGGCGGCACTGAAGAAGGCCAATTCCATGCTGGGGATAATTAAAAAGGGGACTGAAAACAAAGCAGCCAACATTATACAACAGGCTGGTAAGGCCACACCTGGAGTACTGCGGACAGTTCTGGTCAATGCACCTCAAAAAAGACAGAGTGGAACTGGAAAAGGTGCACTAGAGAGCAACTCAAAGAATGACTGGGGACGGCTGCCCTCCCTGATGAGGAAAGGCTACAGCGTTTGAGGCTCTTGAGTCTAGAGAAAAGGTGCCAGATGATGGTTACATGATGGAGACGTATAAAAGTCTGCAGGGGATGGATCAAGTGCCTAGACGGGGGGTCTTTTCCCTCTCACACAATACCAGAACTCTCAGGGGACGTCCACCCCAATGGAGTGTTGGGAAAGTGAGAACAGAGCGTTTTATTAGTCTGTGGAACTCCATGCCACAGAATGTGCTGGTGACATCTAGCCTAGATGCCTTGAAAAGGGGGGACTGGAGAGATTTCTGGAAGAAAAGTCAATCGGAGGTGACAAGCCATGATGGGGATGTATAATCTCCAGGCTTTGAAGGGAGGGACCTCAAAAGACCAGATGCAAGAGAGGGGGATCAGGAGACAGGGATCTCGTGGTCTCATGCGCTCCCAGGGGCTTCTGTTGGGGCCACTGTGAGATATAGGAGGCTGGACTAGATGGGCCTTTGGCCTGATCCATAAGGGCTCTCCACCCTAAAGAAGAGATGATATGGGTTAAGGCTCTGATGGCACCACGAAGCCTACGGAGGGAGAGACCAAGAGCTGAACGATGCTCTTTCTCAGGCTTTGACATCCCTCACCATCGAAGGCAAGGAAGAGGGAAGAAGCTGGTGTGTGATGCCTTTTCTGAAGAAAGATGTATTTTAACACATCTGGGCGCCATAGCCCTAAAAGCAAAAGAAAAAAAAATACTTGCCCCATTCTTTGTGGGGCGGGCCGATGGGCCACTTATTCACTTTCCTTCTTTGCTTATTTATTTTATTTTTATTTTATTTATTTCATTTATTCCCCATCTATCTGGTCATTACGACCACTCTAGTCATTACGAGCACTTGCTTCATTCTCCAGAGAGTTAGCAGGGTTTTTTCATTTGTTTTGTTTTTACATCAAAAGATACAAATGCCCAACAACTCCTTTCTTCCCGGAAAGTCGATTTAGGTCTGATCAAAGCCCTGCTAACCCAATAAAGCAGGAGCAGCAACAGGAGGAGAAGAAAGCAGAAGAATACTGGCCCAGGTCAAAGTGAAGGAGTATTTTTAACTCTCCAGCTATTTCTTACATCATTTTTAATTCCTTAATTTGGAATCACTCCCTTGCTCTTTCTAAATGGAGGAGACCCACCACCCAGCCTGTGGGAGTTTGTCAAGGCAACTCCGAGGTCGATGCATGGATTAAAGAGCCCTCCACACGTTGAGATTAATAATTGGATCTTTCATTTGCTTTTCCCTTTTCAAAGTTCCCCAAAGCAGAAGTGGCTTCTTTAGTTCAATCTTCAAGATCCCAAAAGGAGAAAGAAGAGACTCACAAGAGCCCCATGACAGAAAGGGGGGGGGGGAAGGGCCCTACCCTCCACCCAAAGAAAGTGGAGGGAGCCCAAGCCAGCGAAGAGGGGAAAGGGGACTGTAGTGAACAGCCCTGTCCTCACCTGTCCATAACCGCAGAACCTTATAGCAGGAGCCTATGAGTGAACGGAAGGCGGAGCCAAGGCGGGAGGGAGCTGGATATATAAAGGCTGGTGGATGGGATCTGACGGAGAAGATGCTGAGAAAGAGAGAGACTGTGTGTATCTTGAAAGTGACTAGAGAGTGAGTTAGAGATCTGTAAGAGCCTAGATTGAAACAGAGGGCGAAAAGAGTTTTAAAGTTATATCAGATTTGATTCCAATACAAGTGATTGGCAACCTGTGATTGATCTAATGAATATTTATCACCTAATAACTTCCCTGATCAAATAAGAGCCTTAAGTTTTAAACAGCACACTTGTCTCTAAACATATTTGGTATTAAAGAATTAATATCTGGTGGCAGCGAAGAAGAAAGAAGGGCGAGAACCTCGTGAAGGCCTGGGGGGGGGGGGAGAACAGGGGCTTCAGAGGAAATCGCCACAGGGACAAAGTAGGAAAGTTATGGCCAGAAGGGATGGAGAACGCATGGATTCCTATGTGGGAGAGGATGATGATACCAAAAGAAGAGGCAGGAAGGGGAAGGAACCATCGCTCAGCCCATAAACCTTTCTACTGGGGCAGCCTTAGTCTATTGTCCCTTTTATCCTCCCATTGAAGGAGAAGGTGGGAACAGAACTGAGTTTCCCTGTTCATCAATTATCATCAGAGTCCGAAGTACAGGTGGAGGGTGCAAAGCCCAATCCCCCAGTCTGTCTTGTCTGTCGAGGGGGAAGAAGAAGGGAGCCTTGAAGGGGAACCCCCCCCCACACACACACACCCCAAATCAGGACAACCAAGGTTTGCCTCTTGTCAAGAGGACCGAGGATGGGGTTGGGGTGAGCAGGATTGAGATCTTTAAATAAAAACTTTAAAATAAGATGCAAAGAAAACCATATCCCCCAAAACCAGCACTTTGCACGTGTTCAGAGAGGCAGTGTGGTGCTGTGGATGGAGTACCGGACTGGAAACCAGGAGACCTGGATTCAAATCCCTGCCAGGCCAGGGAAACTGAGAGGAGAGATATAGTGTGGGGGGGGGCAAGGCTACTTCAGCCACCTCTTGAAATCTCACTTACCTTGCAAATGTTGGAGGGATCTGGGATGTGGTTCTTTGTTTTCGGTCCCCCCCCCCCAAAAAGCAAAGGGAAATCAACTCAGTCTCGCCCCTTCCTAGGAGAAAAGAAAAACAGGAAAGATCATCTGGGAGGCTTTTATGCATAAAGCAAATGGTAAAAAAATCTTTCCTTTCGGGAGATTTTGCCTTCCTTGTGCTCCTATCGAAGGGGGGGCTCCCTCCCCTCTTTCTCACATCGATGGAGGGTCACGAGAGAAGAAAGTGGAAGGAGAAGTTCGGGGGGGGGACGACGCCCTTCCCTTCCCTCCCAACCAAGCGCCCCTGAGAAGGGGGGGAGGGAGGAGAGAGAAGATCCCGGAGAATATTGTTTCCGATCCAAATCAGCAGCAGCCAATCTCACACAAGACTCCACATACGGAGAGACACAGAGCTCTGGGTGGGAAGAGAAGGGGGGGGTGGGGGGGTGGGATGGAGGGTCTGGGTTCAGGTCAGGGCCTGGTTCAAGGGCCAGGAACTTCCCTCCCTTGCAGGGGCAGCATCAGCACCCGCCCTGGGTGCCATAGAAATGAAGAATCATCCTCATCATCCACACCCCTCCTTCCCAGCTGGACCCCCTGTCTTCTCCCTCCTCCAAGCCCCATTTCTCTCCCCCACCACAAAAAGCCCCCCCCATTTTCTCACTTGGGGTTCTCCAGGACCCCCTTTCCCCAAAGCTTTCCAACAACAAAAGGGTTTTCCTGGGGGGGATCCTGCTCAGACTTCGCCCCCCCTGGGGGGGATCCTGCTCAGACACACACACACACACACACACAAAGGGTGAAGGGACTCTGTGAGAAACACACAAAGAGGGGGCCTTGCTGGGGGGGCGGCCCTCCTGCCCCTTCGGGGTACCGGGATCTCGCCCCCCCCGCCCTGACTTCCCGCCTCTCTCCCCCCCACACACAAACACACAGAGACACAACAACACACACACACACAAGCCCTGCCGGAGATTCTCCCCCCTTCCCCCGGAGGAGTGTCAGTGGGGGGGGCAGCGAGTGGGAACCTCTTTCTAGGGACCCCCCCACCCCACTGCTCTCTCTCCCCCCCCCAAATAAAGCCCCAAATCGAGTGTGAGGGGGAGTGGGCAGGTATTTTTCTCCTTTTGGTGGGGGGGGAAACCTTCTAAGGAGACCCCGCCCCCCCTGTTCTCATGCCTCCCCCTTCCCTCTCTCCCCCCCAAATAAAAGCCCCAAATCGCCCCCACCTCCGTCCCGATCCTGAAGCGGGAAAAGAGGCCGGAAAGAAACAGCGAGAGAGAGGAAAAAAGGGGGGAGGGAGGGAGCACAGCATCCACTTCCTGTGGGGGGGACACACCCCCCCCCGGAAGCACCCCTCCTCCCTCTCCTCTACAGCTTTCATAGCTCTATGTTCTCCCCCTCCCTTCCCTCCCCAGGATGCCCCTCCCCCTTGGACACAGAGACAAAAAACCCTCCCCCCTCCTCAGTGGCGATTGGTTGGGAAGGAGGGCGGGGAGAGAACATAGAGCTACGAAAGTGTGAGAGGACCGGGGAGGAGGAGGAGGAGGGGGCTGCTTCCGGCGCTGCATCCCCCCCTTCCCTCCCCCTTTTTCCCTCTCTCTCACCCCTCCCCCTCCCAACCTCTTTCCTGCCTGAGAGGATTTGGGGCCTTTTTTGGGGGGGGAAGAGAGGGACAGGGAGGGGTGTCCCTAGAAAGATATTCCCCCCCCCCCGAAGGGGAGAAAAATACTCGGGGGGGGGGACGAGGCTGAAGTTAGCTTCTTATTCGGCCAGCTTCTTATTCACTTCTTATTCGAGATCCAGCTTCTTATTCACTTCTTATTCGTGTCCCAGCTTCTTATTCAGAACATGTTGTATTTAAACTATTAAACCAAGTTGGATCACTCAAATATCAGGGTATTAATAATAAATCATATCTCTAACACAAATTACAATAGTATTTTGCCTGGCCCAACACTGTTTTGGGCACGGAATAGGCTGGTAAAGTGGGCACGGCTGCATATTTTACCATTTTGAATAAGAAGCTGGAGTGTTGCAAGGGTTAATGTGTCTTGGGCCACAAATTTGACACCAGAAACCAGCAGAGGGGGGTTACTTACATATGACCCCATTGTATTTTGACTGGCCCAACGCTGTTTTGGGCACGGAATAGGCTGGCAAAGTGGGCACGGCTGCATATTTTACCATTTTGAATAAGAAGCTGGAGTTTTGCAAGGGCTAACGAGTCATGGTCAACTTCTTTATTCTCATAGTGGCGATAATTTTATTGTTGATTTTCCATTTTTGCTAAATCTTTCAAATGCTGATAATATGTCTAATTACCTTTTACGCCATAGAGTCATTGATAATTGAAAAAACTTTATTAATGGAGCACAAAAATGTATAAATGAGATTGTTTAATAATTCTGTGCAAAACAAGAATATCTATTTACAATAATACAGTGGTGCCTCGCTTAATGAGCGCACCGTAGAACGACGAATCCGCATACCGATGAGGTATTTGAGATCTCAAATGCGATCGCATACCGATGGCACCTACGGGCAAAAATCGCTTTGTGATGATCGGTAAGCGATGCCCGGGAATCAGCTGTTCGGCGGTTCCAAAATGGCCGCCGGAAGCCCCAAAATGGCCACGCACAGCATTTTTGCACCCTGCCCTCGCTTACTGAGGGCGCGAAAATGCCTGCGCTATGGAGCAAATTCACTGAACTGTGAGTTTGGAGCCTATGTACAGTGTACAGTGGTGTCCCGCATAGCGACGTTAATCCGTTCTGGATTAATCGTCACTATGTGGAAACATCGCTAAATGGAACGGAAAAATCCATAGGAACGCATTAAACTTTGTTTAATGCGTTCCTATGGGTGATAAACTCACCGTTCAGCGATGTTCCTCCATAGGGGCGGCCATTTTCGGTGCCTCTAAAGCGAGGCAAGACAGCGGGCTGGCCATTTTGGAACCGCCGACCAGCTGACCGAAAATGGGGCCTTTGGCATTTCCTCCAGCTGAGCAGCGGGAGCTTCAAAGGCCCGCCGCTCAGCTGGGAGAAAATGTCTGCAGTCTTTCGACGGTGGCTTTGGAAGGACCCCGAAGCCACCGCCGACCGCCCCAACATTTGCCTTCCGAGCTCTCAAGGGCTTTCCCCCCGACATTGGAGAAAGCCCTTTGAGAGCTCGGAAGGCTCTCAGCGGCGGCGGGGGCAGGGTAGGGGGTGTCCAGATGGCTTCCAGGTGAAGCACTGGACGCCATCCGGACCCACCTACCCGGCCCCTGCTGCCGGGAGCCGTGCCTTGCCCACCTATCCCAGCCATGTTGGGACTCCCGGGAGATCCGGGCATGGCTGGGTAAGTGGGTGCAGCGTGGCTCCCGGAGGCAGGGGCAGGGTAGGGGGGTCCGGATGGCTTCCAGACAAAGAACTGGAAGCCATCCGGAACCCCCCCTGCCCCCGCCCCGCCGCTTGAAGCTGCCCCGTGCCCGGCCAGCGCGTCCGAGCAGCGGTGGAGAAGCCTTTCCCCGAGGCCTCTCGGAAGCGCTGGCCGCGAAAATGCCGGCCAGCACTTCCGAGAGGCCTCGGGGGAAGGCTCCTCCACCCCTTAGGTGTGCTGGCCGCCATTTTCGTGGCCAGCGCTTTCAAGCAGTGGCGGAGAAGCCTTCCCCTGAGGTGTCTTGGAAGCGCTGGCCGCGAAAATGCCGGTCAGCATGTCTGAGCGCCGGTGGCGGAGCCTTCCCCCTCCTCCCGGTTCTGCACGACCCACCCCTTACCCTCCGCTCCGCGGGAGCGGAGAAGGGGGTGAAGGGTTGGGAGGAGGACGGCCGGGAACACCCGAGCCTTGCTCTCATCGACCCACCCCTCACCCCCTTCTCCAACGCTGCGGCTCGGCTTTGGAAGCGGCTTCCGAAACCCAGCGTCAGTGGCGGAGAAGGGGGTGAAGGATTGGGAGGAGGGTGGCTGGGAACGCCGGAGCCTTGCCCTCCTCGACCCACCCCTCACCCTCATCTCCGCCGCCGTCGCTGGGCTTTGGAAGCCACTTCCAAAGCCAAGCAGCGGCATCAGAGAAGGGTTGAGAGGTTGGGAGCAGGGCAAGGCTCTGGAATATGCAAGCCTTGCCCTCCTTGACCCACCGCTCACCCTCATCTCCGCCGCCGCTGCTGGGTTTCGGAAGCCGCTTCCAAAGCCCGGCGGCGGTGGCGAAGAAGGGGGTGAAGGGTTGGAAGGAGGGTGGCCGTGATCCGCATCGTGGCCGGCTACCCCATCCATGGATGGACTACCAAGAGTCTGACAATGGGGGAGGTAGCTGGCCGGGACCCGGATCCCAGCCGCGGGGGCAGGGTGGGAGGGATCTGGATGCCTTTCAGGCATCCGAAGTGGAATCCCGGCGGTGGCCTCAGAAGGACCCTTCGGAAGGGTCCTTCCGAGGCTACCACTGGCATTTTCCCCCAGCTGACCGGCGGGGCTCCCACTCAGCTCGGGGAACATACCCCCTCCGAAGGGGAATCCCGGCGGTGGCCTCGGAAGGACCCTTCAGAAGGGTCCTTCCGAGGCTACTGCCTGCATTTCCCTCCAGTTGAGAAGTGGGAGTGGTCCTTCGGAGGCTCCCACCGCTCAGTTGGGAGAAAATGGTGCCAATGGGGAAAATCGCAAAGCGATTTTTCCCCATAGGCAACATTGTAATGCGATCGCAAAAGGGATAGCAAAAAAGCCATCGCTATGCGGATTCATTGTTAAACGGGGCGCTCGTTATACGAGGCACCACTGTATATCAAAATTGAATATCAAACAGAATAATTTACTAAAACTTTGTTCACTCAAAACTATTCCGTTAGAACCAAATGCAGCCAGCTGCAGTTATCTGTGAATAATATCCTGTTTCTGGGGTGGATTGAGTATGTTAACACATGGATCTGTGATTTTATCCCTTATTACAGTGGTGCCCCGTATAGCGACGTTAATCCGTTCCAGGTTTCATTGGCGAACATCAGACAATTGCACAACCACTTCTGACAAAATGCATTGCAGAGACTGGGCATTAGCTGTCATCTGTACAGACAGCACTTTGTTGTCCTCCTCCATTTTATTGATGTCATAAAACAATCCAGTTAGTGTTAGATCCAACCACAAAATGGAAAAAAGAGAAGAAGGGGGAAATGATTATACAGCACATACAAGGAAAACAAGATGTTTTGTGACATGTTTCCTAATTAATTAATTAATTAATTAAACAAACAAACAAACAAACAAACAGATAAAAGAGCCCTAAAATACATTCAGCATTACTGAAGTCTATGGTTAATGAAATAAACTGAAACCTATGGATATGAGGAGCCACAATGTGCATAAAATCCAAAACATCAAGTATTACCTCAGTGGTGGAACTCGGTCATTCTGCTATAAAGGCAGGATGTTTGATGATTTGCTTGAAAGATGACCTCTACCAAGCAGGGAAATTGGAAGATTTGGATTGAGTTATTTAGCACTTTCACAGCTAAAGGTGGTGGTGGGGTTTCTCTCAGATGTTCGCACAACCACTATTGACAAAAAGCATTGTAGAGAGTCTTTGCAGAGGTGGGGAGAGATCGTGTTGGCCTCCATTTGGGGGGGCTTTCCCCCCAAGCTCTGAGACGTGACACACACACCCCAAAGTCCAGGGCTGGCCCACGTCTCCTTTGTACCACAACTGGCCCGCCCAGCCTCGTCCGGGGGGAGGGAGGGATTTCTTCTCTTGCCCCATTCAAACGTGTGGGGAAGGAGGAGACGGTTGGGACCGGAGGAAAAGCCCCACCCTGTTGAACGTCTGCCTGTCACGGAAGCCTTTAGAAGGGCAGGGTGTTGATGTGACGACACACAGATAAGAGGCGAGCACCAGTGAACCCCTGAACCCTGAAAAAACAGCACATCCCCCCTCCTGTTTTTTCTCTCCTGAGGGAGGAATTTTTTAAAAAATGAACAGCTACTAAAACTCGCCCAACAACCTTCCTGAGGCAAAATGTTCTGCCCGCCTTCTCAACTGCGCAGGTGCTACAAACCCCCCACCCTGCTGGCTAACCCCAGCCCCCTCTGTGGGGAAGAGGAGCGCATGCACGGGAGGGAGAGCGAGCCAGTGAGGGGATCTCACACGTGTGCAGAGACGAGCTGTGGGTGGGCTTGGAGGGCAGCCTGTCAGTCACTCGAGGGGGAAGAAGAGGTGGTGGTGCACAAGAAAATAAATAAGATTTTGAGAAGACTGCCACAAGGAGGCAGATATCCAGGATCATGTCCCTTCCAGACTATGCAGATAGATTTCACAGAATTATTGCCATTGGGGAGACTGAAGTATTTACTGGGTTTGGTAGATCACCTGACAGGATGGGTAGAAGCATATCCAATGGCATCAGCAACGACCGCAGGTGTAGCAAAAATCATATTAAAAAAGATAATACCTCGACGTGGGTTAGTAGAAACAGTGGGGTCAGATCAAGGAAGTCATTTCACTTCTAAAGTATTACTACAGGGAATAATGGATGGTGTGGGAATAACATGGGAATTTCATACTCCAGGGCACCGTCCTTCCTCTGAGCGTGTGGAGTGGATGAATCAAACGCTGAAAAAGCAGTTGGCGAAGTTAGTACTGGAAACAAAGATGCCATGGAGCAGATGTTTGCCAACTGCATTATTGAGAATCAGGACTGCCCCCCGGAAGGATATCGGTTTATCACCCTAGGAGATGTTGTTTGGCTTACCATGCATGGGGGGAGGTAGAATACCCACAGTTGGAAACCAATGACACGTTTCTTATACAATAGACACTTGGCCTGTCCACCTCTTTTTCTTTCTCCAATCAAAAGGGCTTTTGGCTCAAACTCCACCACTGGAATCTGCTGTACACAAGGACCAGCCCGGACGGTGGGTGTGGATAAAGTGCTGGAGAGACCAGAAACTAAAACCTGATTGGGACAGCCCACTCCGAGCACTCTTGGTCACTGAGATCACGGTCCGAATAGCGGGAAAAGGGTGGACTCATCATACCAGAGTAAAAGGACCAGTCAATCCACCCAAAAACACAGAATGAAGCAAAATCGTATGGATGCATGCTCCAACCAAGACAAAGTGTATCCCACTACTGGACAATAACTGAACGGTGGGAGGTGTTTGGGCAGGAATTTTTGGATCCCCCGGTGACACCTGATGGGCCTGATATAACTGATCAGGGTAATCTTTGTACTTGGAGTTGGTATCGTGTTTGGTACTCAGGGACCACACCACTGTGGGCAGAAGAGGGAGAAGGTTGGGGACTAGTTCAATACAAAAGAGCACACACACACACACTACGAGTGGGTCACACATTTCACACAATCGTGTGTGTCACCGGCTGGAATACAATTTGTTAGTACACCCTTCCATAATCTCACAGGAAAGGAGAGTAGTTAGGGCGTATAGGTCACATCAACTGTACTTCCCCAGGGAACCCTATGGCCATGTTGGCAATATTTTGTTGGGTTATTAGCCTAACAGAAGGACAGTTGTCACCAAGAGCCCCTTCCGCTAATGTGGTAATTGAAGTGACACAGCTGCGGGCAGACTCGTGGAATCTCTCCAATTGTTACATGCGCCTCGTGGCGCAGTGGTTAAAACGCTGTACTGCAGCTAAAACTGTGCTCACGACCTGGGGTTCAAATCCCAGGTAGCCGGCTCAAGGTTGACTCAGCCTTCCATCCTTCCGAGGTCGGTAAAATGAGTACCCAGCTTGCTGGGGGGGCAATGTGTAGCCTGTATAATTAAAAAATTGTAAACCGCCCGGAGAGTGGTATATAAGTCCAATAAATAAAATAAAATGTGCCCACCACCTGCCAAAGGATTCTCAGACAGGCTGGCCTTTTTATGTTCAACATGCAAATTCAACAGAATTAACTAAACCCTATAGCAACTGATCTTCCAGATGATGCCACCTGGGATATAAAATAACCTTCAGCGAGAGGCTTTCTTAAAGTGGTAAAACCTGGTGCTGGTACCTGGTGTTGGGGGTGTAACGGAACCGGCCCAGCAATAGGATAGAGTAGTTGCAGGATAGATCTCAAAATGAGTGGTGCAAGAATGTCAAATGGAACTTGGGCCACAGGCCACACAATATCATGGCACTAAATATTGCAGGATACTGTTTACAATGGATTATGAGACAAGAGTGTAGCAAGGTCTTTCCCGCACCACGGGGGCATTACTTTATTTGTGGAAAAAGAGCATACACGATACTGCCGAGTAAATGGAGCAGAAATTGTTACGTAGCTACAGTTATGCCTGCCCTGCGAATTCTGACAAACTTGCCAGAAATATGTGCAAGAAAGAAAAGAGATCTTGTCCAGTCCCGTCAGTATGTCAAGGATTACAGTCCATTGTCGCATTTTGAGGGTCTAAGGTCCCTCAACCATGCCATGTACCGCATACTGGCAATGGTGCGGCTAAAAAATATTGTAAATAAATAAATAAATAAAATACAAGCGGTGGTGGAAATATTAGCAAACGAGACAGGGGGAACCTTGGAGCTAATAAAAATAGAACTGAGCCACTTGAGACAGTTATCTTTGCAGAACAGGAAGGCCTTGGACATAATCTTGGCTGTTACAAGAAGGAACGTGTAAATGTATTGGAAAGGAGTGTTGTGTGTATGTTCCCGATTATGGGAAACAAAATTGAGGAACATATAAATCATATAGAGGAAGTAGCTGAGGGTGGAAGAAGGGTGGAAGAAGGGTGGAACCCATTATCCTGGTTAAGGAGCTGACTACCAAATTTAGGGTGGTTAAAGACAGCTTTTCTGGGAGCAGTAATGATGATAGTAAGAGGGTTAGTATGTTGTTGCATTTTACACTGTGGTCCCATGCTTTGTGGATGCATAAAAGAGACACATCGGGGTGTGTTTATTCCAATGATGGCAATTAGGGAAGAGACCTATGGGCTACCAGAAATTGGGAAGGAAACTATGATTGAAAGAGAGGGAACATTAAAACCCTTTGAGGCTGCTAACGGCAAAGAAAAGTAACGCAAAAGGCAGCAAATTCTGAAATAAGAAAAGGAGGGAGTGTGAGAAATAGAGGAATCAGGGCTGCTTTGGCAGGATCTTGTAGAGACATAATGATTAAGTAGATTGCTTCTGTAACCAATTAGTACATGCATTTGTTAATTATGTAGCTGACATTAGGAAGTTTAGGGGAGATCCGGGAAGCCAACAGAGAATGTGCAGATACGGGAGGTGCCCCATGGTCCTGACAAAAGGATGAAGTGAGTGAACCTAAATAAGGGTCTGGGGTCTAGGAAAAGAGGGGAGTGGGAGATGGAAACAGCGGCGGGGCTTCCTGTGATCAGTTTAGGCGCACTGGATAGGCTGCACACCTCGGATTGCCCAGACCAATGGGGAAGCAAGGGAGGGCCCCTGCAGCCGGAAGTAGGCAATTAAATATCATAGGACATGTAATGATGGGTGTGTCCACCCAGCTAGGACGCCCGCTTTTGCAAAAGTGCTTTTTAATAAAGGAGAGCTGCTTGTATTCGTGGTCGTCCGGTTACTGCATTTAAGTAGCAAGGGGTGGGCATTTGTCACACTTCCATCATCAGCGTCTTCCTTCCTCCCTTCCATCCCCTTGTCTATCTATTCTCCCCCCCTCCCTCCTTCCCTCCTTCCGACACTCTCAAAACCTTGCTTGATCAAGAAAGTGGCTCCTGCGGCTGGAATGGCCGACTGCCCTGAGAAAAGCTTTTTTCCTACCCCGTATTTTACTTTTTGCCATTGGGGTGGAAGTGTTCCTGCTGCCTTCCTCAGTGTCTAATCTCTCCCTCAGGAGGGTGAAGGAGAGAGAAAGAAACAGGGAGAATGAAAAAAATGCTAAAAAGGAAAGGGGAGGAGGGAGGAGGAGAAAAGTAAAGAAAAAAGCAAAATTCTACCTGCCACAAAGCCTTGAAAAAGGCAGAAAAAGCTCTCCCTCTTCTCCCTCCTGGGGAGGGGAGGAGCAGAGGGCAGGGCTCTCCTTGACTGCACTTAGAGAGAAAACCTGAGGGATTCCGCCCCCCCAGAAGGAGAACCACCCGAAGTGTCACCGTTTGCCCGGAGGAGCCTCTTTTCCTCTCCTTAAAGGGGGGGGGGACAAATGGCTTCCAAGTGAGCCCCCCCATTGCCCCTCCCAACTGCACAGGCACAGTGACCCCCCCCAGGCCTTTCCCCACTTTTTGCTCAGCATTCAGAGGGGAGAGGGAGAGAAGGGGGAGTGCCTGCACCCCAGGTGCTTGAGAGGGATTGAAGCCCCCCCCCGAGACGAAGGGAGGTTTGCATGCACACACACACACACACACAGATGAGATGTGCCTCAAGGGACCTCTGCATGTGCAGAGACCCATGGAGATGGGGCCAGCCAGCCAGGAAAGGGTCAAAGGGTGGGGCAGCTGATGGGCCCAACCTCCCTTCTCCCTGTCTGGTTCTCCTCCTCCACACCTCTCTGCCTCCCTTTCACACCTTTTCCAATCCTCTGGGGATCCATAGCTCACTCCTTGGAAATGTCATTCTATACAACACATCACATGTGTGCGTGTTTCTCTGTGTGTGTGTGGGGGGGAGGATCAGGAAAATGTGGTTTACAATCCTTTTATAAGCCACATGTTAGATGGCCAGAATAGCCACTGATCAATTTGGGACGAATCCTCGAGGGGTTTTGGCTACAACCGGACACAGTGAAAGACGGCAGACGGCAGTACAGGAAAAATGAATAAAGAGGCTTCGGGCAGTCAAAGAATCTCCTTTATCTTCAATAAAAAGAATTTATTGAGGAGGGAGAACCTTTCATCATAGATACTGAGGAGTAGCAAAGCTAGTATCAGCCTCTGAGGCTCTTGCATTTGGGGGTGTCGTGAGCCAGGTTGAAATGTGAACATTTTAAGGGCATGTTTCGAAGCTCTCGTATCTCACGTCTGCAATGGGACAGAGAGTGGGGTGAGAGGGGGGATTAAGTAATGAGAACGGCTATTGCACTTCTAAATGACAATTTCTAATAGACAATTGACTATTAAAAAATGAAGTTAAATCCAAAACCTGCACTGGATCCCAACTCTTCAGTTGTGTGGAGCAGCAGAACAAAATGCTTTCTTAAATATCCGGTCCTGTTTTTGACTGTGGCACTGGAGCTTTGCGCTCCCGACACACACGCTCGGGGTGCTTCCATTGACTGAGGCATCTCTGGGGGGGGGGGCAGCCAACCATCATCCTTCACAGTCTCAGCCCAGGAGACAACGGGATCCTTACCTGGAGAGACCTCGTTTCCAGTAGGAGATCCTGGTGCAGAGATCTCGAACCTCGATCCAGAAGATCCCTCGCTCTTGTTGGGGGCAATACGGGGTCACCTCCTCAAAGGCCACTGGAAGCGGGAAGGAGAAAACACAGTCTTACTGGGTGGAAAAGGCCCCACAACATCCAGATGTTTTTTTTTAAAGGTTTGGAAATAACAGGCATCCTCTGAAGTTCAGCTTCAGTAACGTGAGTCGCATCTCCAGTTTTCTGACAAACAGGTCAGCTGCGACAATTACGTCTGGCTGATTTTGAACCACCGGGCCAGTAGAAAGGAGTAGTAATTCTATTCAAGGTCCTTTGGAGGCGAAGGTGGCCAGAAAAAGCAGCAGCGTGGGCTAAAGTGAAAAACCTTTTCTCGGTAAGGCTTTGGCACTGTGTCCAGGGAGGCAGGAGCTCCTCGTAAGAAAGTCCCAGACCAACCCTGACACAGCCACCCACACCTATGGGGGGACAGTGCTTGGAGGGGCTCCCCAGCCTCAGTGCAAGGAGAGAAGGACGTGGGGTGGGTGAGATGGAGAAGGGAAGGAAGAAGAGGCGGAGCAAAAGAGAGATGCCACACCCACCTTGAGGCTCCCAACAGAGACATCGGGGGGGGGGGGGGAAATAACCTAGCTCAGAGGCAGAAACCTCTGCCTGAGCAGGCAGCTCTCCCTTCCCCCACCCCACCCCACTGTCAGAGATTACAACCTCAGTGTTAATTAATTAATTTTTCATGAGGCTCCAGCTGCCCATCAGTCCCTTCAGCATGTTTTGAAGGCAAGGAGCTCAACTTCTCCAACTCAGCAATTTTCCTGTTTTTAAACACTCTGTGCAGCCTTTAGGCCCTTGATTTCTTTCTCGTGCCTAATCAACCGGGCTAAGCAAAGACACCCGTTTCTTCCTTCAGGATTTAGGAAGTCTCATTCGTAGCCCCCTTTTTCTCCTGGTCAGAGGGCCTCAGGCCGCCCAGAATGTTAAAAACAGTCGTATGGGTTTTAAAAGGCAAATGGGCAGAAGTGTGTGGAAACGCTGGTTTAAAAAAGGAGAAATAGCACCTCCCACACAAAAGGGCCACAGAGCAGACGGGCGTTGGAGAAATCAGCTTTCCCGAGGATGACCTCCCTTTCCTTCATCCTTTCCTTCATCCGGCCTAAAGGCTGACAGAAACAGGCAGCGACTCGGGTTCAGCAATGAATGACCACGGCTTCCCTTGAGCTACAGAAATCATCCTGTCAGAATGCAGAACGAACAACTCTGGTGACCTGGAAGGGTATCTCTTCACCAGAATAGCCTCGTTCTCTCATTTCTCCCCCCAAAATGTGCAAGCCGGTTGCAGAAAGAGTCGCCCCCCCCCCCGAAACGCACCGACTCTCACAGGCGCCGAAGCCTGGCAGACCCCGAGGGAGGTGGAAAAAACTCTTTACCCCCTCACACGAAAACACGAAAAGGCTTGTTTCAAAGAGCCTTTCCTGCCATGTCTTGCCCGCCTATGTCCTGTCATGATCTCAACTCCTTCCCCCCCCAGGCTGGACACTGCCTACCCCCCCACCGGACGCTGAGCCTCTCCACCCACAGCCTGGGATCGGGGCCCCAGAGAGGCCCTTCCTTCCTTCGTTCGCCTTGGCTTCTTTGTGCGTTTGTTGGAGGGGACCCAGAAGAAGGGAAAGGCCAGCCTCGACCGAAGGGAGGGAGGGTGTGTGTGGGGGGGTGTTTTGGGGGTCAGATTTGCCATTTGGGTTCCTTTCCACTGTTTTTGGAAATGACCCCCCCCTGTCTCTGCTTCCCCCACCCCACAGACAGCTTATGCCACGTCCCGTTCTTCCCTCCCTCCCTCCTCGCCCCCCCCGCCTTTGCCCACCTCCTGCCCAGACCCGATGGGGGGGGGGGAGATCCTCGGAGCCCCATAGAGGTGGGGGGGGAGAGGGAGGCAGGAGGGGGGGCGATCTCCGGGGGGGGCTTCCGCTTCCTGTTAGAGCAGCGCCTCTTCCCCCTTCTAGGTTCCTCTCTCTTCCCCCCCCCGCTTTCTCCCCCCCAAGAATGGAGAGAGAGAGAGAGAGAAGGAGGCAGAGGCTCATGAGGGGCCAGCGACCTCTTCACCCCCCCCCCCAATTTGTGCATACCTGAGGCCAAGAAGGAGGAGAGACCGGGTGGGTATCGTCGCTGAGGGAGGGGGGGCAGGGACTTCCGAGGGGGGGAGGGTGAGGCGCCTCTCCTCTTTTCTCTCTCCAGAATCCCCCCCCCGCCTGCCTGCCTTCCTTCCTTCCGGGCTTCCCTCCAACCGCCGGTCTTGAGGGGGGGGAGGGGAGGAGAAAAAGGGCGGGAAGGAAGAGAACGGGGGGGGGCGCGGGGGGGGGGTTGGTCGCTTTTCCCCTCAGGAGGGGATACTGAGGCGAGCGGGGGTGGTTCTCCCTTCCCTTCCCTTGGAAGGCTCTCCCCGTTCGGAGCCTCCTTCTCTGAGGGGATTCGCCCGAGGTGGTTTCCCTTCAGGAGCGAAAGGAGGTTCTGCAAATATAAGAAGGAAGAGGCTGACAGGAGGGGCCTCGAACTAACTCCGCCTCCAATATATCTATATATCCAACATCTGACTTGTTGGATGGCAAGATGGCGCCGGTAGCGGGCGGTTAGCGTTCTCCTCCGCCGCGCCGGCTTGCCTCTTGCGATTTTCATCCTCTTTTTTCTTTTTTTTTTTTCTTTTCTCCCTTCTCGTCTCCACTTCTCTCTTTTTCTTTTTCTCCCCTCCCCCCGACTTCTTGGACCCTCTCCTCACCTTGCGAACGCTCGCTGCCGATTTGAGTGCGGGGCCGCGGGCTGGAGCCAGAGCTTAGGCGCGGAGCCGTGCTGAGTTCGATCTGGGCTTCCTGGCTTCGGCGCAGCTCGGACGCTCGGGTGCCTGCGGTCCGAAGAAGGTGGCTGTTTGTTGTTTGTGGCGCTTGCCGCCTGAAGCGTTCTCCGCGCCATTGAAGACCCAGCTTAAGATCGCCCGGGGATTGTTTGCCGAGAACGGGCTTGTCGGCCAGGAGCCTTTCTGAAGTGGAAAATCGTCCGCTGGTGGCTGGTGACTAGTCGCTTACCCCCCCCCCCCGGGCTTGGAAGCCTAGAGCTTGGAGCCTAATTGGGAGATCTTTCGGGGTGAATGGTGGGGGCTTGCGTTTTTTCTGAAATTTGTGGTCCCTGCTGCTGGAATAAAATAAGGCGAAATTCCGGGGGTGAGGCGGTGGAAGGAAGACCCTCTCTGACTGATTTCAGCTTGTTGGATGACCGCCATGTTGGGCTCCCTGTGGGCAGCTCCTGCTTCGCTCCTAACCCCAGACTGCTTACCCTGCCTTCCCTGGACTACCTGCAGAAACATCTTGCTACTCCTTCAAGGAAGGGTAAAGGGGAAAACAGGGACTATTCATCATTGCATTTGGCTTTTGTTGTTCCCGCTGCTGCCTGTTGTCTATAAATTGAACAACTTAGTGAGTAACATCTCCACTCTGGCACTTTCTCTGGACTTAACATTAACTCAAACAGCCTGGGAAAAATCTACTACCATCAATAATATTACCAAGATCAGTAAAGCCCAAAAGGCAAGGCTGCGAGCCACTAGAGGATGGACTTGAGCCAATTGGGGAGTGGGGGGGGAAACACTATTATTCTTTTTATGTTTATTTATACCTATATATATTTAATTTAAATTAATTTACTTTGTATGTTTTAAAATTGTATTAGAATATTTGTGTTATTAGTTAATTTTTTTTTCTTTTTTCTTTTTTCTTTTTCTTTCTTTCTTTATTCTGCCTGGTATGGAGGGGGAGGCCTGTTTGACCAGCAAGGGGCCTTTCAACATCCCTGTGGTTATGGGTAGAGGGCGATATGGCGTTGGCGCAGCCCCCACTCGTGTTAGTAGAACGGTGAACAGATGTTTGAAGGCTGTTCACTGTTCTGAGGCTGTGACCAACCCCCAGAATCGAGGTAACCAGTTCAGCCAGCCTTCCACTCTAACTCTGCTGCTGTTGAATGCCAGGTCTGTATCCAATAAGCCCCAGCTAATTCAAGATCTTATTCTGGAGGAGGATGCAGACCTGGCATGCATAACCGAGACGTGGCTTAATGGGGAGGGTGGTCCTCCTCTGGCTCTCATCTGCCCGCCCGGTTATGATGTCCAGCACCAGGGTAGACTGGAAGGGCGGGGGGGGGGGAGTAGCCATTGTATATAAATCCATCTTGGAGGTTACCAGGCGCTCCTCGGCGGTAAGGCCTGGTCTAGAGGCCCTTCACGTGTCGATTGGGGCCAGGGATGGAATTGGGATTTTGCTGGGCTACCGCGCTCCCTGCGGCCCAGCCACTTCCCTTCCGGAGCTGGCCGACTTTGTCTCCGCGGCATTGTTGGGATCCCCGAGGCTTTTAGTCCTGGGTGATTTCAACGTGCATGCGGAGGCAGAGGTTACTGGGCCAGCTTCTGAGTTCTTGGAAACCATGGCTTCCTTGAACATGTCCCAACATGTCAACGGCCCCACCCACGTGCGCGGTCACACACTGGACCTGGTCTTTTCCTCCAATTGGGGCGAGAGTGGTCTGATGGTGGCGGACCTGGTGTCAGTCCCCTTGTCATGGTCAGACCACCACCTGATCAAATGTAACCTCACAGTGGCTCTCCCCCCACGCAGGGAGCAAGGGCCTATTGCTATGGCCCGCCCTCAAAGACTACTGGATCCGATTGGTTTCCAAGATGCCATGAGAGGGATTACTGCTGACCTGGCTAGCGCTCCTGTCGACGTTCTGGTGGATAGCTGGTCTACCGCTGCCACCCGGGCAGTAGACACGATCGCGCCCAAACGCCCTCTCCGACGCAGAACACGTCCGGCGCCCTGGTTTTCCCAGGAGCTCCGGGCGATGAAGCGAATAAGGAGAAGGCTAGAGCGTAGATGGAGGAAGAATCCGACGGACGATAACTGGATAGCCGTCAAGGTCGCAACTAACCTTTACCTGAGTAAGGTGAAGGCTGCTAGTAGATCATTCTTCGCTAACCGGATAAGCGAAGCATCCAACCAGCAGGCGGAACTTTTCCGTATAGTACGCGACCTATCCGGAGTTGGCCCGGGAGATCGGCCTCCCCCTAGTTTTTCTCCGGACCAATTTGCGGCATTTTTTAAAGCTAAAGTGGAGGCCATCCGCCGGGAGCTCTCTCCCTTTTTAAATACAGTGAATCGAGCTGAGATGTCCAGCGCTCCGTCTTGCCCGGTTATTCTTGACTCTTTTCAGCCAGTTACACCTGACTCTGTGACCAGAGCGCTTGACCGCTGTCGGGCCACCACCTCCTCCTTGGACCCTTGCCCGGCCTGGCTAATCAAAGCAGCCAGGCCGAAAACAACTGAATGGGCCACAGCTATAATAAATGGGTCTTTCCTTGAGGGCAGATTTCCATCTGCCCTCAAGGAGACACTCATTAGGCCCATACGAAAGAAATCTAATTTGGCGGCGGACGAAATTGGCAATTATAGGCCCGTCGCCAATATTTCTTTCATGAGCAAAGTGGTGGAGAGGGTGGTGGCAGACCAGCTTCAGGCGCTCTTGGATGAAACAGATGCACTGGACCCATTCCAGTCGGGCTTCAGGCCGCGCCACGGGACAGAGACGGCATTGGTCGCCCTGTATGATGACCTCCTGAGGGAGGCCGACAGGGGCAAACTGTCTCTGTTGGTCCTCCTCGATATTTCGGCGGCCTTTGATACCGTCGACCACGGTATCCTCCTGGGGAGGCTCTCCGAGTTGGGAATCGGTGGCCAGGCGTTAGCCTGGCTCCGTTCCTTCCTGGAGGACCGTCCCCAGAGAGTTCAGCTTGGGGAGAGGGTCTCGGCCCCGTGGAGCTCCAATTGTGGGGTTCCACAGGGTTCGATTATCTCCCCAATGTTATTTAACATCTATATGAGGCCACTAGCGGGGGTCATCAGGAGGTGTGGAGCGAGGTGTCACCAGTACGCTGATGACACTCAGCTCTATATCTCCTTTTTGCCAACTGCAGGTGATGCCGTCCTGACCCTTCAGCGCTGCCTGGAGACTATACTGGAATGGATGCAGGAAAATGGTCTACGGCTGAACCCGGACAAGACGGAAGTCCTGAGGGTGGGGCCCCCCGTGGTTGGTGGCCTGGTTGGCCCTCTCTCTTTTGGGGGGGCGGCCTTGGCCCCGGCGAGCGGGGTCCGCAGCTTGGGCATACACTTGGACCCGACGCTCACCATGGAAACACAGGTGACGTCGGTTGTCCGCTCCGCCTATTTCCATCTTTGGCGGATTGCCCGGCTGCGGCCCTACCTCGACACGGGGGCCCTCACTACCTTAGTACACGCACTCGTAATCTCAAGATTAGATCACTGCAACGCGCTCTACGTGGGGCTACCTTTGAGGCTGATACGGAAACTTCAGATGGTGCAGAATGCAGCAGCCAGACTTCTCACCGGTGGGAGAAAATACCATCATATTTCTCCCATTCTGGCTAGACTGCATTGGCTGCCCATTTGTTTCCGTATCGACTTCAAAGTCTTAATGCTCACTTATAAGGCCCTAAACGGTTTGGGACCTCGATACTTGGCGGAACGCCTTCACCCACCAAGTTCTACCCGAACCACCCGCGCGAGCCTGGAGGTGAGGCTGAGGGGCCTGACGCCGAGGGAGGCCCGGAGAGAGAAGACAAGAAACCGGGCCTTCTCGGCGGTGGCTCCTCGCCTTTGGAACAATCTCCCTCCTGAGATTCGCGCGGCCCCTTCGCTGGGCACATTTAAAACTCAATTAAAAACTTGGCTTTATATCAAGGCCTTCCCTCCTGCCAGCGTTTAATTTAATTTAATTTACTTTTCTCTTCTTTTTTAGTTATTATTTATGATTCATTATGTTTTGCTAATTGACATTTGATACTTTTGGTTTATGCTGTTATAATTTGTATATTTTATGTTAGCCGCTCAGAGTGGTACTGACCTACCAGATGGGCGGGATACAAATCAAATAAATAAATAAAAATAAATAAATAAATCTATACCAGTATATTATAGAGAGAACGGGGGATATTCTGCCCAGAGAGAGAGAAGCCCGTAGGCGTGTGTGATGGAGGGGGGGGGAAGGCGGGGGAAAGACAATGCGGGAAGACCGGGGGGGGGAGGGAAGAGCGCGCCTTCTTGACCTTCCTGGCAGAGCCGGAGGGATGCCCTTGTCTGTGTGTGTGTGTGTGCGTGTGTGTAAAACGGAGCTGAACCATTAACACGGAGGTTGTAAACTCGGGAAAGTGAGAGGGGTGGGGGTGGGGTGGTCTGGGGGCCAGAGAGATCCCCCCTCTCCCCTTTGAATTCCCCCCTCCGCCTCCCTCTCGAGGAGACCCAGAGGGGGAAAAACATTGCCTTGGCTTCCACTGGATAAACAGGCCTTTCTCTCTAAAGCTTTAAAGGAGGCGCTCAGCCACGGAGAGTCCCTGCCCCCCCCGGGGGGGGCACCCACAACTGGGGGTGGTTGGAGTCACCTCTTCTTCCCTCTCCCCCCCCCCCGTCCAGGCCAGGCTCTTCCTTGAAGGGACGTTTTAGGCCTCCCTCTCCTCCTAGAAAGACGCCTTGCCCGCCATCCCGAAACCTCTTGGGGAAAACTCAGGGCCCCCCCATCCCCCACCCCCCCCTCTCCCAGGGACACACGGGGGGGGATTTTTCTACTTACCAGAAAGGCCACTAAAACTCGCCCAACCGCCTTCCTGAGGGGAGACCTTCTGGCCGCCTTCGTAACTGCGCACGCGCCACAGACCCCCACCCCACCCCCCTCTGTGGGGGGAAGAGGAGCGCATGCGCGGGAGGGAGAGCGAGCCGAGCAGCCAGGGAGGGGATCCTGCGCGTGCGCAGAGAGGAGCCCTGGGTTGGCTTGGAGGGCAGCCTGTCAGTCACGCGAGGGGGAAGAAAGGGGGGTTCTTGCCCAGCCAGCCTTCCAGAGGGGAGGGGCTTCGCGGAAGGAGGAGCGAGCTCTCATTGGGTCTCCGGGTTGCCAGGCAACCCCCCTCATAGACGACATAATAGACGCCCCGGAGGGCTTCCGCCCAGCAACGGGTGACGGGCAGGAGGAGCGAGTTCTCATTGGGTCCCCCATTGTTCTTCCCTATTAGATTCTTAACTATCTTTGAATTCATTCATTCTTTCATTGAAAATTTACTTTTCTCCTGCCTTTCCCCTCTTTGCTTCTTTATGTCTTAACTGTTTTTGTTGGTGCAGGGGACGGTGGTCGGCTGGATGGCCAGACCTTGGGGGCCAGAGAGGCTGAGCGAAGGTCCTCCTGGAAGGTCTTAAAAAGCAGGCAGAAGTTGAGTGTCCAGTGCGCCGTGCTTAGGTCCAGTATTAATGGATGAGTTTCAATTGTTGAGACCTGATGATGTGGACAGGGTGCTTGGATCTGTCCGTTCTACCACCACTCCGCTCGACCCTTGCCCATCCTGGCTAATTGGAAGATCTGCCAGGGGGTTCGCACTTGGGTCCAGGAGGCCGTGAATGCCTCTCTGAGAGAGGGAGTGGTCCCTACCGCCTTGAAAGAGGCGGTAATTCGACCACTCCTTAAAAAGCCTAACCTGGACCCAAGGCTGGTGGTCAACTACCGACCAGTGGCGAACCTCCCTTATTTGGGCAAAGTGTTGGAGCGGGTTGTGGCCGGGCAACTCCAGGCGCTGCTGGATGAAACGGATTTTCTGGATCCATTTCAATCGGGTTTCAGGCCGGGTTTTGGTACAGAGACTGCCTTGGTCTCCCTGTATGATGACCTTTGCCAGGAGAGAGACAGGGGGAGTGTGACCCTGTTGATACTCCTGGACCTCTCAGCGGCTTTCGACACCATCGACCATGGTGTCCTTCTGGATAGGCTGGCTGGGTTAGGAGTTGGGGGCACTGTTTTACGGTGGTTCCGCTCCTTCCTAGCTGACCGTATCCAGAGGGTGGTGCTGGGGGACAGTTGCTCTGCCCCATGGCAGTTATGTCATGGGGTTCCTATGGGCTCAATACTGTCCCCCATGCTGTTCAACATCTACATGAAACCGCTGGGAGAGGTCATCAGGAGGTTTGGGCTGAGGAGTCAGCAATATGCTGACGATACTCAGCTCTACCTCTCGTTTTCCACCAATCCAGGTGAGGCAGTTTCTGTGCTGAACTCGTGTCTGGACCTGATAATGGACTGGATGAGGGTTAATAAATTGAAACTCAATCCAGACAAGACGGAAGTGCTGTTAGTGGGTGCTTCGCCGGACAGGCTGGAGGGCCATTTCCCCGCCCTGAATGGGGTTACACTCCCCCTAAGGGACAGGGTCCGCAGCTTGGGGGTGCTCCTGGACCCCAGTCTAACACTGGAAGCCCAGGTGGACTCGGTGGCCAGGGGCGCCTTTCTTCAGCTGCGGAAATTATACCAGCTACGGCCCTACCTGGACGAGCAGAGTCTCATGACAGTCACACATGCACTGGTAACATCCCGCATAGATTACTGCAATGCGCTTTACGTGGGGCTGCCTTTGAAGATGGTCCGGCGATTGCAACTGGTCCAGAATCGAGCTGCGCGGCTGGTGAGTGGTGCAGCTGCCACGGAACATATCAAGGCGATTCTGTATAAGTTACATTGGCTACCAATTGCTGCCCGGGCCCAATTCAAAGTGCTTGTTTTGACATATAAAGCCCTAAACGGCTTGGGCCCTGGATACCTGAAGGACCGCCTCCTTCCATATGAACCTACCCGGCAGTTAAGATCTAGCCAGGGGGCCCTTTTGAAAGAGCCGTCCCTTAAGGAGGTAAGAGGGACGGCTTGTAGACAAAGGGCCTTTTCGTCAGCTGCCCCCAGACTATGGAATGCCCTCCCGACTGAGATTCGTCTGGCGCCGACGCTGATGACATTTCGGCGCCAGGTCAAAACCTTCCTGTTCCAGAAGGCTTTTAATTGAAATTATATTAGCTGTGGGTCTGATGGCAATTTTAATTGTATTTTAATTGTATTTTAATTATTTTATCTTTTGCTGTATTGAATTTTAATTATTGTAAGCCGCCCAGAGACCTCTGGGTAGTTTGGGCGGCATATAAATTGAATAAATAAATAAATAAATAAAATAAATCACACGAGGGGTGCCGGACCACCACATTCTTCTGGATAGCCTCTTTCTGGGTTTTCGTTCCTCTGTGAAATAGTACGGGGAATTAATGGAAACCTGAAACACTCCACAAGCTGAGGGTTGGGGGGGTTGAACAAGAGTCCATCCCCCCCCAGCACCCCTGCCGTTCACAGAGCGATACCACGCGAGGGAACATCCCAGAATCTGACTCCCCTTTTTTTCGTCAAGTGACCACTCCTCCCCCAGACGCAAAGCCATGGTCAGGGCTGTGAAGGGCAAAGAGCAGAAGAGGGTCTCCCGCAGAGTCCAGGGGTCCCCAACCTCTGGCCTCCAGAGGTTCTTGGACTGCAACTCCCAGAAGCCTTCACCACCGCCTCTGCTGGCCAGGATTTCTGGGAGTGGAACCGGCCAGTAATTTACACACTCCGGAGTTAGTGCAGCAGTTCCATGCTACTTACCCCGATCTGAAACTGTTAGAATGGCGTTAGCCTTAGCTGCTACAAAGAACTACATAATCCATCACTATGATATTACCACTGCATATTTAAATACAGACCTGAAAGAGGAACTACACATGGCAAAGGCACCAGGATATGAAGGTACAAAGCCAGAATTAGTGTATAGGTTAAACAAAGCGATTTATGGTTTAAAACAATCGGCTAAGAATTGGAATGATTGTTTGCATCAAGTTTTGGTAAAACTGGGATATAGTAGCAGTCTGGCAGATCCTTGTCTATATACCAAGAAAAATGGGAATAACTTAAACATACTACTAGCATATGTTGATGATATTGTTTCATGGCAAAGAGTCAGAGCCAAGTAGAACTGTTTGAGAAACAGTTAAAAAAGGAATTTAAATTAAAAAGTCTGGGACCAATACAAAATTACTTAGGTGTACAAATACAGAGAACAAAACAAGGGATTGAATTGAGTCAAGAGCTAAAAATCAAACAAATGTTGGAAAAGTACTGCATGGGAGAGTGTAAAAGTGTAAGTACTCCCATGACGGTAGACTTTCAAAAGGAAGATGAAATCAGTAAAGATTTCGAAAACCAAGAATTATACCATTCAGCCATAGGAAGCTTAATGTATTTGGCAAACTGGACACATCCAGATATAGCAGCCTCAGTGAACATTCTAAGTAGGTATGTAGCCAGACCTAGTGAAAAGCACTGGCAAGGCGTAAAAAGGATGTTTAGATACTTAAAGGGGACATATAACTACCATTTGATATTGAAGCCATCAAAAGATTTAAAACTGTCTGCTTATGTAGATAGTGACTGGGCCAATGATGAGACAGACAGAAAATCCATGACCGGATTTGTAATAAAATTTGGAAACAACATAGTTGGATGGAAATCCAGAAAACAAAGTTCCGTAGCAACTTCAACTTCTGAAGCAGAATTTGCCGCATTGTCAGAATTGTGTTCTGAATTAACATGGTATAAACAGTTAACAAAAGATTTAAAGAATGAGACAAGTGGTGCAATAAAAGTGATGGAAGATAATACCACATGTATACACATGGCTGAAACAGAAAGAGTAAAAAACAGAAGTAAACATATTGACATTAAGTATCATAATGTAAGAGAGGCTATAAGAGAGAAATTAATTGAATTAGAGTATTGTCAAACTGAAGATAACATAGCTGATATACTGACCAAACCTTTATGTACACAGAAGCATGAGAAATGTGTAAATGAGCTGGGATTGTGTTGTGTTCAGGCATAAAAAAATTAGGAGGGGTGTCAGAGTATAGAAATTTTATAAGCCTGAACCTGTACAGTATATGTGTTTCATTAACGAGCTGCCATTGTGCACAGATGTGAGAGTGCTGAGTCACTCTGGACATGATGCAATGACTTGAAACCAGGAGAAGACCAGGTGCAAAAGGATGAAGTCATCTGTTTTCTGATTGGACAAAATATGCCATGTACATGTATATAAGTGGACTGTGTCTTTGCTTCTCTCTCTTCCTCCACTATCACTTGCTGCCACGCATGCTGTCCGTTTGTATAAAGAGTTCCTGCTGTGCTGTTAAGATACCTGCCTGTATATAACTGTAAATACGTGTAAATTCAACTGTCTTGCAACAAGAAGAACTGGTAAAGTGTCTTCAATAACTCTGCGTATTTCTACTCTTGCCAAAACCCTAACAAGAGCCCGAAAAACCCACAACTACCAACATGAATTTGACCCAACTCCGGGAGGCCATGGAAGACAGGAGGGCCTGGCGTGCTCTGGTCCATGGGGGGGGTCACGAAGAGTCGGACATGACTTAACGACTAAACAACAATAATATCTACAGTATGAGATATGCAGGAAAAGGGGAAACCAAGAGGAGATTCAGACAATTGCCTGAGAATATTTTTAACCCAAAATCATCAGCAGCAAACCTCACACAAGACTACACACACACACACATGCACGCACGTACGCACACACTTTTCCTAGTGTAGGAAATGGGCAGTCCCTCTCCCCAGGGGCTCTCCTGCCCCCATTGCTATGTGGGGGGATGGAGGGTCAGGATTCAGGTCACGGCCTGGTTCCTGTGCCAGGAACCTCCCTCTATTGCAGGGGCATCAGCAGCCACCTTCGCTGCCAGATGGACACCATAGAAATGATGTATCATCCACATTCGCAGCTATCTTCCAACCTACCCACTCCTGCTTTTCCCTCTGACTTCATTCACAACCCTGGCAGGAGCTGGGAGGGATGCAGGTGGTGGGGTCTTGCGGCTGGCTCCCCCCCCACACCTATCGTGTTGCCTGGGTTGGTCTGGAATGGATGCTTCAGAGCCATTGGCTTTACAAAAGACCTGCCTCCCACCTACAAAGGCTAAAATGATCCCTGTGAGGAGGGACTCTTTCTGGGTTGCATTTCTCTCTTTATTTTCTCCAGCCCTCCATCTAGGAGGGACGAGTCTTCTTCTTCTGACCCTTCCCAAAGCCCCCTCCGTCCGTCTGTCAAGAGGAGCCTCCAAAATCAGAGGCCGCCGGAGAGGTGGTTCATCTTTGGAAACGAGGAGCCAGACTTTGGGAAACGGGCTGGCCCTGGAGGGGGCCTTTGGGACCTGACCCCCGGAAAGGGCTCTTCCTGGCAGCCAGGAGAAAACGTTCCAGCAGAGATCCCTTTTCTTGGGGGGACCAGAGGAACTGGCCAACAGGATCTACCCCTCCAGTGCTGGCCGGAGCGGGGGAGGGGGAAAGGGGCAGAGGCCGCCTGGCCGGAGGGCAGACTAAGGGGCCTGGATCTAGCCCCCCTCGCTCCTAGCCAACCCCCGATCTTCACCCCCCCTCCAAGCCCCATCACTCTGGGGCCCCTCCTATGCCCCCAACCCCTGCACATGAACTTCGCCTGAGGATCCAGAGGGAGATGGGTGATGACCTCGGGGGGAGAGGAGAGATCAGTGGAGGTTGACCCTAGAACAGGGTCAGGGAACTTTTTTTACCTTTTACTCCAAAAAAATGGGCGGCTCTCTTTCTCCACCAGCAGGCAGCTCCTGGGTGACCATCAAAGAGCAGCAGGTGGCTTGCCTGCCAGGGGTGCCCGATGCCGCCTCCCACTCCATCACCAGCTCCGGCAGCTGCATTGGGGCTCAGCATCAGAGCTCCTGCAAGCCTTGCCATCAAAGCGCCCTGACAGCTGCCACACGAAAGCCAAGAGCTCCACCAGGCCCAGCCGGCCAACATGGAGGTGCCACCGAAGGAAGCCATGTGGCTGGGCGAGCAGCACTGCTGCCTGGTGGGCTCCTCCAGACCCTCGTGACCACACCCGCCCCCCGCCCCCCGCCGCAATCCACCTCTCCTGGCACTGGAAGGAGAGGCTCCTCTTGGCCAGGATGCTCTGACCACTCACCCTCTGCCATGGGCAGCCCCGTCACCACCACCTCGGCTGACATATGCCACCGACTGGGGCCCATCCCCGGCTGCCATCCATCATGGCTCCAATGAGGCAGCTGGGGACTCCCTCCTCTGGGTAGAAGAGGAGGAGGAGGGAATGGGGTTAGGGTCGCGTCCTCATTACCCCCAGGATTTTCATTTTTACCCCATTTGGGGAAATTTATCCCTGTTCCCTGACCACTGGGTTAGTTAAAATAATGGCGAGTGATGATTAGTATATATTGCAATAATAGTAAGAAAGCTGGGATTAATAAGAAATATTGGTAGATATTACAAAAAGAAAGTTATCAGATAACCAATATTAAATCTTATTATGTAACAAATCAATTAAGATATATTTCAGGTATTATAAGCAAGAATGAAGATTTAATATGAAAACAATTGAAAATGCATGGAAGGGAGAGAATTTTGGATAACTTTTTTTTTCAAAGAAAACATTGGGGAAGAGGATAAAAAGATTGATAAACCTGTATTTTTCTATTTATAGTACACCTTTGTTTATAAGACCCACACAGACTCATTTCTAACAAAAACATTAAGAAAACTTAGCTTTGAGTATTTAGCCTCTGGGTTGAGAATGCTCAGACATTAGGAGTCCCCGTTGCTTCTGAGCCTGCCGTCTCCACCTCCAGTGAGGTGTGTCCCAATCGGTTTGTAGAGCATCAGCTGACGTCAGTTCCATAAGACGCGTGATTGGGGCAAGCTAAGTCTCCTGACTGTAGGAAGCAAAGCCTCATGACTGAAGGAAGCCTGTTTACAGAGGCTACATAAAGACCCTTTTTTGTTCTCTCCGTGCTCTCAGCTTACTTCTGTGTAACCAGTGAGCTGTGGAGAAAGTACCATCTTATAAACTGAAAACTCTGGCATGTTTGGAAGTTGGTAATATTACAGAGGATTGTTACATACAGCACTGATGTTACCTGTCTGTCATGGGTTGGAGGGAAAGTTCCATCCTATGGGGAGTGGAAGGCGGGACATCAGGAGGAGGGGCTGTACTGTATATATATGTGGAGCTTGTGTGGAGAAGTTAGGAGAGCTGAGAGAAGAAGCTGGTGTGGGAGTCTGTGTGTCAGACAGGGTACTACTGTGTGTCAGTCAGTACCTACCTGATAGGTTCAGGTGTCTTTATGGGTAGCCAGAACTGATAGGTTCAGGGTCTGTGCTTTATTTAAAGGTGTTCTGTGTGAACCAAACTGGTGTATGTATGATTGAGACTAAGCCACGTTACTGTATCTTATTCACTTGATCATTTTATTTTCCCTGTGTGTTATTTAAATAAACCTTATTCCTTTGTTTGTTAAAAATCCATTCCTGGTCTGTGTGACTTCTTATAGGGAATGGTTGGTGGCAGCTTAGTGAAACTGTGGCATATCCCAATAGGTCTGGGGTTGTCACATTGATTGGTGTCCAGCGTGTGGGATACGACTGGTCCAGTTGTCCAGTGGTCCAGCAAAGCCTTGGCAAGTGTGCCCAGAGCAAGGGGGGTCTAGTCAGGGACAATCTGAGAGCGCGTAGGTAATCTTCTAGGCTTACCTCACGGGGAGGTAGGCTAGTGGAAGAACGTGTAACCTCAGATTGGTGGGACTAGATTAGGGAGCTCTGAGGCAACCTGTTTTGGCGGGAAAAAGCTGAGGCAAAACTGTGTAAAGTAGCAGTGATCTAGCTTGTCTGCTGAGAGGCCTAGCAGAGGGGGGTAGACTCTGGCTGGCAACAGTTGCAAGTTAGTGCTGAAGAACAGCAGCAATCTATAGAAGGCTGGTTCTGAGGCAAAAGAGAAAAAAAAGTGGTCGCTTTAGTTTGAGGCTTGACTTTTGAAAGCAGCCTGTTCTGGGGGGGGGGGATTATGCCCTTGACTCGAAGCCAAATGGCAGAAATGGGTGAAGTGAGGGAACCTCAGGTGGACCAAGGTTCTGAGGAGGAATTTGGCTCAGTGCAGGATGACAGCACGGGAGAACAGAACCCAGAACTCAGGAAAATGCTCATAGCCCAACAGCATGAACTGAGGATGAGGCAATTGGAAAGAGAAGAAAGATTAGAGAGAGAAAGAAGGGAGGAAAGGGAAAGGCAATTTGAAATGGAGCAAAGGGAAAGGGAGAAACAGAGATAATTTGAATTGGAATTGCAGAGAGAGAAAATGGCGTTTGAGTTAAGAAAATTGGAACTGATGAATCAGAACAATAATAACAATAGGGATTCTGAGGGGGGCCAATTGTCTAAAACCGACCTGAAGAAATTCCCTGTATACCACAAGGGAGATTGCCCCGAGGTGTTCTTTTCCCTAGTGGAAAGAGCGTTTGTGGACTTCTCAGTAAGGGAAACTGAGAAGATGACCATCATGCGATCTTTAATCAGTGGCAGCCTGGCGGAAGTCTATGCAGAGATGCCAGAGGAACTGATGAAAGATTTTGCAGAGTTTAAAAAACTGGTGTTTGCCAGACATGGGATAAATGCGGAACAGCTGAGGCAAAGATTCAGGTCACTCACCAAGAAACCAGAGCAGACTTTTACCCAAGTGGGGGCCCAATTGGTGAGGCTGCTAGAGAAGTGGCTATCTCAGGAGGGAACAGAGACCTACCAGCAGCTTAAAGACCTGATAGCGCTGGAACAGTTTTATTCAGTCCTGCATGGGGAACTGAAGTTCCAGGTGAGGGAAAGGAAACCTAGATCTGTGGCAGAAGCGGCCGAGATCGCAGATTTTATTTCCCAAATAAGAAAGCCCTTGGGTGAGGGGAAATCGATAGGTAAACCTAAGGAGACCTACAGCAAGTACTCTCAGGGACCAGGGAGAAGCCAGCAAGTGGGAGGGGCCCATGGTGAAGGGAAGCCCTCAGACATGAAACAAAGACCTCAGATTTTGGAGGGAAAACCAAAACAAGATGAGAAAGACTCCAAGTACAGCAGAAAATGTTATTTCTGTCAAGGAAAGGGCCATCTAATCTCAGAGTGTGAGAAATTAAAGCAGCTAAAAGGAAATGTGCCTCATGATTTGAGTGGAACCAAGCCAAAAGCTGTGTTCTGTGTCCAGAAAGAGCAAAGCTCCTTGTCACTGAGGGAGCCTGTTACCATGGCGACTCACTCTGGACCAGTTACATCTGCTGATCAGGCTGAGGAAAATGGTCCTCTTGTGGAGGTCAAGCGCTGCTTGCTAGTGAGAACAGATTCACAGTTGTTTGAAACCGCAGGGGTGGACGTAGGGATACTTGACCATCAGTATAGGGGGCTGAGGGATACTTGTTCCCAGGTGACCCTGTGCCATCCAGATATTATTCCTAGGGAGTATATAATCCCGAATGAGAGCCTAAAGGTGGCAGGGATTGAGGGACAGGTGATCTCGCTGCCAGTAGCTGAGGTACCTGTGAGCTTTCAAGGCTGGAGGGGAGTTTGGCGGCTAGCGATTTCATCGACTCTGCCAGCAGCCGTGCTCGTGGGAAATGACCTGGCTGAACATGTGAAACGGGTGCTAGTGATTACACGCTCACAAGCTACCACGGGGACAGTTCAGGGGGGTACTGATGAGCCCGAGACGGAAGCAGAGGGGAGTTCCGAAGCTGTGGTGGAAACCTTGACCACAGACAGCAGATTTGGCCAAGAGCAAAAGGCAGACGCCACTCTCCAAAAGTGTTTTGAACAGGTGACCGACGCCCAGCTAACACCTGAAACCCCAGTGAGATTTCGAGAGGAAAAGGGAATTTTATATAGAGAGACCCTGATGAATATCTCGAAAGGGGGAGATGGGATCAGAAGTCAGCTGGTGGTAGCTGAAAAGTATCGCCCCATGATCTTACAAAGGGGGCACTCTGACATGTTTGCTGCGCACTTAGGGGTGAACAAGACCCAGCAGAGAATCACACAGAATTTTTACTGGCCTGAAATAGGGAAGCAGATCAAGGAGTTCTGTAAACAATGTGATATGTGTCAGAGGCAGGGGAATAACCGTGACAGGACCAAAGCGAAGTTGTGCCCTTTTCCTGTGATTGACACTCCGTTCAAATGCATAGGGGTGGACATCGTGGGACCTTTGCCCAAAGCCACAAAGAGGGGGAACCGGTTCATTCTCACCATTGTGGACCATGCCACGAGGTACCCTGAAGCCATACCCTTGACTAACATTGAAACTAACACAGTGGCAGATGCCTTGGTGGGGTATATGTCCAGGATGGGATTTGCCTCAGAAATAATCACAGATTTGGGCGCGTCGTTTACATCGAAGCTCATGAAACGTTTGTGGCAAATCTGTGGAATTAAACACAAGGAAACCACTGCCTATCACCCTGAAAGTATTGGGTTAACGGAGAAGTTCAATGGGACTCTGATGTGCATGATTAGGGCTTACTTGGAGGAGAATCCAAACAATTGGGACCAGAAGCTGCAATCCCTTTTGTTTGCTTATCGATCAGTGCCACAAGCCAGTACCGGGTTCAGTCCGTTTGAACTTTTGTTTGGGAGAAGGGTGAAAGGGCCACTTGATTTGATCAAACAAAATTGGGAGCAGATCACCCAGGATGACCCACAAGACGTTGTGACATACATAGACTCTTTAAGGAATGACCTAAAGAGAAACCTAGAGCTAGCAGCAGAGACCCTGCAAGCTCAAAAAGTCAGAAAGGAAGCTTGGGATGACCAGAAAGCCAGGGAGAGGCACTTTAACCCAGGGGAGGAAGTGCTTTGGCCTAGGCCCTGCAAAGAGCTGGGTAGCCCAGAAATAAAATACTTGGGTCACATGGTAGGGGGAGGAGTGATCAAACCCCTAGAGGCCAAGATAGAAGCCGTTCGTGATTGGCCCAGACCCAACACCAAGAAAAAAGTCAAATCATTTCTTGGGTTGGTGGGCTACTACAGAAAGTTCATCCCGAGGTTTAGCGAGATAGCGACTCCGCTGACCGATCTGACGCGGAAGACTGATGACCGCATCCCGTGGACCAGCGACTGTGAGGAGGCGTTCCAGAGGTTGAAGCAGGCACTCATCAACTATCCAGTGCTGCGTGCTCCAGACTTCGACCGGGAGTTCATCATCTACACCGATGCGTCTAACAGCGGGGTAGGAGCAGTTCTTTGCCAGGAGGATGAAAATGGTGACCAGCATCCAGTGTCCTACCTGAGTAGGAAACTCCAGAAAGGTGAGAGACATTTGGCAACCGTGGAAAAGGAGTGCCTGGCCATAGTCTACGTGATCCAGAAGGCCAAGCCTTACATCTGGGGAAGACATTTTATTCTGTGCACTGACCACTCACCACTGCAGTGGTTAAAGACAATGAAAACCCATAATAGTAAACTTATGAAGTGGGCTTTAAACCTGCAAGATTTTGACTATGAAGTGAAGGTGGTCAGAGGGTCAATGAACTGTGTTGCTGACTCCTTGTCAAGAAGACCCAAAGAATGAAGACGGCGAAGAAACATGGACTATGTATATATTTTGGTGACCAAAAGTTAAATGTACTTGGTTATTAAACATACTTGGTTTGTATGAATAAAGGTAACTTGATGTATTGTAAATGGTAAATGTTTAAATGCCTAATTGATATGTGTATCCTAGAGTAAGTATGGTATTGTATGTTAATGTATAACTGTTTTTGTGTGTTTTAACCAGGTTGTTTTTTGGAGAAAAGCACTTTAGCTTTCCCCCTACAAAACAACTTATAAAGAGGGGAGGTGTTACATACAGCACTGATGTTACCTGTCTGTCATGGGTTGGAGGGAAAGTTCCATCCTATGGGGAGTGGAAGGCGGGACATCAGGAGGAGGGGCTGTACTGTATATATATGTGGAGCTTGTGAGAAGAAGCTGGAAGAGGGCTGAGAGAAGAAGCTGGTGTGGGAGTCTGTGTGTCAGACAGGGTACAACTGTGTGTCAGTCAGTACCAACCTGATAGGTTCAGGTGTCTGTATGGTTAGCCAGAACTGATAGGTTCAGGGTCTGTGCTTTATTTAAAGGTGTTCTGTGTGAACTAAACTGGTGTATGTATGATTGAGACTAAGCCACGTTACTGTATCTTATTCCCTTGATCATTTTATTTTCCCTGTGTGTTATTTAAATAAACCTTGTTCTTTTGTTTGTTTAAAAATCCATCCCTGGTCTGTGTGACTTCTTACAGGGAATGGTTGGTGGCAGCTTAGTGAAACTGTGGCATATCCCAGTAGGTCTGGTGTTGTCACAAGGATTATTAAATCCAACAATCTTCCCTCTAAGCAGATTGCTTGAGAAATTCTGCAGAAAATCCTAAATGGGTTTATAAAAAATTGGATGAAACAGATACAAGTTTGTGTGTGGGGGGGATTTGAGGTGGGGGGCGGGGGGCTATTTTTCTCCCTTTTGGGGGAATATCTTTCTAAGGAACCCCCCCTCCCCTCCCCTCCCCCTCCCCCAAAGACCCACCACCGCCCGGATCCTCCGCCGGGAAAGTCTGCGCGGGAAAGAGGACGGAAGAAAAAGAGGGAAAAGGGGGGAAGGGGCACAGCTTCCATTTCCGGTGGGGAAGCAGGGCCGGAAGCAGCCCCCCCTTCCTCCTCTCTCACTTTAGTAGCTCTACGTTCTCCCTCCCTCCCCATCAACCTCTCACGTCCTGCTCTTCTCAGCGGCGATTGGTTGGGAGGGAAAGGGAGGCGGAGAACGCAGAGCGACTAAAGCTGTAGAGGGAGTGGGAGTGGGGCTGCTTCCGGTGCTGTTTCGCCCACCACAGGAACCGGAAGTGGAGGCCGTGCCCCTTCCTCCCTCTTTCTCCCCCCCTTTTTTTCCTCTCTCGCTGTTTCTTTGGCGCTTCAGGATCCGGACGGAGGTGGGGGCGATTTGGGGGCCTTTATTTTTCGGGGGGGGGGGGGGAGAAAGCGGTGGGGGTGGGGGTGGGGGTGGGGGTGGGGAGGCCCTAGAAAGATATTCCCCACCAAAAGGAGAAAAGTACCCACTCCTCGGGGCACCCGGGCCCTCTTTGTGTGTGTGTTTGTGTGTGTGTGTGTGTGTGTGTGTCTGTGAGAGAGAGAGAGAGGGAATCTTCAGTGGGGCTTGTGTGTGTTTGTGTATCTATGGAAAGAGAGGCGGGAAGTCAGGGCGGGGGGGGCCGAGATCCAGATACTCGGAGCCCCCCCTTCCCAGCAAGGCACCCGGGTCCTCTCAGGCTCAGCTCTCCCCCCCCCCGTTGTGCTTGTTTTCCCTTTCTCCTCCCCCCCCACAGGACCTTCTCCAGCCGTGACCCCCCCCAGGAAACCCCTTTTGTTGAAAACTTAGGGGGGGAGTTCCTCAAAAGCCCCAAGTGGGAATTGGGGGGCCTTTTGGGGGGGGTGGAGATGGGGGAGGGGCTCGCAAGGGGGAGGGAGTGGGGGGGATAGGAGGGGGCCCAGGTAAATGGGGCTTGGAGGGGGGAGAAGAGAGGGGGTCGGCTCAGAGGGAGGGAGGGATGTGGATGATGATGATGATGTTCTATGTCCCAGGTTCTTAACGTGGGCGATAATGCCCCCCAGGGGGCGATTTCTTTTTTCAGGGGGGCGGTAGAACGAAAAGGGGCGGTGTGGGGGCGCTGGAGCAGAAGGGGGCGGTAGGGGGGCGCTGGAGCAAGCCAAACCTGTGAAGATGGCTGCAGCCTTTTTACAGTGAGCATGAATATATATTTTCCTCCAATTTTAATTTAGTTTCAGACTTTTTGTCTTGAAATTTTTAGTTCCTGCATTTGTTTTTATGCCCTTTTTATATTTCTTTTTGCGTCTTAAAATTCACTTGCAACTAAATCATCAAATGTTACTTTTGGGGGGGGCATTTCATTTTCTTGGAATTTAATTTTGTTTTCAAGGGTCACTGGATTTAAGTGTCTTAAATAAATAAATAAATAAATAAATAAATAAATAAATAAATAAATAAATAAATAAATAAATAAATAAATAAATAAAAGATATCACCACGGGGAGGGGGGCGATGATAACTTCCTCAGTGGCTCAAGGGGGCGCTTCTTTCAAAAAGGTGAAGAACCACTGTTCTATGTGGACCACCTGGCAGCCAAGGCGGATGCTGATGCCCCTGCAAGGGAGGGAAGTTCCAGGCTGAGGAATCAGGCCCTGACCCAAACCCAGACCCTCAGCGCCCCCACCCCCTTCTTCCCACCCAGAACAATTGGGGGGGGCAGCAGAGCCCCTGGGGAGAGAGCGGCTGCCCGTTTCCTACCCTGGGAAAACTCTGTGTGTCTGTGTCCGTGTGTGTGTGGAGTCTGGTGTGAGGTCTGCTGCTGCTCATTTTGGGTTAACAATATTCCCAGGAAATTCTCTGAATCTCCTCTTGGTTTCCAGGAAGAGACTTTCTTAGAGGCAGGAAATTCAGTCATTAGATTCTTAATTAGCTTAGAATTCATTCATTCTTTCATTGAAAATTACTTTTCTCCTGTCTTTCTCCTCTTCGCTTCTTTATGTCTTAACTGTTTTTGTTGGCACAGGAGACGGTGGTCGGCTGGATGGCCAGACCTTGGGGGCCGGAGAGGCTGAGCAAAGGGCCTCCTGGAAGGTCTTAAAAGCAGGCGGAAGTTGAGTGTCATCATCACACGAGGGGTGCCAGACCACCACATTCTTCTGGATAGCCTCTTTCCGGGTTTTCGTTCCTCTGTGAAATAGTACAGGGAATTAATGGAAACCTGAAACACTCCACAGGCTGAGGGTGGAGGGGGCTGAACAGGAATCTCCCCCCGCCGCCGCCCCAGCACCCCTGCCGTTCACAGAGCGATACCATGCAAGGGAACATCCCAGAATCTGACTCCCCTTTATCGTCAAGTGACCACTCCTCCCCCAGACACAAAGCCATGGTCAGGGCTGTGAAGGGCAAAGAGCAGAAGAGGGTCTCCCGCAGAGTCCAGGGGTCCCCAACTTCAGGCCTCCAGAGGTTCTCGGACTGCAACTCCCAGAAGCCTTCACTTCCGCCTCTCCAGGCCAGGATTTCTGGGAGTGGAAGTCCAAGAACATCAGGAAGCCCAAGGTTGGGGGGACCCCCTGCTGTTAGACCCTCTGGACGGCTGCCTTGTGTGTGGCCACCCTTCAGACGCCCTTTGCTCTGTCTGGCTCGGCCTCCTTTTTCCAGCTGGCAAGGAGGGCATGAGATTGTGCAGCATTTTTGGGCTATTTCCTGGCTTTTGGAATCATGGGCATAGAAGCACACAATCCCCCCCCCCCATTCATAAACCAGAGGATATTATTTAAAAGAATTGTATTCTCCAGATTGCCAGATTGTTAGCTTCTGTGCTAAGGGAAAGCTTTTAGTTTTGTCCATCCGAGAAGCCTCCAGAATGATTTGGGGTTTTTTTTCCTTTTCTCCCAAGGACGGGGTGAGGTTCAGCTGATGCTCTCCCGACTTTTCTCTGGACGAAAGGAGAAATCCAAAGCCTCCCTTAAAGCAGGTAAGATCTCTTTCATTCTTTGAGATCAGATGCGACATTGTGTTTGTTTATTTATTAAATGATAACTCTATGATTAGCAGGATGCAAGACATTGTAAAGCTTAGATCAGTATTTCAGAGAATTTTAGCCCAGTCGCTGGAACCATCGGGAGCATTTGGAGGCCGCCTTCTACCCGACCTTCCATGCTGCGTGGTGAGGGCCAGAGGGGCCACCGAGATGGGCCTGACAGTGCAAAGGAGACTGAGATGGTGTGAAATGTCAGGATTTGAAGCGTTCTGCCCCAAGTTCTTCAGTCCTGGTGGAACAAAAGTCTCAAACAAATAGTTCCTTCCACTCATCCGTTTCCAAACATACAGACAGAGATAAGAGTGAAACCAACTGGCAGCCTCTCTGTCTCTGAGGAAATGGGAGCTCTCAGAGCAGTTGAGTTCAGGATGGCATAAGCTCTCAAACCGAAGCAAATGGTGCATGTCTTCCTACTTGTTTATATCCACATCAGCCCCCGACAAATTACATCACATCGTTCTCTTACACCTTCCATCATCTGCTGGTACAGGATGACTTCCCAGTTTTCTTGACTAGTTGCACCTGCCGTGCTAACTCTGTTTCAGTTAACAAGTTTGGACCCCATGACAGTATCTGTGAGCTATTGTTGTCTCCTAGAAGGCTAGCAACGCCAGGAACAGAGAAAAGTTATAATCCATTTCACCCCTTCATGAACTGAGTGAGTCAGTCTCAGTCAGGCTGTGAAACTGGACTTCTTTCTTTAAGTCTGTCCCCTATGAAAAAGGAACTTAAAAAAAACATAGCTTGTAATTAAGCAAATAAATGACTCAATTATGGTAACGTATGGCCAATTATCTGGTAGCTAGGTAACAATATGTAACTATTCTGCTCAAAAGACCAGACTTCCAATTCTTAAGCAAAAACACATTTATTAGAAAAATAAAGAAAAATTAGTTTATTGTAAAAGCATAGATGATAGAAAGAACATTTCCATTCATAAGTATCAGAACTCCTATCAAAACCCTGCTATCAAATCAAAACTCTAAGCAAACAGAAAGGCTAGGCCTCTCCTCTAAGTTAAAAAATAAACTACATTCTTCCTCAGTCCAAGGATTCCATAGTCCATCAGAAACAGGTAAATCCATAAAGGGTAAAGTCCTTCTCCAAAGGAACAGTAATCCATAAGTAATCCATCCATATGACATGTAAGGTATCCATTTTACATATCAGGCATACATCCCATTTCCAATGTTCATGTCCATATCCAAAATCCATGTGCTTTCTCTCTGTAAGACTCCATTTTTACAACTTACAAGATATTACCCCTCCTCCTTCTTCCTGACGTAACCCACCAATCAGGATAGAGGAAACGGTGTTAGTCTCTGCCTCAGTTTCTCACAAGATCCAGGTCGGAATATTATGGCTACGAATGTCCTTCTTCTCTGCGGCCTGTGATAAGCTTGGCAACGCAGAGATGAAAACTGCTACTAGTACTTTTCCAGCACAGACCGTTTTATTAATTCAAAATGGATTCTCTATTGCTAAACTCATAACTACAAAACCCATTACTGTAGCATATTATAACTTCAAAAACACATCTCATCACAGTATCCAAACGGTGACATGAAATCCCCATATGCTGTGAGTCTGTCCTGTCGACTTCATTCTGTCGTCGATTAAGTAACTCCCAACCAACCCAGTTTTGGAGGCCTCTGGTTTGTGAAAGCAAGCACACACTGTGAGATTCCTGGCTATGTGGGGGTTTCAACCCGGGTTGCGTGAGTCCCAGTTTTACTGTCTGCATCAGAGCCTCTCTGAACATGTGCAGAGTGTTTTTCTTTTGGTTCCCAATCCTGCTTGGCTCAACCTTGTGGTCACCAAGAGCAGGTGCTGTTGGTGAGATTCCAACCCTGGACAGTCTAGCATGGGGCCTCCCTGGAATTTCTCCTTTCCTCTTTTGGGATCCAAGAGGGTGAAGTGAAGAGTTCACTCCTGCATGAGGGGATTTTTGGAGAGGGAAAGACAGTTACAGTTACAGTTTTTGCAGGATTGATGCTGTCCTAGGAGAACACCCACCAACCTTCTTCCTGTCTCTCCTTGGCCTCTTCCTGCGAGGACCAAGGCAGGGTCTCCCCTGGCCGGGCGCAGAGCCTCAGCTGCCCTTGAGAGGAAGGGAAGGGAAAGCCGGAGACCCGAGGAGGAGGAAGGGGTGCCGTCTCTTCTTCAAGAAGGGCTCCTGCCGGGAGGTTCTCACAGGGAAGAGGGAAGCCTTGCACAGCCTCTGGAAAGAAACAAGAGGTGGGGAGATTGCAGGGTGCGGGTGTGGGCGTTTGTGCATTTATCGGGCCCCAGGCATGGATTTTAGAGAAGGTGCCACTTTAAGCAAGTGATAGATGGAGCACGTACATACACACACATTCATATATACACACATACAAACGTACATACATAAATGTGGGTTGAGGATTACTCTCCCAAGGTTCCCACATTTAAAAAAAAAATTGCCAAGATCTTTGTCCATCATTTCCCTAGAACTTATTGAATCTCTTGCAGAAACATCATTGAAATAATGTTTGAGGATGATGGTCTTTGGTCATAAGGAGAGGACATTGAGGGAAAATGTTTCCATTTTGAATCCCAGTGTCAGATCAAGGGGTGAAAGATTCACAGAGACAGAGAGTATAGGATCCGATGGACCTCCATTATTGAAAAGAAAATCACAAAGAGAAAATAGAGGATACAAATGACAATACACACCATCCCATCAGCTCAAATTAACCCACATTACTCACGTCCACCTTTCTCCACCTCTTGCCACCTTTCCCTTAGGGACTAGGTTAGAGTTAGGGTTAGGATGATGGTTATTTTTGCATTTTTAGCACCCTGTTTCTCTCCAAAAGCACATGGCTCTTACTAGTTTCCAGTATCCATCTCCTAATTTTTATTTCACTGGTCCATTGTCATCAATGGCCACATTCCACATTTTTCTATACCGTTCCTCAAGGTTAATTTGATAATCGCTTTTCCTGTTCCTTGCAAAGATGAGCCTTGCCATAGGCACCATTTAATAGCTAATTCCTTTTCTCCTTTCTTCCCTTGGTTATTAACCATATTCAATAAGGCAATCATGGATTCAATCGAGTTTTTTCCCTAATCTCCTATAAAACACCTCCAGCACAGAGATGATGCATTATTATTTAATATATTCAATGCCACCGGAATTAAGTGCCATCTCCATTTTACTCTATAGCATTTTTCTTTTACCCTTATGCTTCATAATTCTGTTATTACTGCGAAGAGTGAGATTCGCAGCTTGGGGATCTATCTGGACCAGGCGCTCACCATGGAAACACAGGTGGCGTCTGTGGTCCGCTCCACCTATTTCCATCTTTGACAGATTACCCAGCTGCATCCCTATCTTTATGTCGAGATTAGACCACTGTAATGCTCTCTACGTGTGGCTACCTTTGAGATTGATGCGGAAACTCCGAATGGCGCAGAATGCGGCAGCCAGACTTCTTAGTGGGGTGAGGAAACACCAACACATCACTCCCACCCTGGCCGCCTTACACTGGCTGCCCGTTCGGTTCCACATTGATTTCAAAGTGTTAATGATTACATACAAAGCCCTAAATGGTTTAGGACCTCGATACTTGGCCGGAGACCTCCTCCCACCTAGCTCTACTCGTATCACCCGTTCTAGTCAGGAGGGGCGCCTGAGGAGCCTAACGCCGAGGGAGGTCCAGAAAGAAAGGACGAGACACCAGGCCTTCTTGGCAGTGGCCCCTCGACTTTGGAACAGCTTGCCATCAGAGATCCCTTTGGCCCCCTCGCTGGGCATTTTTAAAAACCAAGACCTGGTTATTCAGACAGGCCTTCCCTCCGGGCACTATTTAAATTTCTTTTTATTCTCTCCATCTTAAATTAGTATCTACAGTATGTGTTGTTAACTGCTAATATATTTACTTTGTGTTCTGTGAGCCGCTCAGAGTAGACTATGTCTAGATGGGTGGCATAGAAGTTCAATAAATAAATATATAAATGAATAATAAAATAAATATTCCATGTTTTACTCCAATCTTTCCCTTCAGATTCTTTAACCATGTCTTCCTTTTAACACCTGGGGGTTTATATTCTGCCTCTTCTCTCGGTTTGCACATTTCACTTACGATCTCCTTTCTATTTTTCATTGCTTCTAACTTCAGTCTTTTTAAATAGTTTCTTCAAATTTCACATTTTTTCTACTTTCTTCCTTTTCCATTCTTTTGCCCATTTTCCTAACTAAACTATTTTTAGTCATGAAATCCTCCCTTCTCCCACCAGCTTCCCTGTTTGATTGCTATCTTGTATCCGTTTCATCCAATCTTTTATACACCCATTTAAGAATTTATGGAAAATGTCTCAACCACTTTGGTCAGAGGGGTTAATCATCACTTGCCATTCTTGTCAGTAATCTTTATTGGTAACATCCAGAATAGGAAATTTAATTTAAGGATCTGTTTCCTTTTAAGTAATGCAACAGCTTGGGCCCAGGCTCCCTGAAGGACCGTATCTCCCTATATGCGCCTTCTTGGGGATTAAGATCAGGAGAGGGGGCCCTCCTCTCAGCCCCATTGCCAGGCCAAGGACAGCTGATGGGGACAAGGGAGAGGAGGGCCTTCTCGGTGGCAGCCCTCAGGCCATGGCACGCTCTCCCTCGGGAGATCAGGAAAGGGACCTTCCCTGTTTATGCTTCCGAAAAAAGCTAAAGACCCATCTCTTCAGGCAGGCTTTTAACAATTATGAATCCCTGCACCCCATTTAAGCAGATAATATTATTTTTTTCCTGTTTTAATATTTTAATTATATTTTAAATCATATATTGTTTAATTTTTAATTTTTATTTATTTATTTATTTGATTTATTTGATTTATACCCCGCCTATCTGGTCTACTCAACCACTCTAGGCGGCTTACAGTATAGGATAAAACAATAAAACACAAGAACATTACATAATCATTTGATACAGTTACAATAAAATAGAGTGAGAATAAAATAAGAAGGAATAGAAAAGAAATCAGGTACAGTGGTGCCTCGAATAGCGAGCACCTCTATTAATGAAAAAAACGAATAGCGATGTGGTTTTCAGGGCATTTTTTCGCTTTGATTAGCCATTTTTCCTATGGGTGATTATCAAATGGTTTCAATGCATTTCAATGGAGGAACCACAGTTTGTGTTCGCTATTTCTTAAACGGTTTAAAATTAAGGTTTCCAGTTTGAAATGTTTGAGATCGTAAAGTGCACTTATTAAATCCTTTGTTAACCCAATTTGACCTTGTTCTGATCCTTATTTAATTTGTTGTTGATTTTTTTTTCCGTGTTGAGATGCACTGAATAGGTTTCAATGCATTTCAATTGGGGAACCGTGTTTTGAATAGCGAGCTTTCCTATGGAGATTTTCCATTAGCGACGGCAATTCGTTCTTATTGGAATGGATTAGCCACCTTTCAATGCATTTCAATGGGAAACCATGTTTTGAATAGCGAAGAAATTCAATAGTGATGTTTTTTGCGGAACGGATTAACATCGCTGTTCGAGGCACCACTGTATTGACTGGAGGGAAGGCCTGGATGTACAACCATGTTTTTAATTGGGTTTTAAACATTCCCAGCATAGGGAAGGCTGAAGGGAGGTTATTCCAGAGGCGAGAAGCCACCACCGAGAAGGCCCAGTTTCGTGTCTTTTCCTTCCAGGCCTCTCTCAGTGTCAGGCTCCTCAGCCTCACCTCCTGACTCATACGGGTGATCCGCGTAGACCTTGGTGGGAGCAGGCATTCCGCCAAATATTGAGGTCCTAAACCGTTTAGGACCTTGTAAGTAAGCATTAAGACTTTGAAGTCGACGCGGAAACGAATGGGCAGCCAATGCAATGTGGCCAGAGTTGGAGAAATATGTTGGTATTTTCTCACTCCAGTGAGGAGTCTGGCCGCCGCATTCTGCACCACCTGAAGTTTCCACATCAGCCTCAAAGGCAGCCCCATGTAAAGCGCATTACAGTGGTCTAATCTTGAGATTAGGAGCGCATGCACCAAGGTAGTGAGTGCCCCCATGTCGAGATAGGGCCACAGCCGGGCAATCCACCATAGTTGAAAAAAGACAGTGTGGAGTACCGATGCCACCTGCGTTTCCATGGTGAGTGTCGGGTCCAGATGTACGCCCAGGCTGCGGACCCCACTCTTCACGGCCAGCGTCAACCCCCCAAACATGAGAGAATCACCCAAGCCGCCAACCACGGGGCCACCCACCCTCAGAACCTCCATCTTGTCCGGATTCAGCCTCAGCCCATTTTCCTGCATCCATTTCAGTATGGTCCCCAGGCAGCGCTGAAGGGACAGGAAGGCATTACCTGCAGTTGGTGAAAAGGAGATGTAGAGCTGGGTGTCATCGGCATATTGATGACATGAAGCCTCACAGACCCCTGATGACCCCTCCCAGTGGCCTCATATAGATGTTAAACAGCATTGGGGAGATAATCGACCCCTGTGGAACCCCACAATTGAGACTCCACGGGGCCGAGACCCTCTCCCCAAGCTGCACTCTCTGGGGACGGTCCCCCAAGAAGGAACGGAGCCAGGCCAATGCCAGGCCACCAATTCCCAACTCGGAGAGCCTCCCCAGGAGGATAGTGTGGTCGACGGTATCAAAGGCCACTGAGATGTCGAGGAGGACCAGCAGAGACATTTTATCCCTGTCGGCCTCCCTCAACAGGTCATCGTACAGGGTGACCAATGCCGTCTCTGTACCGTGGTGCGGCCTGAAGCCTGACTGGAATGGATCCAGGGCGTCTGTTTCATCCAAGTGAGCCTGAAGCTGATCAGCCACCACCCTCTCGACCACTTTGCTCATGAAAGAAACATTGGCGATGGGGCTATAATTGCCAATTTCGTCCAATAATTTGTATTCTAATATTTAACCTACAGTGTTTTTAACTGTGTGACTTAATGTTCTGAGCTGCTTTGGGTCCCTTCTTGGGAGAAATGCGGTGTATACATTAAGATAACAATAACAACAACAAAAATAATAATAGTAACAGTAATAAACTGTGGAATTCCAGCCTGGTGTGTAAGCTTTGGAGACCTCCAGAGCTGTTCATCAGCCTCAGTAGTGCTTATGTCGGAGTGGCACAGTTTTTTTAGCAGTGCCTGTTGCTGAAGCTCCTTGTTCCAGTCCCACCAGTCAAGAAAATCAGGCAGAGGTGCTAGACTTCTAGCAACTAAGTCTATTGCCATTTATAAACAGCAGCAACGGCGTAAAAGTCCACAACCCTCTCCATGAGCCAAGAGAAAGAAGTCATGACCCAGTGGCCATATAGACTATCCCACACTGTCCAGTCGGTGGTCAGAGACCTGACATCATCATCTTCACCCTTAAGTTGTGTATTCCAGTGTCCTTGTTGGACACACCTGCTGACACTGTGTACATGGTCTCTGTACCGAATGTTCATGGCTGTAAAATTCAGGTTCTGTTGTATTTGGCTTATTTTATATAACCTGACAGTCTGAATGTGGGATATTGTACTTCTGTAGCCACAATTTTTTAAAAATATGATCCAGTGTGTTGCCAGCAGGAGAAAAAGTTGCCAGGCTCCCCATAGGAAAAGGCAGCCTGAATATTAGGAGCAGGACTGGGAGCAGTGAAGATGGTCTACCCAGGACACCCTCTCTTCTGCTCCCTGCCATCCACACTTGCTGAAAAACAGCCCTGACCTTTGCCTTGGGTTTGGGAGAGTAGCGGTGGACTGTTGGACTGTCAGCTTCTGGGATTTCCTCTTGTGGGATTTCGCTCTGTGAACGGTAGTGGTGCTGGGTGAGTCCTGCTCCACCTCTTCACCTCTTGGCCTCTGGAGTGTCTCTGGGTTCCATGGTTTCCCCTGCTATTTCACACCGTTACAAGACGGGGGATACCTTGGTCAGAAGTACTAGGAGCAAGAAGGACCTTGGAATCGTTTTAGATCACGTCAAAGATGAGCCAAAAGTGTGATGTGGCTGCAAAAAAGGCCAGTGCTATTTAAGCTGCATTAAGAGAGGGAGAGACTCCAAATCCCATGAGGTGCTAGTTCCCCACTCCTTGGTCAACCTAATCCTCCTAGTTTCTGGTATTAATACCAGTACTTTTTATTAATCCTTGCTTTTTCATCACTATTTCAAAATCTGTTAATTATGTTTTGCCAGTCTGTCAAATCTTCCTTTATTGGTTTCATCCTAAAGAAAAAATAATTTTAGGTAGTAACCCTGTGTTACACATTACATAGTACATCAAATTAGGCTTTCCTTACTACGCTCTCTTACGAATTATCTTCCATATTTCCGTCATATCTTTCTCCGTTTTGTCTAATATATGTTTATGTTGTAAAATGTCAAGAAAACTTTTGATATGTGGACACAAACAGTGGCCTTGGTGGAAGCGTAGATGTTGCCCCTCTGGAGGGAATGAGAAGAGAGCTGACAGAAACTCCGTGCTTTGTCTTTCTCTCTGGATGCAAAACCCTATGACAGGCAAACGTAATTATAAAAATACTTTGTATTTAAACATCTAATTTAAGGAAGTACAAAGATTGATACTATGGTGTAAAGAAAATCATCTCACACTTAACATCAAAAAAACTAAAGAACTCATAATTGATTTTAGGAGGAAGAGAAATGTACATTTACCACTGTAAATAAACGGTGAGGAAGTGGAGAGAGTTGGTAGTTTTAAATTTCTGGGTACTTACATCTCAGAGGACCTCTCATGGACTATAAATGCCAACATGCTAATAAAGAAGGCACAGAAGAGGCTGTATTTCCTGAGAATGCTCGGGAAGTTAAATTTATCACAGCATTTACTTCTGTCTTACTACCGTAGCACCATTGAGAGTGTCCTAACCTATGGCATTCTGGCATGGTTTGGGAGTAGCTCTGTAGCGGACAAAAAAGCTCTACAGAGAATCATTAAAATTGCCCAGAATATCATCGGGCTCCAGCTACCAACCCTGGATGACATCTTCACATCCCGCTGTCTGAGGAAGTCACACAGCATCCTGAGAGACTCTTCCCATCCTGCTTATAACTTTTTTGAACTGTTACCGTCTGGCAGAAGATATAGAACAATTAAGACTCGGACCACACGTTTTCTAAATAGCTTTTATCCTAGAGCTATAATTGCAATTAATAATGAGCTTAAAGACCACCAGTAGTGAACAATTAGTTGGACTGTGTTACTTGGCCTGAGGTGTAGATGTTTGTATTTTTAGTGGGGGATTTCTAGTGGGTGGGGAGTGTTTGGGGAATGTTATGTGTGTGCATGTGTCTGGTCTCTGGGTGTCTGTGAATTTCGTTGTATGGTATACTGTGTATATACTTACAATGACAATAAATTATATTATTATTATTATTATTATTATTATTATTATTATTATTATTATTATTATTATTATTATTATTATTATTATTATTATTATTATTATTAAATAGCTTAACTTCAGCATAACAGTGTGTACAGAACATATAATGACTTTTTTGCTCACGATCCCACTGTCAGCCTGACTGCCCGTCAGCAAAGGTGCAGCAACGAATGCTCTTACCTGAGCTGCTTTCATACAAACTTCAGCCCCCAGAATCCCAGGCGCCTACCCGTGGCTACGGCAGCCTCAAACTTTCCCAATGAATCACCTTCGGGATCTGGCGGACCTACACGCACTTTGTTTCTTCGGCTTTCCTATTGATTGATTGATTGATTGATTGATTGTATTTCTACCCTGCCTACCTGATCAAACGTACATTCCTATGTGAGTATGTTGAAGACCTAAATTTACTGTATTTCTCAGTGACCTGATCTGTACGAATATTTTGACATAAAATTCCTGTACGTAACCTCCACCTCCTAGCTTCTTTATAATCACATGTACCCTTAAAATCCATATTCACCAGTGTGTGATCTGCTACTTTTATTAACCCTGTGTCTGTTTTACAGACTCTAAATCACAATCACTAGATGCATACATATATAATCTCTCCTAAACTAACTTTTATATGCTGATGAATAAAAAGTTTAAATATCTGGTTGCAGAACCAGAAGTTCCCTGCTGTGTCTCTCATGGGTAAGGTCAGCTTGTGTGGCCCTCGGGAAAATGCAAGGTCTCAGAAACAGGGAATGGGGAACAACTTTTGAGTATTCTCTACCTAGAAACCCCCCAAAAAAGGGTAGCCATCAATCAGAATTGACTTGATGGCCCATGTTTAATAATATTTTGGTTAATATTAATCAACTATATTTTGCCATCACTGGCCCTTTGGGAAGTATCAATTCAGGCAAGGGGAGTCCATGATGTTTTCACAATATGGCTAATTTTTCAAATGTTGCCAGTAAAGTCTTCAGGAGACATATGCCTTTCAAAGGAGTCAAAGACAGAGCAAACTCTTTGGTTTAACCTCCAGTTAGATTCTGCTCTGTGCTATATTCTCAAGACATCTTTTTTTTCTCTATCAGGTAACAAACATGATGGCCAGAATTATACAGAGTCTCTTCTCCTGTCCCTGAAAAGAGTCAAGTGTGAAGCTGGGAAGAAAAGCTTAGAAAAAACCCATGAGCTAAAGGAGAAACGGATTAAATGCCTGAAGTGTGAAGACAGCTTCAGAGCAGTTCAGTTTGAAGAACTCACCCTGGGGAGAAATCATACAAAAACATGGAATGTGAAAACGGTTTCAGCGAGAGAAGAAATCTGCCTTCACATCAAAGGACCCACACTGGGGAGAAACCACATAAATGCATCGAATGTGGAAAGAGCTTTAGTAACAGTGGTAACCTTAGGTTACATCAAAGGACCCACACTGGGGAGAAACCACATAAATGCATGGAATGTGGAAAGAGCTTTAGTCGCAATAGTCATCTTAGGGTACATCAAAGGACCCACACTGGGGAGAAACCACATAAATGCATGGAATGTGAAAAGAGCTTCACTCTCAGTGGTCAGCTTAGGGTACATCAAAGGACCCACACTGGGGAGAAACCACATAAATGCATGGAATGTGGAAAGAGCTTTACTCAGAGTGGTGCCCTTAAGTTACATCAAAGGACCCACACTGGGGAGAAACCACATAAATGCATACAATGTGGAAAGAGCTTTAGTCAGAGTGGTGACCTTAGGTCACATCAAAGGACCCACACTGGGGAGAAACCACATAAATGCATGGAATGTGGAAAGAGCTTTACTCTCAGTGGTCAGCTTAGGGTACATCAAAGGACCCACACTGGGGAGAAACCACATAAATGCATGGAATGTGGAAAGAGCTTTCTTTCAAGTGGTCAGCTTAGGGTACATCAAAGGACCCACACTGGGGAGAAACCACATAAATGCATGGAATGTGGAAAGAGCTTTACTCTCAGTGGTCAGCTTAGGGTACATCAAAGGACCCACACTGGGGAGAAACCACATAAATGCATGGAATGTGGAAAGAGCTTTAGTCAGAGTGGTGCCCTTAAGTTACATCAAAGGACCCACACTGGGGAGAAACCACATAAATGCATACAATGTGGAAAGAGCTTTAGTCAGAGTGGTGACCTTAGGTCACATCAAAGGACCCACACTGGGGAGGAACCACATAAATGCATGGAATGTGGAAAGAGCTTTACTCTCAGTGGTCAGCTTAGGGTACATCAAAGGACCCACACTGGGGAGAAACCACATAAATGCATGGAATGTGGAAAGAGCTTTAGTCAGAGTGGTGACCTGAGTAGACATCAAAGGACCCACACTGGGGAGAAACTACATAAATGCATGGAATGTGGAAAGAGCTTTACTCTCAGTGGTCAGCTTAGGGTACATCAAAGGACCCACACTGGGGAGAAACCACATAAATGCATGGAATGTGGAAAGAGCTTTAGTCACAGTGGTGACCTTAGGTCACATCAAAGGACCCACACTGGGGAGAAACCACATAAATGCATGGAATGTGGAAAGAGCTTTACTCTCAGTGGTCAGCTTAGGGTACATCAAAGGACCCACACTGGGGAGAAACCACATAAATGCATGGAATGTGGAAAGAGCTTTAGACAGAGTGGTGCCCTTAAGTTACATCAAGGGACCCACACTGGGGAGAAACCACATAAATGCATGGAATGTGGAAAGAGCTTTAGACAGAGTGGTGCCCTTAAGTTACATCAAGGGACCCACACTGGGGAGAAACCACATAAATGCATGGAATGTGGAAAGAGCTTTAGACAGAGTGGTGCCCTTAAGTTACATCAAAGGACCCACACTGGGGAGAAACCACATAAATGCATGGAATGTGGAAAGAGCTTTAGACAGAGTGGTGCCCTTAAGTTACATCAAGGGACCCACACTGGGGAGAAACCACATAAATGCATGGAATGTGGAAAGAGCTTTAGTCACAGTGGTGACCTTAGGTCACATCAAAGGACCCACACTGGGGAGAAACCACATAAATGCATACAATGTGGAAAGAGCTTTAGTCACAGTGGTGACCTTAGGTCACATCAAAGGACCCACACTGGGGAGAAACCACATAAATGCATGGAATGTGGAAAGAGCTTTACTCTCAGTGGTCAGCTTAGGGTACATCAAAGGACCCACACTGGGGAGAAACCACATAAATGCATGGAATGTGGAAAGAGCTTTAGACAGAGTGGTGCCCTTAAGTTACATCAAGGGACCCACACTGGGGAGAAACCACATAAATGCATGGAATGTGGAAAGAGCTTTCTTTCAAGTTGTCAGCTTAGGGTACATCAAAGGACCCACACTGGGGAGAAACCACATAAATGCATGGAATGTGGAAAGAGCTTTAGACAGAGTGGTGCCCTTAAGTTACATCAAGGGACCCACACTGGGGAGAAACCACATAAATGCATGGAATGTGAAAAGAGCTTTAGTCGCAGTGATGCCCTTAGGTCACATCAAAGGACCCACACTGGGGAGAAACCACATAAATGCATGGAATGTGAAAAGAGCTTTAGTCGCAGTGATGCCCTTAAGTTACATCAAAGGACCCACACTGGGGAGAAACCATATAAATGCATGGAATGAGGAAAGAGCTTTCTTTCAAGTGGTCAGCTTAGGGTACATCAAAGGACCCACACTGGGGAGAAACCACATAAATGCATGTAATGTGAAAAGAGCTTTAGTCGCAGTGATGCCCTTAGGTCACATCAAAGGACCCACACTGGGGAGAAACCACATAAATGCATGGAATGTGGAAAGAGCTTTAGTCAGAGTGGTGCCCTTAAGTTACATCAAAGGACCCACACTGGGGAGAAACCACATAAATGCATGGAATGTTGAAAGAGCTTTCTTTTAAGTGCACAGCTTAGGGTCCATCAAAGAACTCACAGTGTGGAGAAACCATAGAAATTTATGGAATGTGGAAAGAGCTTTATTCAGAGCTCCTGATAAGGCAGAAGGAGCTCATTCAGTTTTGTGCTGATTTCTACTGGAAAAAATAAGCAATAAAATGACGTAATGCAAAACAGAGAGAAAAGATAAGTGCAGTGCATTGTGAAGTGCCACTTCTGATGTTTTTTACTTTCATCGTTAATTAAAAGATATCACAAAATAGATGTGGAACCTTGTGCTAAAAAAATGGAAATAAGTATATATTGTGCAATAGACGGTTTTACAAAATTAGTGTAAATAGAGAATGGGATGGATGTTCTAAGGCTAACTGATGAAAGAAAAGCAAGTAATGAAGAGAGAGAAGCTGTCCTTTGTTTTATAAGGATTTACCCTCAAAAATAATAATCGTAATTGAGTTTTAAAGAGGCTACCAATGAACCTATTCTCTCTTTTTTATGAACACACACACACGTATATATATAATGCAGGAAGAACCAGGCATTTCTATGCTACTGTATTGAGAGTATACTGCTTTGTAATGGCAGGGATTGTTGGAAGGAGTGGAAATTTTGGTTTTTCAAGCTCTGCTCTCTTTGGGCCCTGGACTGCACTGGGCCGGAGGTGACCAAATCCTTTGATCCTTAACATCTGAGCTTCTCGGAGGCTGGGAAATCTAAGCCTTGGGAAGATTTGGTTTTGCTGACTTATGCAGAATAAAGGAATATAAATATTGGGAGAAATCTCACACAAAGTGTTATTAGAAAGGAATGGAGAAACATAGGTGTTTGGTTTCATGATGCCGGGTGAAATTCCTTGGAAGAACGGAAAGATAACAGTGTGGAAGTGACAGCCACCAATGGATTTTAGAAACAACTGGGAGAGAACAAAATTGTCTGTTAACAACACATTTACAGCCAAATTGTGCTTTTTTACTTTGTATATATTTCTTTTTTAACTGTAAATAATTTTGCATGTTTGTTGTGGGGTTTTTTCGACTCTTTAGCCCTTTTCTGAAGGTTGTTCTTCCTAACGTTTCACCAGTCTCTGTGGCCGGCATCTTCAGAGGACAGGAGTCGGTATTGCACCAGTGCAAAGAGTTTTGATTCCTGTCCTCTGAAGATGCTGGTTACAGAGACTGGCGAAACGATAGGAAGAACAACCTTCAGAACATGGCTAAAGGGCCCGAAAAACCCACAACAACTACCAACATGAATCTGACCCAACTCCGGGAGGCAGTGGAAGACAGGAGGGCCTGGCGTGCTCTGGTCCATGGGGTCAAGAAGAGTCGGAAACAACTTAACGACTAAACAACAACATCTACAGTATGAGATATACAGGAAACGGGGAAACCAAGAGGAGATTCAGACTATTTCCTGAGAATATTTTTGAACCCAAAATCAGCAGCAGCAAACCTCACACAAGACTACACACACACACTGAGAGAGAGAGAGAGAGACAAACTTCTCCTAGTGTAGAAAATGGACAGACCCTCTCCCCAGGGTCTCTCCTGCCCCCACTGCTGTGAGTGGGAAGAGCGGGGGGTTTGAGGTTCAGCTTTGGCTGCCAGATGGGTGGCATAGAAATGCAGTATCATCATCATCATCCACATTCCCAGCTATCTTCCAACTTACATATTCCTGCGTTTCCCTCCGACTTGACTCACAACTGTCGCACGAGCTGCGAAAGATGAAGGTGGTGGGGTCTTGCGGCTGGCTCCCTCCCTCCTATCGTGATGCCTGGGTTGGTCTGGAATGGACGCTTCAGAGCCATTGGCTTTACAAAAGGCCTGCCTCCCACCCACCCCCAGATGCAAAGGCTGAAATGATCCCTGTGAGGAGGGACTCTTTCTGGGTTGCATTTCTCTTTTTATTTTCTCCAGCCCTCCATCTAGGAGGGGCGAGTCTTCTTCTTCTGTCTCTTCCCAAAGCCCCCTCCGTCCGTCTGTCAAGAGGAGCCTCCAAAATCAGAGGCCGCCGGAGAGGTGGTTCGTCTTTGGAAACGAGGAGCCAGCCTTTGGGAAACGGGCTGGCCCTGGAGGGGGCCTTTGGGACCTGACCCCCGGAAAGGGCTCTTCCTGGGCAGCCAGGAGAAAACGTTCCAGCAGAGATCTCCTTTCTTGGGGGGAGCAGAGGAACTGGCTGGCAGGATCTACCCCTCCAGTGCTGGCCAGGGGGGGGAGGGGGAAAGGGGGCAGAGGCCACCTGGCCGGAGGGCAGACTAAGGGGCCTGGATCTAGCCTCCCTCACTCCTAGCCAACCCCCTATATTCTCCCCACCTCCAAGCCCCATTTCTCTGGGGCCCCTCCTATGCCCCCACCCCCTCCACAGGAACTTCACCTGAGGATCCAGACGGAGGTGGGCGATGGTCGGGGGGGAGAGGAGAGAGCAGTGGGGGGGTGTCCCTAGAAAGATATCCCCCCAATGGGGAGAAATATAGCCCCTGCCCCCATCTCACCCCCCACTCCTCGGGGGGCTGGAGGGGCCTCTCCGTTCCTCATCTCCTGCTGGGGGAAGGGGGATCTTTACTGGGGCTTGTTTGTGTGTGTGTGTCTAGCCCTGGAGGGGTAGACAGGAGGGGGGAGCCCAGCTGCAACACCCCACAACCTGCATCCCTGGAACTGACATCAGCTGATGCTCCAGAAACCGACTGGGACACACCTCATTGGAGGTGGAGACTGCAGGCTCAGAATGTCCGAGCATTCTGAGCCCAGAGGCTAAATACTCAAAGCTAAGTTTTCATAATTTTGGGGTTAGAAAAGAGTCTGTGTGGGTCTTCTAAAGAAAGGTGTCTTATAAATGGAAAAATATTGTATTTTTTGAGAACAGCTTTATCAATCTTCTTAACCTCTTCTCCAATGTTTTCTTTGAAGAATGTTTTTTTCCAAAATTCCCTCCCTTCCATGCATTTCTAAACATTTTCATATTAAATCCTTATTGTTCGTTATAATACCTGAAATACATACATACATACATATAAACTTTATTGTTTCTGGCCATAGACCTTTACAATATTGTTTCTACTGTAGCATATGAAATCCAAATAAAGCAGGTAATCACCTTAAAACCATTAAAACCATTAATTACCTTAAAACCATTAAAACCATTAAAAACCAATAAAACCAATAAAACCCAGTCTAAAAATATTGTCATAATGTAAAACGTCAATCCACTAGATACAGCATTTATGTGGCATTATGATCCCTGACAAATCGAAGCCTCGAGGAGGCGGGGCTTTGTTGCGGTGCTGCCAGCAACCCCAGAGAGGAGCTCTCTCTGGAAAAAGCTGGAACCCTCTGGTCCGGGATCCCCCTTTGAAATGGGGATCAAAGGAGAGTCTAGAAGAAGTCTCTCTGAAGCAGATGGTGAGCAGCAGAAGGAGAAGAAAGGGAGGCAGACCCGGACTTTTTTCTTCTGAAGAAATCACCGTGCACGGACTAGAGCGGGCGCCATTTTTTGGCACTGAGCCGCGAGGAACCCTTTACCGGGGGAGAGGAGAGCAATCAATATAAACTAAAAATATATAACAAGTAAGTAAGCCGAAGCCTCTGATTTATGAAACAGCCTCATTAAGCTGAAATAAGAATGAAAATATTTGGCAGAAAGAATAAATGCAGCGGCGGGTTTATCTTATCAGTCTGACTCAAAAGCGAAACTAAGTTTCTCCAAGTGAACTATTAAAACGCCAGGCTGATTCTAAAGCCGAGAGTCTGAGATGGAAAAATAAATCTTATGTTTCTGGAGAAGAATCCCAGACAGCAACACCGTCTGACTGGATTTAAGAGACTTTGGTGGATGCAGTGTGCTGGGATACGTTACTCTTTGCCTTCTTTGGACTTTATGAACTATAAATAATAGAATCTGGTGGTTTTCGGGAGAAGGAGCTGACGTGGCCAACTGGACTAAGGAGCATTAAGGGGTTAATGAAGATCACAAGACGAGCTCCAAGGACAATCTACTGGACAGTCTGAGACTCTGTGACTGTTGTTTTGTTTGTGACCACGTGTGAGTTTAATAATAGAAGCCTGCTGAACTCAGGAGAAGAAGAAAGAACTGCGTCACGGTTCTAATTGATATTGTATTTGCTGGGTTAAAAGCTGATTTTTATACTACAGTATTTGGACAAAGATTGGAGGGAGATCTAAGGGGAGGTTTATGATGAGGGGTTTGAATTGTTGATAAAATTGTGGAAACTGTGGAAGGATTTCTAGGGGGTGATTATTGTGGTATTTATACAAACCCCAAAGCCTGAGATGGACCCCAAAAATTCAAAAGAACAAATGGAGATTTGGTCTGTTCAATCCCAAAGTTCTGGAATAGTAGTGCAAGAAATAGAAAAGGAATGGCAGATTAATATACAAAGGCTAATATTAACAGGGTTTCAGCAAATGAATGCAGGTCTTACCAAAATAGAAAATTTGATGAAAGGGACGAAAGAGGGGACAGTAGATGTCAAACAAAACCTAAATGAAGTTGTACAGACTTTAGAATCGTCTGTATTAGACATGACACCAGGTAATATGAATGCAGTAGAGAGTTATCCAGTGACCCATGCAGCTTCCAAAATTAAAAAGCATTATGACAAAAATCTTAAGGAGGCAGAGATACTGAAACCAGATAATTTTATGGTGAAAATATGGGAAGTGAAAAAAATGGATATTCTGTCAGATGGGCTGAAAGACTGTTCAATTCAAAAAGAAACTGAACGATGGGATGTATTGTATAAATGGCAGCAGCTACCAGACAATGTTGGAATAACATAGAATAAAATTAAAATTAAATGATAAGATAAAAGCAGGAGGGTAATCAAACTGTGAAAAAGCAAAAAGTTGATATGTATTAGTAATATGAATTGATTGGATGATGTTATACTTTATGCTCTCCTATCCCCCAAAACCATTTTTCCTTTCCTATCCCCTCTTTCTTTCTGTACCCTCTATCCCTGTTCCTAAATAAAATAAAATTATTAAAAAAAAAAAACAAATCGAAGCCTCAGCTTCTTAGCTGCTAGTGCAAATTGTGCTACAGTATATGTAATGTACAACTGTGCATCAGCAAGCAAACCTACTACTGTTTCAGTGGTATTACAGTTAAAATACATCTGAATGATGGGTGACAGAAATCTTTCTCTAGGATTTTTATAGAGAGGACAGAACAGTAGGTAATGAGTTAGATCCTCAATTTGGTTGCAGCCGAAGACACATTTCCGTTCCTCGACTGGGATTCCTTTATATCTCCCTTCGAGGTATGCTGAGGCCATCTGTCCAAATCTAAGTTCTGTGAAAGCTCTGCGAATCTGGGGAAAAGTCAATGATTCAAAATATTTTGGCTTTGCATGATTCACCTGAAGTTGAGGATACCAGGTAAAAAAACGGGACCCAACAATAGCTGCCCTATCCTGGCTAGCATCAAGATCAAAGATCCAGTTCCTAAGATCGCGAGAGCTTAAACTAAGGAACTTTTCCATCAAAAGGTTATAGACCTTTAATTTTTGGTGACATTGTTGTGCCCATCCACCAGACTTTAGTTGTTCTAACCAACAGCACTTTGTCAGGAAGGAGTCCTCCAAACTGTTCAGTCTATGCCAATATCTAAGATAAGCCAGATCAATTCTAGCGGCAATTGAGGGTAGGCTTAACTCAGCTCTGAGGTGAGCTGAGGGAGTTCCTGGGGGGAGACCCAGTATCAGCCTCATAAATTTGTTCTGTAAGATTTCTAGTTTGGGCTTGGCTGCCTCTCCCCATAGTTCTGTCCCGTAGAGCATCTGTGCTATAATTTTAACAACGAACACCTTGAGAACGGGATTGACCAACTGGCCTCCTCTGCTGTAGAAAAAACTTTTTAATTGCCCTATTGATCTGGTACTCAGTAAGATTGTAGCATTTAAATGCTGTCTCCAGGAGAGTTTCTCAGAAAATTGAATGCCCAAGTATTTAAATGAGTGTATCTGCTCTATAGTATGCCCATCCAGAGACCAGTTATGCTTAGGGGCTCTCTTCCCACAGACCATAATTTTTGTTTTGGTATAATTGATTGTTAACCGTTCCTCTTTACAGAGCTGCCCAAATTTGGCCAGCATTCTTTTAAGACCAATTTTATTCAAGGATAGCAGAACCAGGTCATCAGCGTAAAGCAGTATTGAAATCTTCCTACAGCCAATGGCTGGAGGGAAGAATGTGGGGGAAGCCATTTGAGGGATAAGGCTGTTTATATAAAAGTTGAAAAGAAAAGGTGCTAAAATACAACCTTGTTTCACCCCTCGTGTAATGCTGACCTGTTGTGACAGAGTTCCCTGTAAGCCTATACGCACTTGCATCGTATTTTCTTTATGTAGTAGCTGTATGAGCCACAGGAGTCTCTTATCAATGTTTGTTTTTTCCAGTTTATACCAAAGGCGTTCTCTATCTATCAGGTCAAAGGCTGATGAAAAATCCACAAAGGCAGCGTAAAGATATTTGTTTGGAGGTTTGGTGTATTTACTAATTACATGGTGTAGAACAAAGGCTTGGTCTATTGTGCTTCTGCCTTTTCTGAAGCCTGCCTGTTCTTCGAAGATGATAGAATGTTTGTTGTCCCAATCTAGGAGCCTATTCAAGAGGTATCTGGTGTAAAGCTTAGAGGCCACATTGAGGAGACTGATGGGTCTAAAGTTACAAGGGTCTAAAGGATCTCCTTTCTTAAAAATTGGCACAACAATGCTAGTTTGCCAACCTGCAGGAAGGTTGCCTGTACTATTGATGTAGGTGAATAGACTGGCTAGAATGGGAGACCACCACTGAATGTCAATAGCAAAGACCTCAGCGGGGATCATATCTTCACCAGGCGCCTTGCCATTCCGGAGAGTTTGAATCAGGTCCCCAACTTCTTTGGGGGAAACAGGTGGACATTCAGGGGAATTAGAGAGGGTCTCATGAGTAATATTTCTATGAATACTACCCCCAAAAATGCGGCTGAAGTGGGAGACCCATAACTCTGGCGTGATGGAGTTGGCAATCTCAAAGGCTTTCTGTGAGAAGCCTCTTTCTATCTGCTTCCAGAATTTGGGGTCATTACCCTCAATGAGGGCCTGGCCCAAAGATTTCCAATTCTCTAAATAGAAAGCCTTCTTTTTTCCTCTAAGCAGAGATTTATATTCTTTCCGTAGATGTAGCATGGAAGCTGTAGCTTCGTCAATGCCAATATGTCTCGCCTGTCTTGTTGCTCTGCTCAGCTCTTTTTTCTTGGTCTTACATTCCCTGTCGAACCAGGACCATTGAGCTTCAGACATTCTTTCTGGGTGTGTAACAGTTAGGTGTGGTTTAAGTGCGAGAATTATGTCCTGGTAGACCTTGCAAATATTCTGGGTCCCCAGAAGAGCATGTTGTCGTAGCTCTTGGAGTTTACTGGTGCTCAGCATCTGCCTTATACAGTCATCAGTTTTAATAGACCATTTAAGCCTTTTCTCACCTAGAACGTGGCCTGGCATTTTATGGTCTGTTAATACCCCTGACTGGTTTTGTTGGAATCTTAAGGGCACTCTGAGAGGGAGGTGGTCACTTTCTGACCTGTCATCGATTGCTAGAGAGTATACATAAGGGAGGACAGCAGAAGATCCTATAACATAGTCTACCACACTAGCACCCTTATCTGTTAGAAAAGTGTAGTAGCCATTTGAGGTGTCCAGGTAAGAGCCATTTAGGCATACAAGATGGAGTTTGTAGATCAATTGAAAGAGGAATTTGCCATAGTTGTTGATTACCTTGTCTTGGGAGGTTCGGGCGGTGCTTTTATCCATATCAAGCTCCAAGCCAAGGGCTTTTCCCATCATATAAACACTGTTTCCCATTCTAGCATTAAACTCACCACAAATTAGAAGAAGATAGTTGGGATATTCAGAAAGTAATGTATCAAGAATGTCCTCCAATTTAGCCCAAACCTCTGAGGCAGTACCAATTATTCTCGGTGGGAGATAGACGTTGACACAGATCAAAGGACATGGTTTGCAGCCATGTATTGTTAGAACTTGCCAGTGGCTAGAGTTCAGTTCAGCTATCTCTGTTGCTATCAAGCCAGTAGTGGAGGAAATTGAAATAGCCAAGCCCCCACTTCTTCGTCCTGAAGCTGAATTTTTTTGAGCTGGGAATTCCCATGTCCTATATCCCTGTAAATTTAAAGAGTCTTTCTCCAGAAGCCAAGTCTCTTGCAGGCAAAGTATGTCAAATGTCTGGAGGTACTGTATGAAACTCCTTCATGGATTGCTGCCTTGTCGTGGCGAAGGGGCTTGAGTAACTCAGAGAAGCTATGGGCTATGCCGTGCAGGGACACCCAAGACAGACAGGTCATAGTGCAGAGTTCCGACTAAACGCAATCCACCTGGAGTAGGAAATGGCAAGCCACTCCAGTATCTTTGCCAAGAACGCCCCATGATCAGAAACAAAAGGCTAAAAGATATGACGCTGGAAGATGGGCCCCTCAGGTCGGAAGGCGTCCAATATGCTACTGAGGAAGAGTGGAGGGCAAGTACAAGTAGCTCCAGAGCTAATGAAGTGGTTGGGCCAAAGCCGAAAGGACGCTCAGCTGTGGACGTGCCTGGAAATGAAAGGAAAGTCCAATGCTGTAAAGAAAAATACTGCATAGGAACCTGGAATGTAAGATCTATGAACCTTGGGAAGCTGGAGGTGGTCAAACAGGAGATGGCAAGAATAAACATTGACATCCTGGCCATCAGTGAACTAAAATGGACAGGAATGGGCGAATTCAGCTCAGATGATTATCATATCTACTACTGTGGGCAAGAATCCCGTAGAAGGAATGGAGTAGCCCTCATAGTCAACAAAAGAGTGGGAAAAGCTGTAATGGGATACAATCTCAAAAATGATAGAATGATGTCAATACGAATCCAAGGCAGACCATTCAACATCACAATAATCCAAGTTTATACAGCAACCAGCATTGCTGAGGAGACTGAAATTGAACCATTCTATGAAGATTTACAACACCTTCTAGAACTGACACCAAAGAAAGATGTTCTTCTCATTCTAGGGGACTGGAATGCTAAAGTAGGGAGCCAAGAGATAAAAGGAACAACAGGGAAGTTTGGCCTTGGACTTCAGAACGAAGCAGGACAAAGGCTAATAGAGTTTTGTCAAGAGAATAAGCTGGTCATCACAAACACTCTTTTCCAACAACACAAGAGGCGACTCTACACATGGAAATCACCAGATGGGCAATATCGAAATCAGATTGATTATATTCTCTGCAGCCAAAGATGAGCTGACTGCGGTTCTGATCATCAGCTCCTCATAGCAAAATTCAAGCTTAGACTGAAGAGAGTAGGAAAAACCACTGGGCCACTCAGGTATAACCTAAACCAAATCCCTTATGAATACACAGTGGAAGTAAAGAACAGATTTAAGGAACTAGATTTGGTGGACAGAGTGCCTGAAGAACTTTGGATAGAGGCTCGTAACATTGTCCAGGAGGCAGCAACGAAAACCATCCCAAAGAAAAGGAAATGCAAGAAAGCAAAGTGGCTGTCCAACAAGGCCTTAGAAATAGCAGAGAGGAGAAGGGAAGCAAAATGCAAGGGAGATAGGGAAAGCTACAGAAAATTGAATGCAGACTTCCAAAGAATAGCAAGGAGAGACAAGAGGGCCTTCTTAAATGAACAATGCAAAGAAATAGAGGAAGATAACAGAAAAGGAAAGACCAAAGATCTGTTCAGGAAAATTGGAGATATTAGAGGAACATTTTGCGCAAAGATGAACATGATAAAAGACAAAAATGGAAGGGACCTAACAGAAGCAGAAGACATCAAGAAGAGGTGGCAAGAATACACGGAGGAATTATATAGGAAAGATTTGGATATCCCGGACAACGCAGACAATGTAGTTGCTGACCTTGAGCCAGACATCCTGGAGAGCGAAGTCAAGTGGGCCTTAGAAAGCCTGGCTAACAACAAGGCCAGTGGAGGTGATGGCATTCCAGTTGAACTATTTAAAATCTTGAAAGATGATGCTGTTAAGGTGCTACATTCAATATGCCAGCAAGTTGGGAAAACTCAACAGTGGCCAGAGGATTGGAAAAGATCAGTCTACATCCCAATCCCAAAGAAAGGCAGTGCCAAAGAATGCTCCAACTACCGTACAATTGCACTCATTTCACACGCTAGCAAGGTTATGCTCAAAATCCTGCAAGGTAGGCTTCAGCAGTATGTGGACCGAGAACTCCCAGAAGTACAAGCTGGATTCCGAAGAGGCAGAGGAACTCGAGACCAAATTGCTAACTTGCGCTGGATTATGGAGAAAGCCAGAGAGTTCCAGAAAAATATCTACTTCTGCTTCATTGACTATGCGAAAGCCTTTGACTGTGTGGACCACAGCAAACTATGGCAAGTTCTTAAAGAAATGGGAGTGCCTGACCACTTTATCTGTCTCCTGAGAAACCTATATGCGGGACAGGAAGCAACAGTTAGAACTGCTCATGGAACAACTGAGTGGTTCAAAATTGGGAAAGGAGTACGGCAAGGCTGTATATTGTCCCCCAGCTTATTTAACTTATATGCAGAATACATCATGCGGAAGGCTGGACTGGAAGAAACCCAAGCCGGAATTAAGATTGCCGGAAGAAATATCAACAACCTCCGATATGCAGATGATACCACTCTGATGGCAGAAAGTGAGGAGGAATTAAAGAACCTTGTAATGAGAGTGAAAGAGGAGAGTGCAAAAAACGGTCTGAAACTCAACATCAAAAAAACTAAGATCATGGCCACTGGTCCCATCACCTCCTGGGAAATAGAAGGGGAAGATATGGAGGCAGTGTCAAATTTTATCTTCCTGGGCTCCATGATCACTGCAGATGGAGATAGCAGCCACGAAATTAAAAGACACCTTCTTCTTGGGAGGAAAGCGATGACAAATCTTGACAGCATCTTGAAAAGCAGAGACATCACCTTGCCAACAAAAGTCCGAATAGTCAAAGCTATGGTTTTTCCTGTCGTGATGTATGGAAGTGAGAGCTGGTCCATAAAGAAAGCTGACCGCCGAAGAATTGATGCCTTTGAATTGTGGTGCTGGAGGAGGCTCTTGAGAATCCCCTGGACTGCAAGGAGAACAAACCTATCAGTTCTAAAGGAAATCAACCCTGAGTGCTCACTGGAAGGACAGATCCTGAAGCTGAGGCTCCAGTACTCTGGCCATCTCATGAGAAGAAAAGAGTCCTTGGAAAAAACCTTGATGTTAGGAAGGTGTGATGGCAAGATGAGAAGGGGACGACCGAGGATGAGATGGCTGGACAGTGTCTGCGAAGCAACCAACATGAACCTGACACAACTCCGGGAGGCAGTAGAAGACAGGAGGGCCTGGCGTGCTCTGGTCCATGGGGTCACGAAGAGTCAGACACGACTAAACGACTAAACACACACACACACTGTATGAAATCTGAGTCAGCCAATTTATTCTTCCATCCTGCAATATTCCAAGATAGCAGATTCAGAGGCTGGCATTGTATCTTATCTGGTGTTAGTCGATCTTGGGAGAGGGCAGCTAGAGGGGCATATCTGTTGTCCAGGTGCCAATCAGACCTACTGGAAGTTCTGAGGTGACTGGGTAGGTGGCTCTTCCCCTTGGAGGCTTGATACATTCTGTGACTACTGGGAGACTTATTCACACCAATCCTTGGAGCCTCTCTTTTTCATATTCTCTGGCTGTTACGTATATTTGTGAAACCACGGGGTTGATTGATCAAGATATTATTGGGGGCAGATACAAAAGGTGAACATGCGTCTTTCCCTCTGTAGCTTAAGTTAGGCTCAGCACCAGCATGAGTGGGGGCATTTCTCCTGTGCCTGGAGTACTCATAATTAAACGAGGGCTCAGCAGTTCTTTCTGATTTTCCATGAGGTGTTGGAATCCTTTGAAAATTTAAATTGAGTCCAGATTCATCAACCATTACCCTCCCATCAAAAGTACCCCTGTGATTCTCATCATACTGCTGTCTGTTTGTTTTGAATGGTCTTTGCAAGTTTTGTTTTGCAGTTAACTTAAAATTTGGCTTACGGTGTATTATATGCGTTCCCCATTTGAAAGATATCGGTATGTCTTCAAACTTATATAATAAGCTCCAAAAATGATAAGCATGTCCATTTTCTTTAAATGACAGATGCACTCTCCCCCTCCACATCTTAGGCTTTCTAGGATATATACAGGAGCAACGCATATACATTAAGGGACCCCAATCTTTACCCAGAATGTCCAAGATATCCCGTGTTACATCGGTGTTAGTTTTCCACGTATTATTGGACCTTTTGAGAGGCCAGTTGTATATAGTAATGTGACTCACAGTGTTAGTCGGTGAGACTGTAGTCTGTGGCTTCTCTGTTCCGGAGTTTACTTTCGTAAGAAGTCGTAGGTAGGTATTGTCCGGCTGTGTGTTGTCCCTATCTGTAGGGGCTATAAATGAGGACTGTGGGCCATTTACGTCTGGGGTGGCATCTTGCCATTCATCAATTACTATGAAGTCTGCATTTGAAAGGGTTAAGTTCAGGTCCTCAGTAGCTTTGCTTGCATTGCAATTCTCAGCCTGAGTCTCTGGAACCTTTTCAGAGTTTGTGGCCAACTCTGTGTCCACCAACCTCTGAATAAGATGCTCTTCTTTTTGAGTTAGGCAGGGATTATTCTTGTTTATTTCTAGGATATGAGTCCCACTTCCTGAGTGATGGAAGTCTGAATCTGGATCAGGGAATGTCCGGGGGGGGGGTACTGCTGTCAAAATCCCCATTTCTATCAGGGTGGCTATGAGTTGGAGAGTTGCTTTCAGGTCAAGTATGTCTTGATGCAGTGCATGACATTTATCGAAGATGCTCTGAGTTGATTTTGCAGAAAAGAAGCACTGGTCCCGCAACTGATTGTAGATAATTTTGATGTCCTCATTCTCAAGCCCACAAGATTTGTCGATCTGTTCTTCTATAGATACATTCCTTGGCTCGGTGTCTGATAAATTTGGATTTTTCTCAGGCAGGTCTGTTGATAAAATTGATGACCTTTCCTGCAATCCTGGGTCCACTGACCAATTACCAATCAAGTAGCCAAAAAGGGTCTTCAGCCACCTCATTTCTTTGGGAACCTCTGATGGTCATGTTCAAATTTTGATTGTTTGAGATAGATAGATGGGGTACTTGAGACATATTCCCTTGAAAACCTTTGCCCCGTGGAACTGGAAAAGTCCTGTTGATTAATGGAGGCACACAGAAGTCTAGTACAGCTCTTTGACTTTTGCTTCTGGGAGCATTGTTACTTC